>NC_059332.1:124847731-125171064 GCF_018350155.1 Leopardus geoffroyi
ATGGTATGTTCAGTCTCGGGGGAGGATTCACAAAACACGTCCAGGTACACAGAACAACTCACATGTCTTGGAGATGCGTTATTCATAGAACTCTGTATTAGGCACGTCGAGTTACATGGTGCTTTTTAAATCCAAGAGTTTTTGGAAGGATAATTGGGCTCATAAAGATATGTATTCATTCTTTGCCTGTTGGTCTCCGACCAACCTCTCCCTCCACCCCCCTCTCTTCCCAGTACCAAGTGTCAGAGAGGGCTCTACACCAAAGCATTCTCAGAATCATTGAGGCAAGGCCAAGTGTCCGTATCATGCGTTTAATTCCATTCTACTTCTCACACAATTACTTAATTCCCTCTCTCCTTTTTCTAACTTATTTGAACCACCTCAAAGGGAGGTAAGGTCAAAATGACTGATAATTAAAAAAAAAATAAAATAAAATAAAGAACTCCGGAGATCCAGAACATGCCGTCAGATTACCCTTGCAGCCGCCTTGCCGGGAAGGGTGGTTGCTCAGCCTTCACGGCCCACTGGCCCACTCACAGGAGTTGCTCCCCATGGATCCTGAGCCTGGGAAGAAATTCAGAGATGAGCAGCAAATGAAACCCAGCCAACACTCAACCTGCCAGCCATGAAATGCTCAAACAGAAGACCAGGCCAAGGGACCCACCACCCTCCTAAGTGGGCAGATTGTTCCTTGTGTGTTTTGAAAGAGTTGGCTGGTTTCTGGGCTTCTCTCTGCCTTGTGCTTTTCACATATTTGTGTGTCTACGGTCAGACAAATAAGAAACGCACACACTGTGCACACGCATATGTGGATCTAGCAAGGGGCACGTGTGGAATTTGCTTACATTTCAGACAGCTCCTTTAATGACGTGACTCATGTGAGGCACGGGCACCCGTTTTTCCAGACTGTCGCAGCCCACAGAAAAGCTGCCGCGTTCGGTCTCCAAGGAGACTCCCAGGCCAGTTACCTTGGCAACGCATCCTGTCTGTCATGGGGTCTGATTACTTGAGCTTGCGATATTGCTGTGGCACACCCTGTAGATACTCATAGCAGCCCTGACTGTCCAGACAAGTCCTCCAAGACCCTTTCTGATCTGACCCCGCCACCACTCGCGTCCTGCCTCTTGCTGATGGTATCTTCACACTTCGCTCCAACCACAGACCCTCTCCCCTGTGCTCTACACACACTGTCTCCCCCACGCTGCCAGGCAAGACTCCTACTTGAACTTCAGGTCTCCGTGAAGATACCACTTCCTTTAGAAATTCTTTCTGGCTCTTCTAAGGATTCGATGCCACTCCTGTGCTCTCGTTAGAACCTTGTGTTTAAATCATTCACCTGTAGCACTTCCTCCACAGTGCTTTACCCACTTGTTTACTTGTCTCTCTAGTCTCTTGTCTCTCTAGTCTAGTCTAGACTCTAGAGAGTCTCTAGTCTCTTCTAACGAAGAATGTGCTCTTCCTGCCAGGAACGAGGTCTTGCTCAGAAGGGTAGGGAAGCATGTGGGTGTAGGAGTATGGAAACTGAAAGTCCTGACCTGGCCCCAAAATGGCTAAGTATGTCTTGCCTTTCTTTTTTTTTTTTTAACATTTATTTATTTTTGAGACAGAGAGAGACAGAGCATGAACGGGGGAGGGTCAGAGAGAGGGAGACACAGAATCTGAAACAGGCTCCAGGCTCTGAGCTGTCAGCACAGAGCCCGACGCGGGGCTCGAACCCACGGACCGTGAGATCATGACCTGAGCCGAAGTCGGCCGCTTAACCGACTGTGTCACCCAGGCGCCCCAGTCTTGCCTTTCTTATTCTTCCTCCAACCACCACCTTCCTCTTGGCAAATGGTAATAAGTTTCGTGGAAACTCAGCCTTTACCCATCTCTTCTTCCCCGCTTAGGGGGTGTGGTAGAGTACATCCAAATATGAGCGGAGTTCCCTTCTTCAGGATAATGGCATTAGTATTCGGATTACTCACTATCTGAATCATTGCACAGTTCTCTTTGGACGAGGAGATGATCAGAGTTTGCGGTAAAGGGCCGCATACTGCCTCTGCCTCTGCTCACTGTTCATTTCTGTTACTGTTTTATAACCTTTAAAAACGTGAAAAGCATGTCTGGTTCATGAGGCCATGGGCAGGATTTTGCCTTTGGCATATAGCTCGCCAGCCAGCTTGATATCAATTTTGCAGAGACCGATCGCCAAGGTATCTAACACAGCGCTTAAACCAGGGACCCACGGGCCCCTCTCTTGCAATCCTTGCTCTTGGATCTGTGCAACCTTTCTCCCTTTGACAGTTGTGTGTGTATGTGACCTTCTGGAGTTTGGGACTGGTGCTAACTTCTCTTCCTTCCTGTCTCAGGGTTCTAGTCTGCCTGTCCCTGGTCTTGCCTTTCCCTGCCACCACCAGCCGCCCCCCACCCCCACCCCCCGCCACCGTCCTGGGAGTTATATGAACTGAGGGCACGAAGCTTCCTTTTGGCATTTATTTACTTTATGTTATGAGAAAAGAGACACAACCAAAGATTTTTCAAAGCAAGTTCCTCCTTTTAGTTCTGACCATTCCCTTCCGGGATTCCAGGATTCTTGAATGAATTCTCTTCAAAGTATCATATGTCTGTAGTAAATATGTGCTTGAACATTAAATTCTTCCTGATTCCGGTTCTGATGTATGTTCTGACGTACCAGGGGTTTGGACTCCCAACGTATAAATTTGGAGGGGGATACAATTCAACCCATAATGCCAACCGCCCCCCCCCCCAAATTAAGACTTCTCTAACGCCTGCTATTTTTGCAAGCGTTTCCCACGCATCACCTTTTCAATTTTGCCCTTACCTGGCATGCGTCTGCACGCTGATTTTGTTCTTCCGTAGCGACCAGCAGCAGCTACAGCTCCTGTACTCCGAGTGCATCCTGTCCGTGCTCAGCAGCTCCTCCCCCTCCATGCACCTGCACAGAGGCTTCACAGACCTGATCTGGTGAGCACCCGTCCTCGCACCCCCCAACCCCAACTCGAGCGTTCTCCCCTTCTAGCCGTGCGTGTGGGTCCCCTCCCATGGCATCCGTGACCTACTGGTCATCTCGCCCGTGGGCACGTGCTTTAGAAAGCAGGAAAATTGTTTTGCTTGCATGCACTAGACCAGGATAGAGAGAACCTTATGATTTTTTTTTTTTTTTAACAAAATAGGTCTCCAGGGCCCTCTTGCATTTTGTTGATACCACGGGATCATGAGACTCAGGAAGGAGGGGATTGTTTTCTAGGTTACTGGTCTATCCTAAAAGTATGAGAAGGCACCAGAAGGTTGCACAGGGGGGCAAGAGCGACTGAGTGTTATTCTTAGCCCTTCCGTGGTACATTCTCCATCTCAACGTGCAGACGAGTCACTTAATTATAGCCAGAGGTACACACAAGTGACAGGGCCCGCAGGCAGCCAGCTAGTTACTGTGGGTTCCGGGGCTTTTCCACAGGGAGGAAATCGAATGATGTGACAGTACCATGTGTCAGAATTTCAAATTAACTTCTGAAATTAGAAGTAGAAATAATTTTGTTATTTATAGTAAAATGAGTCACTCTGACGAAGCCATTTAGCATTTTGAGTCTGTTTCTTTACGTAAGACAGTTTCTTAATACTTCTCCTGGGATTTTCTTTAGTCAATTCTGCCTTGAGTTCCGAGAAAAAGTATTCTCTTCGTATACCTACAAGTGACGGAGAGACGCGGAAAACTGAGGCAGGACATTAGCCAAAAAGAGGGGCAGTAAAGAACCCAACTCGTACTAGCCATTTTTGTGGCATCAGGGGTAATAGTCACAGTTTATCATTTCGGCTTGTCGCGGAACGGATGTTCCCTCCTGTGTCTTCCCAGGAAGAACCTTTGCCCTGCTCTCATCGTGATCCTGGGGAATCCAATTCATGACAAAACCATCACCTCCGCTCACAGCAGCAGCGCCGGTGCGGGCATCGAGTCGGACTCTGCATCTCCGGGAGTTTCCGACCACGGCCGGGGGTCGGGCTGCTCCTCCACGGCGCCAGCCCTGAGCGGGCCGGTGGCTCGGACCATTTACTACATCGCGGCCGAGCTGGTCCGGCTGGTGGGGTCGGTGGACTCCATGAAGCCTGTGCTCCAGTCCCTGTATCACCGGGTGCTGCTCTATCCGCCACCCCAGCACCGGGTGGAAGCCATCAAAATCATGAAAGAGGTAAGGAGGCCCCGAAGAACGCCACCGTGCTGGCCAGATGGCGGGAGGCGTTATCTGCACATTGTGTCTTATACGCAGAAAGCACTCGGAAAATGTTTGCCAGGCACCTGCTCAAACTTACTTGTTACTACGTGGTATCCAGTAACGGGCAGCATCTTTAGGATGGGGGCGTGTATCCATGTGTTGGGAGCCCGGGGAAGGAGGGGTCGATGGGTGCTGACCGATGCAAAGCCATTGATAATTCACGCTGCAGGCATCTGACCGGGCCCCAGGCTGATTTCATCCCGTTCCCTTAGGTGCTGTTTGTGCAGCTGTTTGTGTTTATTCCCTTTTGCCAAAATTGGATTTCCAAGTGATTTTCTGCTCATGTTGTATAGTATCCAAAAACAAAACAAAACAAAACAAAACCATTACTAATCTCTGACTATTAAAAGGAATCCCTTTGCCTCATTCCTTCTTAGGCCTCATATCCCAAACATCATGACCCCTGTGAGAAGGTAAAGATTGTCCAGCTTGTAACAGCCATCCCCGTGTGCTCCTTCATGGTTTTGAGGAGGAATGAGGGTTATTGTGAAGGTACTTCAAATAAGAATTTCTCTGCTGTCTCTCAACCAAAAAGAAAAGAGATCCACATTTTTGTATTTGTGAACGGGTTCGTTGCCTTTGCTTTTGGTTCCTACACCAAAACAACAACAAACCCAGAGTAGCAAATTTCCCTTGTTGATGATTCATTCATTTAAAGTAATATTTGCTACTCATCAGTTTCTCAAAAGCTTAATTTAAAATGCCTCTTGGTGTTGCTTTAACAAGATTTGATTGTAACGAACAATGGAAAGTTCTGACTCAACATTTCTAGAAATGAAGGAGTGATTCAGATCTAATTGTGGTTACGAAAATCTATGAGCACACAATAATAACCTTTTAATCCTTACCTTCTCTATGCCCAGCATTTCACATATATCATCTCTAATATTCTTGATAACTCTTGGATGTTGTATATCAACTTTTACTAGTGAAAAATGTTATTTCTTTTCCCTATCACAGCTTCAGGCAATACAAACAAAGGGGTCAGCTTTAATAACTGATCAGTCCCAGGTTGACGAACACAATACAGCTTTGGAGGCAAGTGAGACTAGACTAGTTTCTCACCACCAGCTCCCTTGGGGACCCAGCCCTACCCTTGTTAAGTTTATAAACAGGGGAGCAGAATGGGCTTTCTCTGAATAGGCAGATCTTCAAGGGGAAGAAAGAGGAAGAGGCTGGCTACTCATGTTCAGCTCCCGCTACATTCACCAGTGAGATCAGACTCCCCCTCCTCAATTAGGAGGAAGTGAGAGAGAGAGGAGAGAGGTCCAGAATTTTATTCCACTGAATGTTCCTCCCTGTAGAGACACGATGCCAGAAAAAATGAATTTTCCCTCCCGCAAAGAAACTGAGGCTTCAGAGAGTCAAATGATTTGCTCAAGGTCCCAAAGAAAGAGAAAGGGTATACACCCCGGTCTGTCTGACCTGAAACCCAAGGTCTTTTCCTACAACGCACTTACTACCGTACTTGACTTTGATATTGCAATGCCGGTGATTCTAGGAGCCCCCGTTCCCCTGCTGGCTCAGCTACCCCCTTCTTAAGCCTCAGTTGAAGAGTCAGAGTTTGGATCCTCTCTCTGCCACTCCCCAGCTAGGTTATAGAAGCTAAAGCGTTTAACTCTGAGCCTACAGTTTTGTATCCGTGCCTAGTAGTACTATTCCAAAGGTTCAAAATGCCATACGGTTTGCATCGGTACTCTGCAAGCATAAAGGGCCAGACAGACATTTGGCATGCTTATTGCTTTCCTAAGGAAAAGAAAAAACATGTGGAGGCTGGAACTCACTCTTCCTCATGACCTCCTGCCTGGAGTGGGGCTCTAATTGTAGCTCTGCTCTCTGCCGGCTGCCTGGTTCCTTCCTTTTGTCCTTCTGGACTTAGACTTCTCAATCACCACTGTTAACAGTTTATTTCCGGGCTCTCATGACTCCTGTTGCCTCTTCCATCAAGTCTGAATTCCTCTGCCCCGTTGCTACACCCTTCTGTCGTCATCCTCATTTCCTGTCATCACCCTCGTTCCACCTGACCGACCTTGCTCCGTTCAGCAACCAGGCTCCTGCTTCCATTCAGACTCCCCTCCCGTCTCCCCATGGGCCATTCCACTTAGCGTCAAGCAGTTGATTGAAATGTGCCAGGCGCAGCTGGCACTGCATGTTAGTTGATTTACAAACTTTCTTAGGAAGGTAACACTACTCCCAGTTTCTTGGTGGGGAGGCTGGGGCTCCGTGAGTCGAAGTTACTTGCCCAAAGTCCTTGTGAGTAGCAGGGCCGCCCCATGAACCGGGATGTTCGAAGAACAGCTCTCTGTGCCGTCAAAACCCTCCTCCTTCACGCTGCTGCCTCCCCAAACCACTACTTTTGGTCTTCTCTAAATTCCCTCATTTAGCAATTAATTGTACGTCCCATCCCACTGAACGTTTCCACATGGTGCAAACTTCTTCTCAAATACGTTTTTGTATCCGTTGCTTTCCTATAAGGGCTCGATAAATTTTGACTGAATGACAGATGGCCCTGAAGACAGACTATCTCCAAAGACAACGTTTTGTAAGCAGCAGCAACCTTTCTTTCCCACTCAGGGTTGACCGGCACTGGGGTTGTGGCTACTTATGGTGGATCCACTTGATGAGTGAATGCTAAGTAAATACATTGCATACGGGGTCTGGAGGTGTCTACATGTATTTTACATGGTAATTTCTTTACGACTGCAGAGGAAATATGTTTTCCCCTTCTCATAGATTTTCTAGCTTCCCGAGATTATCTTACAGGGCAAGGCTGGAATTAGACACCAGCGCCTAAATAGCATGTCCAGACGGTGCTGCCCCATGGAGCACAGCAGACTGACGTGGGCCAGGTTACTGTGACAAGTGGGACCTCCACTCGCTATGACAACCAATAATTGGGGGAGGTTGGTAACCTGGAAACCAAAATGTGCAGTCTGTGCACCCAAAGAAAACCACTGGGCACCCAGAATGTTTGCTTAGCCTATCGGAGTTTGAATGCTTGGTGTGTTATTTCCCTGTTCTCTTTGTAATTTGTCACTCTGCCATATGCGCTGTGCGCCCATTCATCAAAGACAGGACATTTTGTTTTTCGAAGCACATTCTCTTTCCTGTTTCCGCTTTCCCCCAAAATGAACAACGATCAATAGTACACCTTGCTTCCTTTTCTCTCTCCCATGGTCGGGCTTCAGAAGGAGTTCCCTAATCTTTAATCAGACCTTTGGCATCCCAGCCACTTGACATCACATCCCTCATTCCCACCGCAAGAAGCTGGGATTAAACGTGTCTTGCCTTTCTTCAAGCAGTTGTTGAGGGTTCTTCAGAAGCGTAATCACTCAGCGCCCTTTCCCTCCAGATTTGGAAACAACTGAGAAATAAACACAAGATTAATGTGGGAATTAAATATTGTCATCTAATTTGTTACTGGTAAGGTTAGATTCAAGAATGTAATAAGATCCAAAAAGAAAGTGAGATTCCCCACAGCCATGCCCCTGAAATGCACTTACCTTTGTATCAAGGGATGGGACAGCTAGAAGCACTTAGACCCCACCAGCTTCACTTGGATGCAGGCCTGGCAGGTAGCATGAGAGAGAATGGGGGCAGTGGGGGAGAAGAGGGAGGAGACTAGGCAGGTAGGAGAGGGAGAAGAGTGGGAGAGGAAGGAAAAAAAAGGGGAGAGGAAAGGAAAGGAAGGGAAAAGGGGGAGGGAAACTTGACTCTTTCAATGTCAAAAAAATAAGGGACGCTTGGGTGGCTCAGTTTAGTATTGGACTTGGGCTCCGGTCATGATCTCATAGCTCAGCTCCTGGGTTTGAGCCCCATGTTGGGCTCTGTGCTGACAGTTCAGAGCCTGGAATCTGCTTCAGATTGTGTGTCTCCCTCTCTTTCTCCGTCCCTCCCCCACTGGTGCTCTGACTCTCTCTCTCTCTCAAAAATAAACATTAGGGGCGCCTGGGTGGCGCAGTCGGTTAAGCGTCCGACTTCAGCCAGGTCACGATCTCGAGGTCCGGGAGTTCGAGCCCCGCGTCAGGCTCTGGGCTGATGGCTCAGAGCCTGGAGCCTGTTTCCGATTCTGTGTCTCCCTCTCTCTCTGCCCCTACCCCATTCATGCTCTGTCTCTCTCTGTCCCAAAAATAAATAAACATTGAAAAAAAAATTTTTTTTAATTAAAAATAAAAAAAAAATAAACATTAAAAAAAAATTTCAAAAAAATAAAATATCAGTACTCCCCCAAACAATCTACATATTCAATGCAATCCCTATCAAAATAATACCAGCATTCTTCACAGAACTAGAACAAACAATCCTAAACTTTATATGGAACCAGAAAAGACCCCGAATAACCAAAGCAATCTTGAAAAAGAAAACCAAAACAGGAGGCATCACAATTCCAGACTTCAAGCTGTATTACGAAGCTGTAACCATCAAGACAGTATGGTACTGGCACAAAAACAGTCACTCAGATCAATGGAACAGAATAGAGAACTCAGAAATGGACCCACAAACATATGGCCAACTAATCTTTGACAAAGTGGGAAAGAATATCCAATGGGATAAGGACAGTCTTCTCAGCAAATGGTGTTGGGAAAACTGGACAGCGACATGCAAAAGAATGAACCTGGACCACTCTCTTACACCACACACAAAAATAAACTCAAAATGGATGAAGACCTAAATGTAAGACAGGAAGCCATCAAAATCCTAGAGGAGAAAACAGGCGACAACCTCTTTGATCTTGACCACAGAAACTTCTTACTTGACATGTCTCCAGAGGCAAGGGAAACAAAAGCAAAAATGAACTATTGGGACTTCATCAAGATAAAAAGCTTCTGCACAGCAAAGGAAACAACAAAACTAAAAGGCCATGGCAGAAGATATTTGCAAATGATGTATCAGATAAAGGGTAAGTATCCAAAATCTATAAAGAACTTACCGAACTCAACACCCAAAAAACAAATAATCCAGGGAAGAAATGGGCAAAAAACATAAAGAGTTTTCCAAAGAAGACATCCAGATGGCTAACAGACACCTGAAAAAATGCTCAACATCCCTCATCATCAGGGAAATACAAATCGAAAAGGAGATACCACCTCACACCTGTCAGAATGGCTAAAATTAACAACTCAGGCAATGACAGATGTTGGTGAGGATGCAGAGAAAGGGGAACCCTTTTGCACTGTTGGTGGGAGAGCAAACTGGTGCAGCCGCTCTGGAAAACAGTATGGAGGTTCCTTAAAAAATTAAAGATAGAACTACCCTGTGACCCAGCAATTGCACTACTAGGTATTTATCCAAAGGATACCAAAATGCTGATTTGAAGGGACACGTGCATCCCAATGTTTATAGCAGCACTATCAACAATAGCCAAAGTATGGAAAGAGCCCAAATGTCCATCGACTGATGAATGGATAAAGATGTGGTACATATATTTAATGGAATATTACTCGATCAAAAAGAATGAAATCTTGCCACTTGCAACAATGTGGGTGGAACTAGAGTGTATTATGCGAAGTGAAATAAGTCAGAGAAAGACAAATATCATATGATTTCACTCATATGTGGAATTTAAGATACCAAACAGATGAACATAAGGAAAGGGAAGCAAAAATAATACAAAACGGAGAGGGAACAAACCAAAAGAAAGAACAAACTGAGGGTTGCTGGCAGGGTTGGGGGAAAGGCTAAATGGGCGAGGGACATTAAGGAGGACCCTGGTTGGGATGAGCACTGGGTATTTTTTGTAAGTGATGAATCATTAAATTCTGTTCCTGAAAAAAAGGTAAATATATTTTGATTTAAAAAAAATAAAATGTGTAGAGAAAGGTGGAAGCTTCATTTCTTTGCCTCCAAGAGAGTAGAAGTTTCCAATTTCTGGGGTCCAAAAGAAATGTAGAAGGAAAGAGGGAAAGAGAAGTGCCCCTTAAGATACAATTTTTTCTACTTAATATACCTTTTCCATGAGGTAAGGAATTTCAAAATTCCCATTTTGAAAATAATGGACATAGTGATAGAAAGTCTTTTCCAATGCACTTAACCCAATCTTTTCCTGAATTAGCCTCAAAATAAAATTTTGTTTAAAGACATCTAACACATGGAAATAATAACTAATTAAACTGAACAGTAATGAAGATTCTATATGTGAAAACTTGTAGGATGTAGCCAAAGCGCTATATACAAGGGTATAGATAGCTTAAAATGCTTATATTGAAAGTTAGGAAGCCTACAATTAATATTCTAATTCTCCAAGTTAGAGAGTTGGGAAAAGAAGAGCAGATTTAATTCAAAGAAAGTAGAAAAGAGGAAAAATAAAGAAGATAAAAGCAGAAAGTAATGCGATAAAAAGCAAATATAGTGGATCACTAAAGTGAAAAATATCAGGGCTCTAAAAAAACTGAGGAAATTGAAAAACTCTTGATAAAAGCAATCACAAAATCCCAGAATAGGTAAAAACAACTAAATAGAAATAAGAATGAAAACACACTTGGAACTATAAATGTTAGAAACATTAAAGAAATCAAGGTCTAATAAGGCCACTGATGCCAGTAAATTTGAAAATTTAGATAAAATAGATAAATCCCTGGGAAATAACATAGCCTTTAACAAGCTGAGAAATTGAGGACCTAAATAGTTCTAGAAACTTTTAAAAAAATTGAATCAGTAGTTAAAAATCGTTCCATAAAAAAAAATAAAAATAAAAATAAATTTTAAAAAATTAAAAAAAAAAAACCATTGGACCCATACAACTTTAAAAACAAGTTATACCAACAGTTAAGGAATGGATAGTTCCAATAATATGTGAACTTTTCCAAGGAATAGAATGAGGGAATACTCCTCAACCCATGTGTTCTTTTTAATTTTTTAAAAGTTGTTTTACCTTTTGACCCCCTTCATCCATTTTTTCCATCCCCCCACCCCTCACCTCTGACAACCACCAATTTTCTGTAACTATGAGCGTGATCTTTTATTTTTTTGTTTTTCAAGATTCTACGTATAAGAGATATTATACAGTGTTTGTCTTTCTTTGTCTGACTTGTTTCACTTAGCATAACACTCTCTAGTTTCGTCAGTGTTACCACAAATGGCAAGATTTCATTCTTTTTTATGGCTGAGTAGTATTTCTCTGTGTGTGTGGGGGGGGGTGGGTATGCGACATCTTCTTTGGATTATCCACTTATCCTTTGAGATATACTTAGGTTGTTTCCATATTTTGGCTATTGTAAACAATGCTGCAATAACCATGGGGGTACATGTATCTTTTTTGAATTTGTGTTTTCATTTTCTTCAGATAAATATCCAGAAGTGTAATCGATGGATTGTATGGCAGTCTATTTTAATTTTTTGAGGAACTTCCATACTGTTTACCATAGGGGCTGTACCAATTTACATTCCCACCAGCTATGCACAAGGATTCTTTTTTCTCCACATCCTTGCCAACACTTGTTTTTTCTAGTCTTTTTTTTTAAGTTTATTTATTGAGTGAGAGAACACATGCATGAGTGGGAGAGAGGCAGAGAAAGAGAGGGAGAGAGAGAATCCCAAGCAGGCTCCATGCTATCAGCACAGATCCCGATGAGGGGTTTGATCCTGTGAACCATGAGATCATGACCTGAACTAAAACCAAGACTCAGATACTTAACTGATTGAGCCACTTAGGCACCCCTAGTCTTTTTGATAATAGCCATTCTAACAGGTCCGAGGTAGTATCTCATTGAGGTTTTGATTTGTATTTCCCAGGTGATGATTGATGTTGAATATCTTTTCATGTGTCCATTGGCCATCTGTATGTCTTCTTTGGAGAAATGTCTACTCAAGTCCTTTACCCAGTTTTAAAATTGGATTGTTTGGGTTTTTTTATCTTTTTATTGAGTGATAGGAGTTCTTTCTGCATTTTGGATATTAACCCCTTATCAGATATGTGACTTACAAATACTTTCAGTATGTGGCCTTTTCATTTTGTTGATGGTTTCCTTTGCCGTGCTTTGTGATGTGGTCCCACATGATTATTTTTGCTTTTGTTGTTTTTACTTGGTATCAGATTTTAAAAATCATCTGCAAGACTCATGTCAAGGAGCTTACTGCCTATGTTTTCTTCTAAGAGTTTTATGGTCTCAAGGCCTACATCTAAGCCTTCAATCCATCTTGAGTTAATTTTTGTGTATGGTGGAAGACAGTCGTCTATTTTCATTCTTTTGCTTGTGGCTGTCCAGCATTCCAAGCACCATTTGTTGAAGGGATTGTCCTTTTCCTATTGTATATTCTTGCCTCCTTTGTTATATATTAATTGACATGTACGTATAGACTTATTTGTAGGCTTTCTATTCTGTTCTTTTTGATCTATGCGTCCGTTTTTATGCCAGTGCCATAATGTTTTAATTACCGTAGCTTTGTAATAAAGTTTGAATCAGGGAGTGTGATGGCTCCTGTTTTTCTCTTTCTCAAGATTGCTTTGGCTATTCCAGGTCTTCTATGGTTCCATACAAATTTCAGGATTGTTTGTTCTGTTTCCATGAAAAATGCCATTGGAAATTTGGTAGAGATTGCATTGAATCTGTAGATTGCTTTGGGTAGTAAGGGCATTTTAACAATATTAATTCTTTGAATCCACGAGCACAGAACATCCTTCCATTTATTTGTGTCATCTTCAATTTATTTTATTAATGTCTTATAGTTTTCAGTATACTGGTCTTTCACCTCCTTGGTTAAATTTATTCTTAGGCATTTCCTTATTTTTTGATGCCTCGTAAATAGGAGTGTTTTCTTGATTTCTCTTTCTGATAGTTCATTAGTGTATGGAAATGCAACAGATTTTTTTATATGCTGATTTTGTATCCTGCAAATTCTCTGAATTCATTTGTTAGTTCTAACAGTTTTTTAAAAGAGTCTGTAGGGTTTTCTATATATAATATCATGCCATCTGCAAATAGTGACAGTTTTATTTCTTCCTTTCCAGTTTGGATGCCTTTTACTTCTTTTTCTTGCCTGATTGCTGTAGCTAGGACTGACGATACTATGTTGGATAAAAGTGGCAAGATTGGCATCCTTGTCTTGTTTCTGATCTTAGAGGAAAAACTTTTGGCTTTTTACTGTTGAATAGGCTGCTATTTGTAATATATGGCCTTTATTATGTTGAGATACATTCCGTCTCCACCCACCTTTTTGAGAGTTTTTATCATAAGTGGATGTGGAATTTTGTCAAATGCTTTTTCTGCATCAATTGAAATTAACTTTTCATTTTGTCCTTCATTTTGTTAACGTTGTGAATCACTTGACTAATTTGTGGCTCAGTCACTTGAACCATCTTTGCATCCCTAGAATAAATCCCACTTGATTATGGTATATGATCCTCTTAATACGTTGTTGAATTTAGTTTGATCACGTTTTATTGAGAATTTTTGCATCTATGTTCATCAGAGATGTTGGCCTCTAATTTTCTCTTCTTGTGGTGTCCTTGTCAAGTTTTAGTATCAGGGTAATGATAGCCTCATAAAATGAGTTTGAAAGAGTCCCCTCCTGGGGCGCCTGGGTGGCTTAGTCGGTTAAGCGTCCAACTTCAGCTCAGGTCACGATCTCATAGCTAGTGAGTTTGAGCCCTGCATTGGGCTCTGTGCTGACAGCTAGGAGCCTGGAGCCTGCTTTGGATTCTGTGTCTTCCTCCCTCCCGGCTCCTCTCCTGCTCATGCTCTCTCAAAAATACATAAACACTAAAAAAAAAAAAAAAATTAGAAAGAAAAGAGTCCCCTCCTTTTCTGCTTTTTGGAAGAGTTTGAGAAGGATTGATATTAATCCCTTGAATGTTTGGTAGGATTCACTGGTTAAGTCATCTGGTCTTGGACTTTTGTTAGTTGGGAGGTTTTTGATTACTGATTCAATCTCCTTACCAGTAATTGATCTATTCAGATATTCTATTCCTTCATGATTCAGTCTTGGTAGGTCATATATTTCTAGAAATGTATTCTTTTCTTCTAGGTTGTCCAATTTGTTGACATATCATTTTTATAAGAGTCTCTTGGGGTCTTTTGTATTTCTGTGGTATCAGTTGTAACACCTCTTTCATTTCTGATTTTATTTAAATCTTCCAGTTTTTTTTTTCCTGGTGAATCTAATAAAAGTGTGTCAATTTTATCTTTCCAAAGAATCGACTCTTAGTGTCATTGATCTTTTCTGTTGTTTTTTAGTCTCTATTTCATTTATGTCTGCTGTAATCTTTCTTATTTACTTCCTTCTACTAACTTTAGGCTTCACCTGTTCTTTTTCTAGTTCCTTAAAGTGTAACGTTACATTATTTGTTTGAGACTCTTATTTTTTTGAGGTAGGCATTTACTGCTCTAAATTTTTCTTTTGAAACTGATTTTTCTGCATCCCATAAATGTGGGGGTGTTATATTTCCATTTTTGTTTGTCTCAAGGTCTTTTTTAATTTCTCTTTTCGTTTCTTCTTTGACCCATTAGTTGTTTGGTAGCATGTTGTTTAAAATTCACATATTTGTGAATTTCCCAGTTTTCCTCCTGTAATTAATTTCTAGTTTTGTGCCAATGTGATCAGAAAAGACTCCTGATATGATTTCAGTTCTCTTAAATTTAAGACTCGTTTTGTGCCCTCCTATATGATCTATTCTGGAGAATGTTCCAGGTATGCTTGATCAATACAGTTTGCAGCTAGCCGGCTCCGATAGCAAAGTGAGACAAAGAGAGTAGAGGGAAGTTAAATTAGAGGCCATCCTCACTAAAGAACGTAGATACAAGTGCTTTATTGTTCTGTGCTATAAAAGTTTTTGAAACAACCCCTTAGAGGATTTGCTTTGTCTAAGCCAGTCCTGAACTGAGGACCTGGGAACCCTATGTGTGTTCTGTGACAAGATGGATACTTAGATCAGTTCTATTAAGATTTGTAGTTCCAAACAGTTGTGGGGTTTTTTTCGAGTGTGTCAATCAATAGAGAGCGTACATGTCTCTTTGAACTCACAATTTTAAGACCTTGTGCTTTTTTATGGTGTTCACTTTACTGTTATTTCCCCCCCCCCCCCCTTTTCTTAAAGCTACTTGGGAGCCCACAGCGCCTCTGTGATTTGGCAGGACCCGGCTCCACTGAACCAGAATCCAGAAAAAGATCAATTTCAAAACGAAAGTCTCATCTGGATCTTCTCAAACTGTATGATACATTCCCCTTTTCCACCTACTATTGTTTGGCGAGCGATGCTTCTCTGAATGCACTTGACCTTGTTTTTAAGGCTCTGAAATTTTTATGAATCTGCCTTACGTGGAATGTTATTGTTCAATAATGTCCCCGCAAGCCATATGAGAAGTCTTATCTCAATGTATTACAATCCTGTAATTTTCCATATTGTCATACTTAAAGTAAACACAATGTACAGAATGAAATGTACAAAAATTATCCATTGGGGTTACGTTGGGGAAAAACGTTTTGAATTCCAGCACTATAGCTATAAGATTCCTTTACTTGTCGCTTCCCTAGAAAACTGAACATCATCTAATTTGCAGTTGTTGTATTCACCTGCACCTGTTCCGGAATATATTGGTCTTATAGAGGATGTCCTCATTATTATATAGCCATTATAACTGTTTGCTTTCGGGGGGAAAAAAAAAAAAACGAACATAATCCAAAAGTGAGATTATGCAGTGCCTGTCCTTGTGGAGATCACAAACTCCCATCCGGAATTTTTGTGTGTCTCCAGATAAACCAGCCAACCAAGAGTCAGTGTGATTCAAGGTGGGCCACTTCACCTGGAGGTTTTCCTCTGCCAGCCGGAGCATGTTTGTTTCATTTTACTTTTTACCCAGACCATTTCACTTCATGTAGAGCAGAGGATCTGTTTTGCATACTGCCCTGCTCACCAGACTCACCCGCCTTGTTCCTTCTGGAGCATTCTCCCACGTTGCCTATGCTGATGTTGTTTTCTCCCTCGAACCCTTAGCATCATGGATGGCATGACGGAAGCGTGCATCAAGGGCGGCATCGAGGCGTGCTATGCGGCCGTGTCCTGCGTCTGCACCTTGCTTGGGGCCTTGGACGAGCTGAGCCAGGGCAAGGGCTTGAGTGAAGGCCAGGTGCAGCTGCTGCTGCTGCGCCTGGAGGAGCTCAAGGACGGGGCCGAATGGAGCCGGGACTCCATGGAGATCAACGAGGCCGACTTCCGCTGGCAGCGGCGCGTCCTGTCCTCCGAGCACACGCCGTGGGAAGCGGGGAACGAGAGGAGCCCGGACATCAGCATCAGTGTGACCACGGACACAGGCCAGACCACCCTGGAGGGCGAGCTGGGCCAGACCACGCCCGAGGACCGCTCCGACAACCACAAGCACAGCCTCAGGTCGCCGGCGCAGCCTGAGAGCAGGGAGACGCTGAGCAAGGTGCCGGAGCCCGAGGCGGTCGACCAACCAGACGTGGTCCAGAGGAGCCACACGGTGGCTTACCCCGACATAACGAACTTCCTGTCGGTGGACTGCAGGATGAGGTCCTACGGCTCCCGGTACAGCGAGAGCAATTTCAGCGTAGATGACCAAGACCTCTCGCGGACCGAGTTCGACTCCTGCGACCAGTACTCGATGGCCGCAGAGAAGGACTCGGGCAGGTCCGACGTGTCGGACATCGGGTCGGACAACGGCTCCCTGGCCGACGAAGAGCAGACCCCTCGGGACTGCCTGGGCCACAGGTCCCTGCGGACTGCCGCTCTGTCCCTGAAACTGTTG
Source organism: Leopardus geoffroyi (assembly GCF_018350155.1). NCBI lineage: Eukaryota > Metazoa > Chordata > Mammalia > Carnivora > Felidae > Leopardus > Leopardus geoffroyi. The sequence continues at coordinate 124,864,704 of NC_059332.1, forward strand.
AAGAACCAGGAGGCGGACCAGCACAGCGCCAGGCTGTTCCTGCAGGCCCTGGAGAGCCTCCTGCCCCGCCTGCTGGCTCTGCCCAGCGTGGAGGAGGTGGACTCGGCCCTCCAGAACTTCGCCTCCACCTTCTGCTCAGGTTCGTGCACCAGGCTCCTGCCACAGTGGGTAAGCGTATTCAGAGCGTTCGGCCCGGATGGGAAATTGCCATCCTGCCTTAGGTTCAGGTGCGCAGAGCATCTTAACGGCTCTTGGGGTTTCTTGTATTGGAAGAGAGCAAAGGAACGTAAGACGCACGGGTGGTGGTTTGTTTGAATCTAGGCAGTGGATGGCTGGAATATTCGGAGGTTGATAGATGTACGTGGTGCAGAGCAACGAATAAGAGGTGACTGCGTTCTAGAAAGCTGCTGCTGACTGAGACAAAATGACAATCTCTGACTCTCAGAACATCGAGTTCTTAGCATGCTTCTACACCTTAGTGTCTAAAAATCACAAAGTGGGGCACCTGGGTGGCTCAGTGGGGTAAGCATCCGACTTCAGCTCAGGTTTGTGAGTTCAAGCCCCGCATCAAGCTCTGTTCTGACAGCTCGGAGCCTGGAACCTGCTTCAGACTCTGTGTCTCCCTCTCTCTCTCTCTGCCCCTCCCCTGCTTATGCTCTTTCCCTGTCTCTCTGTCTCTCTCTGTCTCTCTCTCAAAAATAAATAAACATTTAAAAGTCACAAAGCAATGCACTTTTGGTATATCAATTTGTAAATTTATTATTTATTTATTTTGAAAGAGCAAGAGTGCAAGCGGGAGAGGGACAGAGAGAGAGAGAGAGAGAGAGAGAATCCCAAGCAGATTCCTTGCTGTCAGCACAGAGCCCCTCAGGGGGCTCAGTCTTCACAAACAGTGACATCATGACCTGAGCTGAAATCAATAGTCAGACACTTAACTGACTGAGCCACGCAGGCGCCCCTGTAAACTAATTTAAAAGAGGCCTTGGATCAGATGCAGGCTGTCCTCCCAATGTAGTCTGAATTCCCCTGAACTTCCAGCATCTGATCATGGCGTGGTCTTTCTGGAGACCAGCCCCCATCGAGGAGTCCACCCAGAGTCGCCTCCTTGAGACAAAAGACGTCCCTAGTACTCTTGTCACTTAGCCATTTACAAGTGTTTTAGGAATCAGGATGGGGTGAAAGACAAATATCAGAACAAGAGATGCATCCAGTGTTCATGTCACTTAGGAAATTGTAAGGATTTTAGGAGCTTTGTGCCAGGAAACAGGCACAGACCAGTATATATATTTTCTATCCTCTCACAGTACTACAGAAAGAAAGTAATGCGTGCAAAAACACTTACGGGAGGAATAACTGAGTGCCTGACTCCTGGGTGGTCAACTGTGTCTTCCCCTGACATTCAAGGGTCTCTTGACCACAGACGACTGAGGTGGCTGGACCCTGCTGGGCTTGTGCTCACATAGAAAGGACTAACCCTGAGAACAAACCCAGAACTGCTACAAATCCAGATCACCATTTGTGCTTCCGTCACTGAGCCTTGAGCATGTGTTTGTCATTGCCCTTACCACATTCATCAGAGTTATTTGTGAATGCATCCACCTTTCCCTCTCTGAACTTTCAGCTCCTTGAGCCCTCCAACCATGTCTAACTCATTTTGATCTTCCAACAAAGAACATATCACACACACACACACACACACACACACACACACACACACACATTCTAGCCCAGTTACTGGAACTTGGTAGAAGCTGACTGCTGTGTCGTTAAGAGGTAGCTTAATAAGTATCTTTAAGAAACTGACTAGAGTGTCCTTTGTCAAAAGGACACAAAAAAGACACTTTAATCCAGGTGTATCTGAGGAAGGACGCTTTTTAATGTAAGAATGATCCAAAGTTGGAAGCAGCCACAGGAATATAGAACTTGTAATCCTAGACGACTACTTCTGGATTTCTCAACCTCTCTAGAGGTTGGAAAGAGACACATATGATGTCTGAGGTTTCCTAACTGCACTGTGATTCTTTTAAGACGTGAAAATACCTATTTTTGAGGCTATGCAACATTTTTCTCAAGATATTTGATTTGTGAGAAGGAGCACACACATATGCAAATTCATCTTCCATTGAAAGACTAAGACAATGTATAAATACTCTCTTAAAAACTATATTTTTCCCTAAGATCTTTTATGCCACCATTACTAAATTTGACACTGTTTTGTTGAACATTGCTAGTATGTGTTTTGTGTGTCTGTCCCTTCCTCTGTCTCTCTCTGTCTCTCTCTCTCTCTCACACACACACACACGCATACATACACACACACACACACACACACACACACACACACACGCTTCATCAGTCAACATTTATAGAGAAGCTTCACTGTGCTCTGAACCAGGGGCCATAAGATAGGCATGCCTTATTTTTTTTTTTAACTTTTTAATGTTTTTATTTATTTTTGAGACAGAGAGAGACAGAGCATGAGCAGGGGAGAGGTAGAGAGAGAGGGAGACACAGAATCCGAAGCAGGCTCCAGGCTCTGAGCTGTCAGCACAGAGCCCGACGTGGGGCTCGAACTCGCGAACCGCGAGATCATGACCTGAGCCGAAGTCGGACGCCCAACTGACTGAGCCACCCAGGCGCCCCTTTTTATTTTTGTTTTTTTTTTAATGCTTATTCTTAATAAATATTCATTGACTGTAGACTCATGAGCTTGCACTCTGGTCCCTTAACATGTGAAATACTTTATGGTATGAAAGAGTCATGGGTAAAGCCTGAGTTGGAAGGAATGTTCACTCCCCTTTGGATGGGGTTTGGCAGGGCCTCTGAGCCTGGACTTCTTCTCAGCTCAATATATTCATGGGGAGAGGGAGCCCAGCAGCCTGCTCTGACCAGCTTGGTGTCCGTGGCACCAAGGCAGGCCGGCCAGCAAACATCAGTGGTCCCAAAGGACAGCTGTGGATCAGATCACGGCACCGCCACTGGTTGCACGAACGATGGCCTTGAATCATCAAGAAATAGTAAAAGCATATTTAGGGCCTTCTATTTACAATTAAAATAATCCTCACAAAATAACTCAGCTGCAGAAGTTTCAGCATTTAAATAACGTAAGCTCTAACATTCAGATAACTTCCTGTTTACAAACAGCATCCCCAAGTAGTGCCAGATAAGTGAGTTGTCATAGCAGCAAAGATGGCCTCCCAAGGGCCCTGCTTCATTTCCTATGAGAATTAGGAAATATAATCCTAGCAAAGTCTTTTGTCAAATTTGAAGCTAAAGCAAATTTTATCATTTGTGTTTTTGTGCCTTTCAGATCAATGCTTATTTACATTTGTACATTTGTACATTGGACATCTTGTACATTGGACATTTACAGTGCATGCTAAACAGAGCTTGAGTGAATGTTTTATTTGGCCAGAATGTGGCCTCTTGGAAGTTGCAAACTTCCTCAAATTTTAGAGGTCAGGAAAATGTCCCATCAGACCCAGCATGTTGTCACCTTAAGTTTTACACATAGGAATCCATACATCAAAAAGAGACTTCAAAATCCTTTCATTGTTTCCGAATATAATTTTTAGTAATGGCCTGTAACTGATTTAGTCGTTTGTCTTTTTAGTCCTAGTGACTTCCACAATGCTTTTACCAATCAGGAGTTGGTCTGTCTTTGCAAATCACAGCCCCATCACTCTGTGGTCCCCCTCCCAATAAGCTCGTTCTCCTCAGTGACCACTGTGGTTTAATGGGTCACAGGGACCATCGCTGTGGGTCAGCCGAAGCTGCCGGATGCTGGCTTGGGTCCACTTCACTTCCGCACCGAACCAGTGCTCACGCGAGCATCACCTCCGATATGGAAGATTCGTAAAAAAGAAACATCTGTACCCTGCAGTGACCCGGGAGAGGGCAGATGGCCTTTGTCCACCCAAGGCAAAGTTTAGAGAGTAACAACCGGAGAGGGGGAGAAGAGACAGTCTCCCTGAGTGATAACCCAGATATTTTGCTCATTATTTACTTTTGTGTCAAAAGCTTTAAACCTTATTTTGCCAACAACTCCCACTGGGCATTTGTCCCTGACCTGTTATCAGGGTCTGCCCCGCTGGCTGAGATCAGACTCACTCGGCATTTCTCAGAGACTCCTGTCCTCAGACAACTAACATACAGTTAGAATGAGCCCCCCTTAATCGCACATGATTCAAGGGAGCCTTTCCTTTGAAAGCTATTAGTTTCCTACGGTGGGGGCGCTTGAAAACCTTCAGACAAAATGGGTTTTATAAAGATGATTAGTGGACGCGAGCCGGGACAGCTGCAGAAACGCCTTCCTCTTCCTGCATAGAACAGAGTGCATCTGTGTGAGGTGGCTCCTCGGGGACGAGACAGCAGGAGCCAGCCTCGCACAGCAATGAATAGAGGCACACAGGCGTGTGGCTTCGGGATTGCCGTTCCTTCGATTAGCGGTGTCCAGTTACGATCTTGAGATTCACCGTGACCACATGTGAGGCTCATTGCAAGCGATTTGATATTTATAAAGCACCCGATTTCATAAAAGATAGTACAGCGATCATGAATCTCCATTATACAAGAAATATCTGTTTCTTTACATTACAACAGCTCTGACTCCAGACCACCCTCCACCCCCCGCCTCCAGCCAGCCTGGCTGGCCAGGCATTTGATGCCCTCCCTCAGCTGTCCATTCCAGGGTAAAACCAGAAGCTGGGGCTTAGGTGGGATCTTCACAGGGAGGCCGCTCACCTCTCACATGGCCAGGGATCCCCTGTTACCTGCTTCACAGACTCCTTGGCACCCGGGAGGTGGCGTGGGGCCTGGGCTGCTCTGGCAAGGCCGGGCACCGTTGTCTGTTCTCCTCTGAGGCCCTGCCCAGGCCCTCTGGCACTGCCAGGCAGCAGAAAGCCACAGACAGACCTCCATCCGCTGCCCGTTTAAGGATCTCCTTCCTCTGCCCCACTGCTTCCTCCCTCTTCTCATTGCCTTCTGGGAACGGCCCACAGTCTCCGGAAGGAGCCCTGTGGATCCAAAGCCAGGAAGGCAAGTATGCTCTTTCCGGCTTCAGTTTTGGGCCCTGGGATTTAAACAGCCCAGGAGATGGTGATACAAACGGAACTCCGTGTCTTTGTGGAACACGAGAGGTAAAATACAAGAAGAAGACCTCCAGCGAACAAGTGAATGTGTTATCCTGCCTCCGTGTCGCTTAGGATTAGGTTTGTTTGCAGTGAGTGGAAAACTCAAGTGTCTACTTTAAGAAAAAGAGTCCACTTGTTTCTCCTAAATTACGTCCGAGGTAGGCTGTCCTGTGAGCTCCATGATGGCTTCTCCTGTCTCTCTGCCCTACCCGTTGTGAATGTGTGACTTTCGCCTAACGTTTCCTCATTTACCACGATGACTGGTGGAGTTGGTTGATTGGTTTGCTTTAATAAGGGGAGGAGCTGGGCACCTGGGTGGCTCAGTCAGTTAAGTGTCCGACTTCGGCTCAGGTCATGATCTTGCGGTTCGCGAGTTCGAGCCCCACGTCGGGCTCTGTGCTGACAGCTCAGAGCCTGAAGCCTGCTTTGGATTCTGTGTCTCCTCCTCTCTCTGCCCCTCCCATGATCATGCTCTGTCTCTCTCTGTCTCTCAATAATAAATAAACATTAAAAAAAATTTTAAGAAAAAAGCACAGTCACAGACTGTAGCCCAGCAAATGTGTGACAGTTTTCCAAGTCCTGACAGAAGACACCCATGGAACCCTGTCACCGCATTGGCTCCTGAGAGAATCTCAGGAATTTATACTAAGGGAACAGAAACTCAAGCAGAGATTTATATATCAAAATGTATATGATAGCAGTATTTCACAGCAAAAATACCAGAAACAACTTAAATGCCCCTAAATAAGGGAAAAGCTAACTGAGTTATGATTCCTCCATTTGTGAAATTATGTAGCTATTTAAAATGATGCTTTCCAGTAACATATAAGGACGCGGTTAGTGGTCATAATGTAATTTTTAAAAGGATTCAAAATTAACATCAAATGTTAGTACTTATCTCAGAATGGTATAATTACAGGCTATTTTTATTTTCATTTGCTTGTTGGGACCTTTTTCCAAACCTCTTAAAAATTTTTTTTTCTCGTAACTTCTATCAGAAAATAAAGCAGTAACATTATATAAAAATTAGAACCAGAGACTTCATTAAATAAATATGTTACCACGTAAAATAGCGTAATCTTTTTATCTTAATTGACGCTAGCTACAGGTGTACAACCTAGTGATTGGACACATCTATACATTATACTGTGCTCATGGCAAGTGTACCTACCTGTTGTCACCATACAACATTTTATAGTACCACTGGCGACATTTTGTGGCTATGCTGTGCTGGGGATTTTATTCCCATGACTTATTCCGTAGCTGGAAGCTGTGTCTCCCACTCCCCTTGGCCCGTTTTGCGTATGCCTACACCTTCCCTCTGGCCACCATCAGTTTGTCCTCTGGGTGTACAAGTGTGTTTCTGCGTTTTGTGTGTTTTGCGTTTTGGATTCCACGTATCAGTGAAATCATAAGGTGTTTGTCTTTCTCTGACTTACTTCACTTAGCATACCCTCTAGATGCATCCATGTTGTCACAAAAGGCAGGATCTCATTCTCCTTAGGGCTGAATAATAATCCAGTGTGTGTGTGTGTGTGTGTGTGTGTGTGTGTGTGTGTATACACCGCATCTTCTTTATCCATTGATCTATGGATGGACACTTCCATACTTGGCTGTTATAAATAATGCTACAGTAAGCAACCATGGGGGTGCGTGTTTTTCACCCCTTTCATTTCCTTTAGGTAAATACTCAGTGGTAGAATCATTAAATCATATGGTAGTTCTCTTTTTAATTTTTTGAGGGACCTCCATGCTGTTTTCCACAGTAGCTGCACCAATTTACTTTGCTGCCAACAGTGCATGAGGGTTCCTTTTTCTCTACATCCTCATGAACACTTGTTATTTCCTGTCTTTTTGATTCTAGCAATTCTGACAGGTGTAAGATGATATCTTGTTATGGTTTTGGTTTGCATTTCTCTGATGACTAGTGATAGGGATCATCTTTTTGTGTCTGGTGGCCATCAGTGTGCCTTCTTTGGAAAAATGTCTGTTTAGGCACTCTGTCCATTTTTAATCAGGTTATTTGGATTTTGGTGTTGAGTTGTGTAAGTTCTTTATATACTTGGAGTTCATCCCCTTGTCGGATATACTACTTGCAAATATCTTCTTCTATTTAGCACGTTGCCTTTTTTGTTTTATTGATGGTTTCCTTTGCTGGGCACAAGTTTTTTTTATTTTGGTGTAGTCCCAATAGTTTATTTGTGCTTTTGTTTCCCTTGCGTGGGGAGACATATCTAGAAAATGTTGCTAAGGCCAGTGTCCAAGAGATTACTGCTTCTTTTTCTTCTAGGCGTTTTATGGTTTTGTGTCTCAAATTTAGGTCCTCAATCCATTTGGAGTTAATTTTTGTGTATAGTATAATAAAGCGATCCAGTTTTATTTTGCAAGTAGCACCATTTACTGAAGAGACTGTCTTTTCCCCATTGTATACTCTTGCCTCATTTGTTGCAGATTAATCGACTATATAAGCATGGGTTTATTTCTGGGCTCTCCATTCTGTTCTACTGACCTATGTGTGTATTTCTGTGCCAGTAACATAGTGTTTCGATTACTACAGCTTTGTAGTGTGTCTTGAAATCTGAGACTGTGATACCTTTCTGAAGATTGCTTTGGATATTTGGGGATCTTTTCAGGTTCCATGCAAATTTTAGGATTATTCTAGTTCTGTGAAAAGTGCTGTTAGCATTTTGATAGAGATTGCTTTGGGTAGTAGGGACATTTTAACAATATTAATGCTTCCAGCCCATGAGCACAGGATATCTTTCCGTTTATTTGTGTCGTCTTCAGTTTCTTTTATCAGTGTTTTATAGGTGTCATAGGATAGGTCTTTCACCTCCTTGATTAGTTTATTTCTGGGTATTTCGTTCTTTGGGGGGACAGTTATAAATGGAATTGTTCTCTTAATTTCTCTTTCTGCTACTTTGTTATTAGTGTATAGAAATGCAACCAAAAATCACGTAACATCATTATAAAGGTTTAGAAAATTGATAATGCCCAGTATTGCTGAGTGGGTACAACATTATTCTTATGCACCATTGGTAGGAAGAACATTTGGTATAAAACTATTTGGAAGATACCTGGGCTATATCTATCAAACTTAATGTATGTCTTTATCTGCTCTAGGGTACTTAGCCCACAGCTACACTTGCAAAAGCGCTAAAAGCTATTACATCATTTCGGCCATTTTCGTAATTGAAACTACATAAATGTCTACCAATAGAGCATTACTTAAATAAATCCTACTCCAAACATGCAGTGCTGTATGCCCAGTTATTTGAAAAGAATGAGGCAGATCCAGAAGTGCTCATATCAAGAGATGTCTAACGTATATTACTAAGAAAATACCAAGTTTCATTACAATGTATGTAGTATGATCTGGGATGGGTATCACTGGGACTTGGGAGAAGCAGGGACTATTATTCTTCTTATTTTTTAAATTTTTCTGTTCTGTTAAATGTTTTGCATAAGTATCTAATCTGTATTTGAAAAGACACATTAAATTGTCTAAGACATGGAGGAGATATTTCAAGGTCATTTATGCTAATCTTGTATCCAGTTTTTTGCTGGTAACCAATCAAGCAGGTGACCCACCCTCCTGTTCCTGACAGTAAAGAACATCTTAATTATAGAGGGAGAGAATGTTACAGAACACTGGAAAAAGCAAGTGGCCAGAATGCGGTAAAGGTCATAGTTCCTATAGTTTATCACTCCAAATTTAGAACACTTCAATGAACCCAGTCAGGATGAATGTAAAATAAAGTATCTATTAAAGAGGGACATGATAGAGTGGAGTCTCTTCACGACATTGGAAGCAAGTATGACATGGCATGGTGCAAAGTTTGTAACCAAAAGCCTTTTGCCAATTTCTAGCTGTATAACTTCAGGTAAATTCCTTTAATATTTCTGAGGCACTTTCCTTACTGGTAAAATAAAGGAAGGCAATTGATACGTACTTTATATGTCAAATGAAATAATCTATGAGAAGAGACTTGTTCTAAAAATTAGAAATCACTTAATAAAGTAATGGCCATTGTGTTATTTTCCTTCTTAACATCACCAGTGAACTGTATTTGGTACGGTAAGAAAATGACTGATAGATAATGCATCCTTCTGTTTTATTCTCAAATTTGCCAGCTCCGTGTAATGTAAGAAATTTAGCCAACCTCGAGAGAGAGGGCAGTACCAACGGATTGTTTCTAACAGGTCTGACAGATTATTTCAGAACTCCGCATACCCGTTAGCAGTGCCCTCCGGGACATTGTCACCCCTCCGCTAATGATTTGCGTCTCTGGGTCAGCAGACGCATCAGCTGCCTTCTTCCTTTTCAGCATCTGAACATGTACTGGGTTTTCCAAGACATATTCCGAGGTAAATAGTAGTTGGTTTTAAGTTTTTTAAAGAAATTATTACTCGTGCCTAAGATCAGAGCCACTTGCAAATTCTGTTTTCCTGAAAAACTCGAATAGTCATTTCTATCCAGAATAAACACCCAGCAACACTGAATTCTGCTTTCGATTTACCAGAGACTAGAACCAAGATCACCAGGAGCTTAAGAGTATGGAGTTTTCCTCTGGATCATCAGGGGTAGGAACACAGTGTTCGTATCCCGACCAAGGATGTCATTTTTTAAATCCTGCTCTCAACCCTTCTTTTATAAATTCACCTCTGCCTCTGATCACAAAGTGCCCTCAGTAAAAAATCTCTTACGGCAGCTGCAAAATTCTTAAAGGAACGAAGAGGTGATGCCTAACATTTGCATAAAGTAGTTTTATTGGAAGAACATATATACCTACTCCGAACAAAAAAGTGTTTATACAGTTCTCAAATAAGCAAAGGTCTTGAAGATTTTTCAACTTTATTTTTTTTTTAATTTTTTTTTTCAACGTTTATTTTTGGGACAGAGAGAGACAGAGCATGAAGGGGGAGGGGCAGAGAGAGAGGGAGACACAGAATCGGAAACAGGCTCCAGGCTCTGAGCCATCAGCCCAGAGCCTGACGCGGGGCTCGAACTCATGGACCGCGAGATCGTGACCTGGCTGAAGTCGGACGCTTAACCGACTGCGCCACCCAGGCGCCCCAAGATTTTTCAACTTTAAAAGCTTCTTCTGGTCCATATCCTCTTGCTAGCATATTCATTAAGAAATTCACAAGGATATAAGTAACCATTCCAGTTACAAATTTATGTTTCCAATGTACTTGTTAGTTTTGAAAACTATTACATTTCATAGAAGAGGCACTTTTTTAAAAAATAATTTATTGTCAAATTGGCTAACATACAGTGTATACAGTGTGCTCTTGGTTTTGGGGGGCGTATTCCCGTGATTCATCACTTACATCCAATACTCGGTGCTCATCCCAACAAGTGCCCTCCTCAATGCCCATCACCCATCTTCCCCTCTCCTCCGCCTCCCTCCCCACTCAGCCTTCAGTTTGTTCTCTGTATTTAAGAGTCTCTTATGGTTTGCCTCCTTCCCTCTCTGTTTGTAACTGTTTTTCCCCCTTCCCTTCCCCCATGTCTTCTGTTAAATTTGCCAGGTTCCACATATAAGTGAAAATATTTGATACCTGTCTTTCTCTGACTGACTTACCTCATTTAGCATCATACCCTCCAGTTCTATCCACGTTGCTGCAAATGGCAAGATTTCATTCTTTCTCATTGCCAAGTAGTATTCCATTGTATTTATAAACCACATCTTCTTTATCCATTCATCAGTTGATGGACATTTAGGCTCTTTCTATAATTTGGCTATTGTTGAAAATGCTGCTATAAGCATTGGGGTACATGTGCCCCTATGCATCAGCATTGCTGTAGCCCTTGGGTAAATTCCTAGTAGTGCTGTTGCTGTGTCGTAGGGTGGTTCTACTTTTCATTTTTTAAATTAAATACTGTTTTCCAGAGCAGCTGCACCAGTTTGCTTTCCACCAACAGTGCAGGAGGATTCCCATTTCTCCACATCGTCACCAGCATCTGTTGTTTCCTGAATTGTTAATTTTAGCCACTCTGGTGTGAGGTGGTATCTCATTGTGATTTTGATTTATATTTCTCTGATGATGAGTGATGTTGAGCAACTTTTCATGTGTCTGTTGGCCATCTGGATGTCTTCTTTGGAAAAGTGTCTATTCATGTCTTCTGCCCATTTCTTCACTGGATTATTTGTTTTCTGGGTGTTGAGTTTGGTAAGTTCTTCATAGATTTTGGATACTAACCCTTTATCCGATGTGTCATTTGCAAATATCTTTTCCCATTCCGTCAGTTGCCTTTTAGTTTTGTTGATTGTTTCCTTTGCAGCGCAGAAGTTTTTTATCTTGATGAGATCCCAATAGTTCATTTTTGCTTTTAATTCCCTTGCCTTTAGAGACATGTCAAGCAAGAAATTGCTGCAGCTGAAGTCAGAGAGGTTGTTGCCTGCTTCCTCCTCTAGGGTTTCGATAGTTACCTGTCTCACATTCAAGTCTTTCATCCATTTTGAGTTTATTTTTGTGTATGGTATGGGAAGGTGGTCCAGTTTCATTCTTCTGCATGTTGCTGTCCAGTTCTCCCAGCACCATTTGCTAAAGAGACTGTCTTTATTCCATTGGATACTCTTTCCTGCTTTGTCAAAGATTAGTTGGCCATACATTTGTGGGTCCAATTCTGGGGTCTCTATTCTATTACATTGGTCTATGTGTCTGTTTTTGTGCGAATACCATACTGTCTTGATGATTACAGCTTTGTAGTAGAGGCTAAAGTCTGAGATCGTGATGCCTCCTGCTTTGGTTTTCTTTTTCAACATAACTTTGGCTCTTCGGGGTCTTTTGTGGTTCCATACAAATTTTAGGATCGTTTGTTCTAGCTTTGAGAAGAATGAGGCACATTTTTTTTTAAGTTTATTTATTTATTTTGATAGAGAGCATGAGCTGGGGAGGGGCAGGGAGAAAGGGAGAGAGAGGGAGAGAGAGAATTCCAAGCAGGCTCCTCACTGTCAGCGCAGGTGGGGCTCAAACTTGTGAACCATGAGATCATGACCTGAGCCAAAGCTGGACACTTAACCAACTGAGCCCACCTAGGTGCCCCTGAGTGAGCCCATCTTTAAAGCAGGGGATATAGTTGTTTGTTTGTTTGTTTTCTTTCAGTTAATTTGTATAAAGCACAAGGAGCCCTTCAAAATGAAAACCTTATTAAACATAAAACGATGTTTAGAAAAAATAATGAGGGAAAAACCAATAGCTCTTCATTTACATATATTTTTGAAACTCTGTTTCCTCATTTAAAAGATTGATTGAAATAAAATTTATTTAGATAAAATTCATATAGCCTACAATTCACCCATTTAGAGGGCACAGTTCAACGGTTTTGGTATATTACATTATTATTTAATTGTGATAAATATATATATATATATATATATATATATATATATATATATAACTTACAATTTGCCATTTTCACCATTTTTATGTGTGCGGTTCAATGGCACTCACTGTATCCACAATGTTGTAAAACCGTCACCACTGTTTTCAGAACTTTTTTTTTTTTAATCATCCCAAAGAGAAAGCCTTCTTCCCCAGCCCGTGGTCATGTCTAATCTACTTTCTGTCTCCATAAATTTGCCTGTTCTTGCCTGTACCTCATTTACATGGACCTTACATTTGTCATTTTGTGCCTGGCTCGTTTTACTTAGCATGTTTGCAAGGTTCATCCATGGTGTAGCATGCATTAGAACTCCGTGGTCCGTATCTACCATATTTCGTTTATCCATTCATCTGTCGATGGACTCTTCAGTTGGCTCTGTCTTTGGGCAATTGTGAATCATGCTGCAGTGAAATTGGCATACAAGTGTCTGCTCAAATCCCTGTTTGTAATTCTTTTGAGGATGCTGCGTACCAGAGAGTGTAATTACTGGGTCATGTGGTAATTCTGGTTTTGCTTTTTGAGGAACATTGTTGCTTTTAGAAAAGTATGCATCAGTTACTGCATTAAGCGTTTTACGTGCCTTATCACATCTAGTTCTCGTAACAAACCTGTTCATTCATTTTTATTCATTGAGCAAATATTTTTCAAGGGTCTTCTTTATACCAGGCCATTTCTCCAGGCACTGGGGATTCTGTAGGGGACGAAACGAACAAAGCCCCACCCTCTCATAGATCTTACGTAAAAGTAGATAATAGTAGTGACAGCAGACAATAAATACATGTTAGTATAATGCTGGGTAGAATAAATGACATGGAGGCAATGAAAACAATGCAGAGTGGGGAGGAGGAATATTGCAGGGGTGGTAGTATTGGGGAGGCTCTCTCAGATGGAATTGCAAGGGAAGGTCTCTGTAAAGCTGATGCTTGAGCAGGAACCTGAAAGAAGGGAGCACATCCTCCAGAGATCCTGAGAAATCATTCTGGGGAGTGTGGCGAGAGCAAATGCAAAGGCCCTGAGGCAGGCCCAGTCTCGGTGTCGGTCTAGGAGCAGCGCTGGTCCGGGTGGCTGTGGGGAGTGAGGAGAGAGGAAGGGGAGTCCAGGTTTGATTTGTATTGTGATGGGAAGTCGTTAGAGACTCTGAGCAAGAGACGGATGCAGTCGATTATTCTGCCCATTCGTCGGTGAAGAAGCTGAGACTTAGGGGGTCTGAGTGGTTTTACCGAAGTATTTGGTGGGTAACTCCTCAAGATTTGCCCAGTAGATTCCCTCCAGAGTGCATGCCTCTCCCCACCAGGCTAAGGCGTGTGTGCGGCCCTCACGATACCCCTGGCTGGCTCTAGTTTCTTTCCGGGAGCGTCCTACAAGGTGCTTGTTCCTGTTGCTAGGGTTGGCCCACGGCTGTCCACAGGCCGGTCTTGCCAGGTGCCTTGCTCGCAACCCCAAAGGTTTCTTGACTCTCTCCCCCAGGCATGATGCACTCTCCCGGATTCGATGGGAGCGGCAGCCTCAGCTTGCAGATGCTGATGAACGCCGACAGCCTGTACACGGCCGCGCACTGCGCCCTGCTGCTCAACCTGAAGCTCTCCCACGGCGACTACTACCGGAAGCGGCCCACCCTGGCACCGGGCATGATAGTGAGTGCATGGTCTCCGCTCGGACCTGGCCAGAAGTGGCTGGAAAGCCGAGCATCGCTGTCCTGGGAGGGATCCCTGGGAGGGATAGCAGGGATGTCCCCTGCTACCCTGGACTGGGCAGTCCCTGCGGGGCTGTGTGGAGGGTGGAAGGGGGTGCGGTGCAGTTTGCATCGTGCTGCGGGGCACACAGCTACCCACCTTGCTCCAGAGAGGGAAGGGCCCCCAGTCCCTACAAGCGGCCGCCTGCCGGTGGCCTAGTAATGTCAGCCGGTGGCATTGCTGCACACACTCAAGTGTAAGCCACCTTCCAAAACAGGTGATCAGAATGTTCAGTAGCATCAGACGACGTACAGGGTATGGCCCCCTTTCCCGAAAAGCAAGGCTTGCAGTGTTGTGAAACCTCTTCATTGTCCTCCGGAAGGTACCCGGACCTACTTGTGACCCAGAGCTAAGCTTACGAGCTGTCGGTAACACAGCACCTGCTGGGAGCTGTGGAATGAGCACGACGGTGATTACGCTGTGCTTGGCTCCCTCGCCGGAGCGAGCCACCCCATGGTGTAGCCCTGATCCCAGTTCACGAGCCTCAGTCCACAGAGCTGCTGGAAGGGAATCCGCAATCATTCGTTCGCTTGATAAATTATAAACTCCCCAGGGGAACTGGCAGCTTCGTGGGTGTAAGTCAAGTATCCGTCGAGGCACACGTGCTGTTTCGGGGGACACACTCCATCTCTGCGGCGGTTGGGGCAGTGAGAGGGAGCTGCTGCGTTCCTTTTTCTGTGCTGTTTCTAATCGCCCCACACACCAAAGAGTAAAGACAGGAAGTGCAGCGTTCTTTATCCTTATGTGGGTTTCTTAGAAAGATGTCATAAGTAGGGCGCTTGGGTGGGTCAGTCAATTAAGCGTCCGACTTCCGCTCAGGTCGTGACCTCCGGGTTCATGAGTTCGAGCCCCACGTCAGGCCCTGTGCTGACAGCTTGGAGCCGGGAGCCTGCTTTGGATTCTGTGTCTCCGTCTCTCTCTGCCCCTCCCCTGCTCACGCTCTGTCTCTCTCTCTCTCATTCTCTATCTCTCTCTCTCTCTCAAAAATAGCTAAACGTTAAAAAAAAAATTTTTTTTTAAGATATCATAAGTAAAAGGAACTTCATGAAGTTTGGGACTTCTCCATTTTGGTTCCCCTTTCCCTTGCCACCCCTCCCCCACTCCCAATCAACAGGTTTTGTTGTTCCTCGAAGCCTCGACTCAGGTAGGGCCCCAGTGAGAGAAAGAGGCAGAGGAGGGGCCTGTTCGTTTGCGGGGGGGGGGGGTCCTATCTGGTCACCTTCTCGTGTGGTCCTCTCTGCAGAAGGAGTTCATGAAGCAGGTGCAGACCAGCGGGGTGCTGATGGTTTTCTCCCAGGCCTGGATCGAGGAACTCTATCATCAGGTGCTCGACAGGAACATGCTCGGAGAAGCTGGCTACTGGGGCAGCCCAGAGGATAACAGCCTTCCCCTCATCACCATGCTGACCGGTCAGTGGCTCCTCACGCAGCCGTGTGGCGCTCGGCGGGGAGAGAGTGCCCGAGAGCCCCTTTCAGAGAAGCAGCCTTGAAACAGCCCCGGCAAACCCCCCCCCCCCCCGGCAACTGGTGACGGTGCCAGGGAGGTGTCGCGAAGCCACCTCGCAGGAATGTTCCGTCCATTTTTCGCGCGGGACCCTGGAGGACTCACTGTGCCCCTCAGATGAGGACTACTTAGCACCCATGTCTGTCAGGGGAGAGCTACAGGCCTCTGCTAGGGATATGAAGTGCTTTCTGGGCACGAAGCCCAGAATTGTTCCTGGAAGCTCTCACGGGCTAGTAGGTGACCCTAATCCTTCATTGCTCCTGAGCTGCCAGACACGTTAAAACGCTTGACTTTCAACTTGGCTCCCTTCCCATTTCCTATCCGTGTCGGAGGTCCTCTCTTCCCTTCCCAGCTGCACAAGAGGTAAAAATAATGCCAAACAGTTGCCCAGCCTCTTTGTCTTCAGTGCCCTGAGTTTTAAAAACCCTGTCCATTAGAAATTTCACGTGGGGCACCTGGGTGGCTCAGTTGGGCATCCGACTTTTGATCGCGGCTCAAGTCATGATCTCACCGTCGTGAGATCGAGCTCCACGATGGGCTCCGCACTGAGCATAGGACTGGTTTGGGATTCTCTCTCTCGTTTTCTCCCTGTCTCTCCCCTACTCGCACTCTCTCGGTCTCTCTCTCTCTCTCTCAAAAAGAAAAAGATTTTTTATATGAGAGCATAGAGAGCAGTATGGGATGTGGTCATGAAGGAATTTGGGTGGGGAGGGTGGGCAAACACAGTCATTCCTGGCTTTTCATGGCTTCACCATGATGTCAGGTAAAGACCAGGGAGGACTCAAGACTTGTCATCAGTAGCCTTCATATGTTAGATCTCCAGGCTCATCTTATGTTTGAGCTGAGTTCCCAGACTGGTTTCTGATCTGAATCATCTCCTGGCTCTGGCTAACACGATGTGTGGGGCATGGCTCTATGCCTTCCCTGCCGTTTCTGTTGTCCAAAATGAACGTTATATTACCTTTGGTTAGTACTGGGGGGCTCTTACAAAGGAGGCAGAGTAGACTGCTGACAAGCAGAACCCAACAATGAGGAATGTGGGGTGAGGTGCTATTTAGGAACCAGGCAGGGAGTCAAGACACATAGTCTGTCCACAGCCAGCAGAGTCTCGGCCATTGGCAGGTGTTTGGAGTCCTAGTTCTCGAACTAGGATGCGACTGAGAGAAGCGAGGCTTAGGTCCCAAACTTTGGGGATCCGGATCACTGGACAGGTGACCAATTTGCATTTGGTTAACCATGGTCACACTTACATCCATTCAAAATCTAGGAATGCATACACGTGTGGGACATTTACTCAGTTGACTGTAAGCCGTGCTTCGTTTCCACCTGTCTTTGCCAAGTGCGTCCAATAGGGATTGAAAGTACTGCCCAGCGCTTAAAGCGCCTTGGAACCTGGATAAGGATCCTAAATGTGCCAGCTTTAATTTTCAAATACCGTAGTTTCTGCCAAAATTAATCTCTGTGACTCTTACCTGGACCTTAACAAAAGGAGTCATTCAGCAGTCATAAAAATGAACAAACAACAGGTCACTCACAGTAGCCACATTCATCAGTCATTGCTGTGACTCAGCCACCCCTTTGTCACGGAACTGTAAGCTCAGTGGGCCACATCCACGGGAGAGCTCTCTAACTCTAGCTAGAAAATGAGAGAAAAACATAGGCTTTTTCACACAGAATTCTACAAAATAAAGTTCTGTGATTCTTTGTAGCAAATTCCCAGTATGAGATGGCAAGTGAATTTGAGCAGTAGTTAACCTGGAGCTTGGAAACTTCCATCGGATCTTTTCATCCTGTGCAGCTAAAAGCAATAGCCACGATCTTACCATCGACGTTGTACTAACTGTGGCCGTTCCTGATGTCATATAAAAGTGTTGTCTAGAACTGAGGAATTTTAGCACGCAGATAAACTTTGTATTACTTGAATCTGTTAGCCCTCTACCTAGCACATAGGAAACATAACTTTCGTAACTGGAAATTTGGGGGGAATGTCATAAGACCATTTGACTCTGGGTCAAATTCGTTTCAGTGAAACTGGCCTGTTCCGATTTGAGCAGTCATTGAGATTTCTCCCTGCCTTGGTTCCCCAGTTTTGTTGAGAAATAATTGACATATAACATTATATTAGCCCAACGTGCACAAAATGATGATTTGATATATGTGTACATTGCAAAATGATCACCTCACTAAGTTTAGTTAATGTCAATCACCTTACATGGTCACCTTTTTTTTTTTCTTGTGGTGAGAATTTTTAAAACCTATCTTAGCAACTTTTTTCAAAGAGCTATGTTGCTCAGGAACACCAACCCTCCCCTTCCCTCGGCTTGTCTGGCTGGCGGGGAAGGAAAAGAACTTGCATGTTGGTGAAGGAAGAAGCTGGTTGGGGGTGACCAATAAAGCCTAAGTTGGTCTAAGGCACTCTGCAGGCTGTTAAATGCAGTTTAATCAAGCGCCATTTTTTTCTTTGTATGATTTTAATTATTGGAATGCACCATTTTTAATATGCAAATAGAAGTACATAAAATGTGAGGGGGAAAAAAGAGATGTGTTGCCGGAAATCTCTAGGCTTCATGGACTTACTGTATAATGAAATAGTATTCAAACACCATGCAGAGAACTCTCATCCTGTTGGTGAAAGTCAAGTTCTAAAGTCAAGGAATAAACTTAGGCTACCCTCTTTTCCCAATCCCTCTCTGTGTTGTATTCAACTATATTAGTTGCCTTCAGGATATATGCTTCAATTCCATGGTCACTTCTCCGGTGGTTCCTTCCTTTCCACTTAGACATTCAAAGCCAGAAGATGCAGTGTAGCCCAGGGCTATAAGGCTACTTAATTCAGAGTTAAATCTTCTCAATCCCAGGCTCTTCTTGCCAGTTTATTAAGAAGTGGTTCGTTGAGCTAATTCCAGAGATGAGAGTTGGTTTTAACAAAAATTTAAATGCAGATTGAAGGTCCTATATCACGCTGCACGAAGTGTGTGGGGTCATTGGAAAGAGGCCCAGATGGGAGTCAGAAGACTTGCATACTAAGCCTGATTCCTTCTTTTACCGGCCTCGTGGCCTTGTGCAGTTTACCTACCTTGAACATTTATTTCCTTCTCTGTGAAATGGGAAAAATAATACCTACCCTGCCTACCCGCTTGGAGTTGTCTGGAGGATTTGATGAAAACAATGTTAGGTGAAAACACGTTGTGAATTGTAAGATATTATTATCAAGTTATTGTTGTACATTGGAATCAGATGATGTAATTATCTGACCAAGGAGATATTATTCTTATTCTCTTCTTCATTCCCGTGAGGAAATTCTGAAAGAGAAACCCACGTTGGGGCAAACTGCACATATAAAATGTAGGAACGATGCCACCACTTTGGATAAAAGGGATAGTCAAACGTCAAAATATTCTAAGTCAATAGATTTTCTAACAACAGAGAGGGCAGAGTTTGTGTTTTTAGTAAAAAATATGAAGAAGGCTCTGGCAAATGAAAGAAAACTAGACTAAAAGAAGAAAACAAAAATTTTAATATTCTGATAAAAAATTCTTACATACTTGGTACATAATAGATCCAATGGATGTTTGTTGTGGAAAAAAAATGAATATTGCGTTGGCCATTTGGGTTTTTTTGGCTTTTGGTTTTTGGTTTTGGTTGTTCCTGGAGTGTTCCAATCTGGGAAAACCTTCCCCCTTTTCCTTGACAGACATTGATGGCTTAGAGAGCAGTGCGATTGGGGGCCAGCTGATGGCTTCAGCTTCTACGGAGTCTCCTTTCACCCAGGGCAGGAGAATTGATGACTCCACAGTGGCAGGTAATGACTTGGGTCTGGAGTTTATGAATATACATACATCCCATATGTTACCAGCAATTAAACCATTAAGTGGCAGCTTTCTGTGCTGACATAAATGAATTAACATCTCGTCTTGGCAGAAAAGTGCCTGAAGGAAGTTACTTAGCGACATCTAGCTGATGATGCAACATTCATTATTTATAAACACAAAGTATGACACAATCCAATATCCATCAAATTTGATTTCCTGTAGTAGAACTGCATACACCTCAGTATTGCTAACTTGATTGTCAGAAGCTCCCATGCCACTCACCGCCGGTGGTTTATTTTGTCTCCAGAAAACGATCCTTGCTCCTTTCACATCCTAGGTGTGGCGTTTGCTCGCTATATTCTGGTGGGCTGCTGGAAGAACTTGATCGATACTTTATCAACCCCCCTGACTGGCCGAATGGCAGGAAGCTCCAAAGGGTTGGCCTTCATTCTAGGAGCTGAAGGCGTCAAAGAGCAGAACCAAAAGGAACGTGATGCCATCTGCATGAGCCTCGATGGGCTGCGGAAAGCAGCGCGGCTGAGCTGTGCTCTAGGTACAGGAGGGAGTAACGTTCCCGGACCCGTGGCCCGCGGGGTGTCCCTGAGGAGCGCTGTGGGAGTGGCCCTCGTGGAAAACAAATCTGTCAGAAGGGCCGCTTGGTAAAAGGTTGGACGGTGGACTCGGTGAGGGGTAATTGTTTCTTTTCTCCAAAGGAGTTGCAGCTAACTGCGCCTCGGCCCTTGCCCAGATGGCAGCTGCCTCCTGTGTCCAGGAAGAAAAAGAGGAAAAGGAAGTCCAAGAGCCCAGTGATGCCATAGCACAAGGTAACAGCTAAAGAGCCAGAATCCACCTGGCGCCTTATGTGCGGTCTACACATGTGACAGACACCTGTCCCTGTTGCTTGTGTGACGCACAGCATGTATTTACTGCTGATCACAAGATCCCAGCCTGGATCGCAGGCTTGGCTCTTTTACATGGCTGACCCTGCAGCGTGCCTATCGTAGATCCCTGTGAAGGCAAGAGACGTACCATTCCGGCCCCGGCAACTTGGCTGCTAACAGGAGTCCTGTGGGACACCAGAGGCGCCCTGGCTGAGCTATTCACACTTGTGTCATCACCCAGCCGCTTGTGTTGGTGCTGCACAGAGTACACATTTGAAGATCGCTCAGGTTGTAGTGGGGCAAGGCAGAATGGCCAGTTTTCTGAGTAGGGAAATGAAATGGAGGAAATCCTGGAGAGGAGCTTCAGAGAACCTTTGTTCTTATAAGAGAAAAACCTGAGCTTTGTGAACTCCAGAAAGAGTTGACTCTTACCTGGTTAAAATCCATTAGCCATGAAGCAGATGATCACCTAGGATATATATTTAATGTGCACAACCGTAAGTTACATAAAAATCCTTACATTCAAGGTTCTTAAAAAATTATAAAACCAGGGGCGCCTGGGTGGCGCAGCCGGTTAAGCGTCCGACTTCAGCCAGGTCACGATCTCGCAGTCCGTGAGTTCGAGCCCCGCGTCAGGCTCTGGGCTGATGGCTCGGAGCCTGGAGCCTGTTTCCGATTCTGTGTCTCTCGCTCTCTCTGCCCCTCCCCCATTCATGCTCTGTCTCTCTCTGTCCCAAAAATAAATAAAAAAACGTTGAAAAAAAAATTAAAAAAAAAAATTATAAAACCAGAATTGATGTTCAAATGCTACACAAATGAAAACTAAAGTCGGTATCACATCCATGAAAGACGATGCTTTGCGAAAACTCAGTTTGCCTCTTACAACAGGAATATGGTTCGGCTTCCTCTGATGTAAGCATGCTGTGTTCCTGCGTTCCGGACCATCACTCAGTTATCCCATCAGACCCATCTTCCAATGACTTGGAACCTTGATTCGTGGCTATTGTCCATGATACTGTCATTTGGCCTTGCCTTGGCATTTGCTATAACTGACATATCAAGTTACGTTGTGCATCCTTTCTCATTAGTCCTCTGCAATTAAAAAAGTATTATTTGAAGATCACAAATATAAACGTAAAAGAGAGTGAAACGATTCAGTAATCTTCAGTTATAACGTAGCCATGCGCCCAGAGCATACATACACCTGGTTTAGATGATCATCGTCATGAACATGTGACATTAAATAAACCTCAGAGAACTTACAGATTGCCAGGAATTCTGTCTTATCGGTTTGAGTACACGGGTGGGAGAAGGGCTTGGGCACAAGGGGCTTCCGCTGGGGTCAGCACATGAAGCCCATCCTCACTGCTGTGACTGACCTAGAACCCACAGATGGGCCTGGAAGGACCGTAACCACCAGCCGAGGACCCACCCTACTCCTGAACTGCAGAGAGCTGAGCTCGCCAGGGTCTGTGGGGCCTCGGGCTGGGTGGCTTGCGTGATGAACCACGGGGACCTGCTGTCGAGGAGCTTGCTGCCAGTGACATCGAGTGACCTCTACTGTTTGCCTTTTGCCCTTGCACAACGACCCATTCTTTCCTTCCCATCCTTTCTCTCTCCCTTTCTGTCTCCTCCTTGGACCATTATGGTAATGACTGTCTCTCTGGCCCAGTGAAACTCAAAGTGGAGCAGAAATTGGAGCAGATCGGGAAGCTGCAGGGGGTCTGGCTGCACACAGCCCACGTCTTGTGCATGGATGCCATCCTCAGCGTAGGCCTGGAGATGGGGAGCCACAACCCGGACTGCTGGCCACACGTGTTCAGGTGCATGACAAGATCCCCAAACCCCGGTCAGTGACAGAGTTCACAGCACCTGTAAGATGCAAACGGCATTAGCTCCGCAGTCCTCATGAGACAAAGACAAAAAGCCCGTCTCCTAGGCATTTGGGCAGACCCGGGGCAATGAGGCACTGCCCGGGGCGGGGGGGGGGGGCAAGGCAGGGGACAGGCGCCAGGCTGTTTCTTCTCCTTCTCCTCAGCACCTGCCCAAAGCCTCGCACCAAGCTCCGTTCTGGCAGAGCAGCAAAGGGGAGTCAGGGGCAGGGCTCAGGCACCCGGATCTCGCCAGCCAGAGCACCAGCCAGATCTGGGTTCAGTTTGATGCCCCCAAAGCAGATGCAGCCAACAGCAAATGTCTGTTGAGTCGGAAAGAGAGAATCCGTCAGATCATCCAAGGATCGAAAAACCCAAAACCCATCTTGGGAGGAGCTAGGGTATGAAAAAGCCAGGGTGAATCAGCCTGGAGCAAAATGGGTTTTAATGTGGAGGCTGGAGACCCCCTGTTCTTCCTGGCTCTCACAAGCACATCAGGGCAGGAAAATGACTTACATCGTACCAGAGCGTTTTACACGCAGTCAAAAAATTGCCCAGTTACAGAACACGAGAGTGAACTATCCGGGATGGTCTTTACCGGTAACTGGACTTACTCTGTGATACTGGGCCTCTTTTGAACCGTCCTAGTTCCGGGGTCTGTTGGGCAGGAACAATTTGGAAGTTGGCACTTATACTCTACGTTGTGACACTTCTCTGCATTTACTGTGATTAGGGCACCACCCCAGCATTAGTGATATGGGGCAGTCGGGGCGAGGCAGGACACGGCTGGACAGAGCCCTTGCGAGAGGGCCCATTATGGCTAGAGGTCCTGCCAGCCACATGGACGCTCGTTCTGGGATCCTACAGAAGCGCTTCCTGGGTCCTAATCAGAGCGCTAGAGGGAGGGGGAGAGGGCTCCTTGGGAAAACTCCCTCCAACAGCTGAAGTCCAAATAAGCCAGTAAGCTGGACAGGGCACAACAGGATGAAGAGGGCTTTTGTTACCCACCTTCCTCCCAGCATGGGGTGAGAGTCTGAGGAATCCTTACCCCACTTCCAACCCATCCGGTCCAACTCGGAAAAAAAAAAAGAATGTGGGTAGTGGGGGGGGGGGAGGGAGAGGGAGAGGTGGCCCTCACCAGAGGAAGGAGGGAAATCGGGGAGGACTGTGAAGCTGGCCGGACTTCCTTTCTCTCACTGTGGGATTTACGGAGCTGTCCTGCTGAGCGGCAAGGCCTAACAGCTGCTTGTCTGTGACTCTGTCCAGGGTCTGCGAGTACGTGGGCACGTTAGAACACACCCATTTCAGCGCCGGCACCCCTCAGCCCCCTCTGACCATCAGCCAACCCCAGAGGGCGCCGGGGGACTCTGGACTCCTTGGCGACCCAGAGCGTGAGGACTCGGCTGCGGAGCAGAACCTGGAGCCGGAGAGCTCCCTGAGCGCGGCCCCTGTCATCCAGCCCCTCTCCATCCAAGAGCTGGTCAGGGAAGGCAGCCGAGGCCGGGCCTCCGACTTCCGCGGGGGCGGCCTCATGACAGGGAGCAGTGCGGCCAAGGCCGTGCTCACACTGTCCACCCAGGCCGACAGGTATGAGCGCACGCCATGGTCCCCACACCCCAGACGGCTGCTCGCCGGAGGGCAGCACCACGTCCGTCTCTCTGGGCTCAAAATCGCTCCCAGGGCAATTTGATTCGCTGGCCGGTCATTTAAGCCTCTTTTGATTTTTTGTTTTGTCCAAACATACTTCTGTCTCCCAGCATGCCCTGCACTCAGAATGAACCACTTGCCGTCTGACGACTAAGACAGGAGGCTCGGGAGGCAGGTTCCCTGGGCCTAGAAGTCTGCACTTACCCTGTGACCTTGGGCAGGTTCACCTCCCCTGGCCCTGATTGCCTCATCATAAAGTAGGGTCACGAAGTCACTCTCTCACAGGGTAGCCGTGAGGTTAAACTAACTAGTACACTTGAAGCACTTAGGAGAGAGCTTGCTAAATAGGAGAAATCCATTATTTGGATGATAATTACAGTCCCACATCCAAGAGTGTGATATATTATTTGACCACGTTACGGTCGAGAGGAAAAACTCAACAATAACCCCAAGCCGTGACGCTTTCTGATGTTGAAAGTGCTGTTGGTCACCAGTCACATGTAGTCCTGCCTCACTTCAGGCTCCACGCTGGGTCATTGTGCCCCAGCACAGGTGCAGTGAAGTTTGTACAGGGGGCCAGACAGCCAGGGAGTGGGAGAGCGGAATAGCAATCACTGGTGCTCAGGAGAGTTCTTTCCTGGCCTTGACGCTAACTGCAAGGTCACATCTGTATAGTTTTTGGTTGTATGTGTGTAATGTGTGTGTGTGTATTATATATATATATATATATATATATATATATATATATATATATATATATATATATGTGTGTGTGTGTGTGTGTGTGTATATATATATAATATTTATTTATTTATTTTTGTATGTAATTTATATATATAAATATGTTTTATATATATACATACATATATATATGTATATGTATTAGCGAGATAGAGCAGGGGAGAGGGGCAGGTGGGGGAGGAGAGAGAGAATCCCAAGTAGGATTGACTTGAGCCAAAATCAAGAGTCAGGCGCTCAATCAACTGGGCCACCAGGTGTCCCTACGTCTGTATAAATAGTTATGCTGAGACTCAGTTTCTCCATCTACTAACTCAGTACAGCAATCCCTTTTTCCTATTTATCCAACAAGATGGCTGTAAAGGTGTTTCGGCATCTGGAAAGCAGTATATACGAGTGTCAGGTGGTGCATAATATCCACCACTGATTTTTTTACTAGGAACGAGAGAGAAGAAATGGTTAATAGGACGCAGAAACTCAATAATATTAAAATAGGAATTTCAAAATAGCAAGGAAAAGTGTCTTTGTTTCAATAGTTTGCGAATGTTTAATCCACGAATTACCGTCTTAAAACCCCTACGTGTCCTATAACCTCTTCAAAAGAGGCTCCTTGTTCCAATTCTGTTGGCGACACTCTCCCTTGCCCAGCACGTGACACCCCACGGGCTGTTTGTCCTTCTGGTATGAGCACAGACTGGGAGGGCCGGCAGCAGGTGACCCAAGAGCAGTGGAAGGCTGGCCATATAAACGCACATTTAATGCCAACCTTCTGAACTCCAGTGAGCCTCCGATCTTTCTCTAAGCCCTGCTGCCTGTGCTCCCCTCTTCCTTCCCGGCTCCTTCTGCCAGAAATGTCTGCACCCAGCTGAGTAGAAAACAAAAGGAACCTGCAAGGCCCATTAGGGTAGGGATATTTGTTGTTTTGGCTGATACTTGAGTTCCCACCAAGTCCAAGGCTCTGGGTGTGTGTCAGAGGCAACCTTAAAGCTAGCCCCACCCTGAGGGGGCTTACAGGCTTGGGTTTACTTGGGTTTTGTGTCCTTCTCAAGGCCAGGCCCAGCATTAGACTCATCAGTTGTAGCCCAGCAAATGCCTTGATTCACTCAGTGGGCTTTTCTATAATACAGCTTAGGACACTGAAGCTACTTCTAAGGATTCTATTCCCCGTGACTCAGTTTCAGGGAGCGACGCTTTGTCAATTTTCAACTTCTTGCCAAACATGTTCTTACTGTCTAGCATGGCTGTGCTAAGCCATGGGGATACACAGATATTTTTTTTAGTCATCTGTGCCCCTTAGATTAAAACCTCATAGTTAGAGCAGACGCGTACCCAGCAGTAATACATACATAACATATATTTATTTTCAGTGTTGACACATTTTCATTAATCCCATTTGACAAAACCGTCCTAATGATTCTACCACAAAGACTTGGCTAGATCGTCTCCAGATAACAAGTCTGTTTATTTCATCCAGGCTCTTTGAAGATGCTACGGATAAGTTGAACCTCACAGCTTTGGGAGGGTTCCTTTATCAGCTGAAGAAAGCATCGCAGTCCCAGCTCTTCCATTCTGTCACGGACACAGTCGATTACTCTCTGGCAATGCCAGGTAATTCTTTCCCGGGAGAGACTGTGCTGTGAGAGTAGCGGGAAACGGCCCAGATCCCTGATAGCAACAGCCCCTCTGAAGACTTGAATCCACAGTCCCTTTGCACACAGTACCCTGGCTGAGTTCTGGTGCAGATCTGTCTTCCAGCTGTCAAGTGTGGCAGGGGCGGGGGTGGAGTGACAGTATTATTCTCCATGAATGGAAATGTCGCTGCTGCCGGCACCGTAGGTGTTACTACACCTACAGCAGGTGCTGGGTTGCTCTACTAAGTTTTGTGCTTGCGATGTAGAAAATGGTGTGGCTACTCAGGGTGCAGATAGCTTCACATGAGGGTGGGACCCCATCTCCATATCACAAACCGTGTCTCTTCGTTCAGCTCAGCGGTGCCTAATTCCACAAGGGACTGGTGGGAGAGAAAAGCGGAAGGGTCAGAAGCCTCCTGCCATCAAGGCATGTCTCGTTAGCGGTCAGTCAATATCACCGTCTTCACTGATGAGGCCAAGGGAAAAGGAAAGGTCCTCCTGAAGGGAGCAGAGTTGGACTGAGCTGCCCGTGGGTCCCAAATGGGTGGCAGGTTGCTCACAAATGCAACTGTCCGTCAACAGCCACAGTTGTCGTGTGGAAACAGAGAGCCTCTGTCCTGATGGGTTCAGGCCGGGCACGTGCTGTGGTGGCAAGGTTGGATTGCGCAACATCTGAAGTCCTTTCCATCTTGAGGAATCTGAAGTTCTAAGTGTATATGTTTGGCCTTTTGATCCTTACTGCAGATTCTGATTTGAGAAGTACAACTCTTTCCCCGCTAGTTTTTAACAGACTTTAAAACCTTAGCTATATAAAACCAACCTCCAGACCCATCAGACGTCCAGAGCATCCCTGAGCCCAGGGGCAGCCTTCAGAGTGTTTTGCATTGGAGAAATCAGCAGGCTTTCAGCTTACAAAAAGCAACGAGCAGGGTCAGAAGGAGGCAGCACACCTAGGAGGAGAAGGCAGCATTTGCTTCGGAATAAATCACACGGGAGTTAAAATGCTGCCTTCACCATTTACCAGCTGCGTTGTCTTGGGCGAGTCAGTCTACCTTCCTGACATTTCATTGTTCTTAATGGCAATAATTACGTTTGTTTAAAGCTTGCTTTAAAAAAAAAATAACGTGACTGAAGACACCTAAAGAACCAGCACAGCATTCGATGGCGAGTAAACATTCGGTGAATGTCAGTGATTATTCTTACTGTCATTTTGAAGTTTATTTGATATGGCAAGATTAATTAGAAAGGAGGAGCGTGATAATGATCAGCATTTTGTAGGCGGCATGAGAGAAGCCAGACATGAGTGAGAAGAAAGTGACAAGAAGGGAGAAGACCAAGGTGACGGGGCAAAGAAATTGCAAAAGGTCAGAGTAGGCAAGGACTGCACGGAACCAGACAGAGCAGGTTAAACAAGCATGTTATTGAGTGGGCAGGGGCCTGACCTGCTTGGCAAGGGCTTCAGAGGTGCCACTAAGGGCTGGCAAAGTAGAGCATGAGTGACGACAGCAATGAGCTAGGAGCGGGGGTCGGTATGTATGTGCCAAGCCCCGAGATGAGCACCATCCTTAAAGTAACTTGAAGAGGTGAGTGCTGTTATCCCCGCTTGCACAACCAGAAACGTGGCTTGGAGAGGGAATTCTCTGGTCCAACGTAATCTGGCTTCTAAGTGGCTCAGCCAAGATTTGAGTCCAGGCAGCCGGACTCCCCCGCCCTCCTCCTTAACCACCGCATCATTCCTCCTCATCCACAGCCTTGCTCGCACTTGTCACAGCAGGCATTGGGCAACTGCTGGTGACTCGGAGGGGTGGGGTCTGGCCTTGTTGAGTGAACCACCCTGTCTTGAATCCAGGGTCCTCTCTCCTCTTGCTTGGCCCCCGCTGACTAATCCTACCGCTCTGGGTATTTTTAGCCT
The DNA here is from genome assembly GCF_018350155.1 of Leopardus geoffroyi. Taxonomy (NCBI): domain Eukaryota; kingdom Metazoa; phylum Chordata; class Mammalia; order Carnivora; family Felidae; genus Leopardus; species Leopardus geoffroyi. The sequence continues at coordinate 124,892,957 of NC_059332.1, forward strand.
CTCTCTGCGCTCGAATGGGTTCCAGCTAGTTCTGTGTTTGGGCGTTCTGGTCTTGCCTTCTTACAGGAGAAGTTAAATCCACCCAAGACCGGAAAAGTGCCCTCCACCTGTTCCGCCTCGGGGATGCCATGCTGAGGATCGTGCGGAGCAAATCGCGGCCGCTGCTCCACGTGATGCGCTGCTGGAGCCTGGTGGCCCCACACCTGGTGGAGGTGAGCACCTGTGAGCACCTGGCAAGTGGAGCCAGCGCGGGGGGTTCCAGCCAGTGTGCGGACAAAGAGCACTGTGGCCCGAGAGCAGCGCCTGGGCACAAGCATCACAGTTCTCTATCCGTCACGGCACCCAGAGAGTCACCGCAAAGGGCGGTACCGCCACAGCGTCACCCTGACCCTCTTTCTTTACAGTTACGTGACTTGGCTAGCTACCTCCCACAGCCGGTTTTTCATTCTTCATGCTCCGGTTTCAACCAAGGCTGGAGCTTCACTTTTTTTTTTTTTTTTTAAGTGTATTTATTTAGAGAGAAAGAGAGAAAGAGAGCATGTATGGGCACAGGGAGAGGAGAGGCAGAAAGCGAGGGAGAGAGAATCCCCTGTCGTGGGGCTCAGTCTCACGAATCGTGAGATGATGTCCTGAGCCGAAATCAAGAGTCAGACGCTCAACCGACTGAGCCACGCAGGCGCCCCAAGGCTTCAGTTTTATGCATGATTACAACAATGCCTTTTGCTCCTGCCAGCCTCTCTTTTCTGATAGCTGATTATATATAATCTGGGACGCACCCTGTAACTAACCATACATCCTAGTTTTCTCAACAAAATTAATACCAGGGCCCCTTTCACTCTCCCACGAAGCAGTTCATAGGATAAATTCTGTCATACAAACTAAGCATTTCAACACATGACGACTGGCTACTTCTCAGTTGATGGGAAAACTGTTGCCTTGTTTTTCATTAAAAACTATTCTTACTCCTTCTTTAGTGCTCATCTGGTAGAGCTATGTCATAAAATAAAGGTTTGGTGGTTTTTTTTTTGGACTTAATTCACTAAACTGAGAACATTCTAGCAAGGAAATAACAACTTGCTCATGGAAGAACCGTGTATCAGTTATCTGTTACACTATAATAAACCACCCCGAAAACCTAGCCATTTAAAACGATAACCATTTACTTAGCTTATGATTCTGTCCGTCAGAAATCTGAGCTGGGCTCAGCGGGGCCCTTTTGGTCTGAACCAGGCTTGGCTGATCTCAGCTTGCCTCGCTTGTACGTCTGTGGTCGGCTGGCTCCCGGTGGCCTTGGCTAGGTGGGCTGGACAAGTGGGCCTCTCGCCATGGTCTCTCTCCCTTCAACAGACCAGCCCTCGCTCATTGACGCGGCATTCTTAGGATTCCCGAGGAAAGCAAGAGGGCAGACCCCGAATCAGAACAACTTTTCAGTTCTCTACTCATGCAGTGTTCGATATTGTCCCATTTTCCAGAGCAGGTCAGACATCCAAGCCCAGGGCCCGTGTGAGAGAGGACTGCTAAAGATCCAAAGATGTGACCCAATCAGAGCACTATCGGTGCAGGTGGCCCGCCTCTCTGAGGGACGATGTCTCATCTGATCTTCATACCTGGGGCATGGCTAAAAATGAGAGCATGGGCAACTCCCTGAACTAGGTTCTGGTGTCTCGATGGTCCATGCGTTCTCTACGCCCAAGAAAACTGAAACTTTATAAGGGGGAAAAAAAAGAAATTACTAGAAGCTCTTATTTTTCCCGAAATATTAAAGTAAAACTGGAGTTGTGTCTGGGCTTCGGTTAAATGATTAAACATTGAATTTTAGTGTCCTGTTTATCTATACTTGTTCCTTGGATTTTTTTTTTTTTCTCTTTAACAGAATTGCTGCTTCTACCTCCCTACAGTGGAGGGGTTAGGAACCTCAGAAACCATTTTCCCGAAGTCCTGACGGTGTTCTTCTCTCTCACGAATTTCGCAGGCTGCCTGCCATAAGGAAAGACACGTGTCTCAGAAGGCTGTTTCGTTCATCCACGACATACTGACGGAGGTCCTCACCGACTGGAACGAGCCGCCCCATTTTCACTTCAACGAAGCCCTCTTCCGGCCTTTTGAGCGCATCATGCAACTGGAGTTGTGCGACGAGGACGTCCAGGACCAGGTCAGGGTGCCGTTCAAGTCGCCGTCGCCAGCCCCACCGCGGGCTCTTCTTGACTACGCTGGCTGCCACTGCTCTGCAGCCTTTGCAGATTTCATTTTTCTACTAACCCGCCGTGGAATCTGTGACGGAGAGGGGAAGCGCTTTAGCTAACTAGATGCGCGGCTAGTGATTGGTGGCACCGGGGTTCGAAACGGGGCAATCTGGCTGTGGCGGTCTACACTTTCACATACCTCTCCCCTACTCTTGATCACTACAGTACCCTCTGGACACTTCATGTCTAGCGTGACGGTGGGCTAGGAACCCAGACCCACGCTCTGAAACCTACCAACAGTGTTAAGTAAAGGTTTATAAATCCCTTTGAAGCACGTTGACGCTTTCTGGCAAGAAAGTAAAGAATACTAAGATGTCCAGAACTAAGTAACGGGAAGGCTGGCTTTGCCACGAGGGGATTTGCCATCAGCTGGAGCTGAGTTCTGCTTATCACGTTCTTGAGGCCACGGGAATGGGAGACAGATCTCGATGCAAACCTTACAACACTGGGGTTCACTCAGGCCAAAGGTAAATGAGTAATAAATCCAAGTATCACCGTCCGTGAGGATACTAGCAGCCTGTCCCTAACATTGGCTCTTGATAAAGATTAAAAAAAAAAAAAAAAACTCTGTAGGATTTAAAATGATAAGCTAGCCTTTCTATAGGGTCAGCATATGAAATTAGACCACGCTGGTGGACTGAGAAGCCTTATACAGGCACGTGACAGAAGCAACAGAAATTCCTCCAGAGGAACTCTTCTCAAATCGGGCCACAAAAGAATCCCACAAATAAAGTTCCAGCATATGTGAGTTCACAGCATTTACAAAATATTACAAAACACACAGGGAAACAAGGCAGCAGTCAGAGGGAACTGCCGAAGGAACAGGTGGTACCATTAGGACTAGAGAGCATTGAAATATTGGCATCTTGGCCTGCAAAATATTAAATAAGAATGCCTAATAAGCTTAAGGAAATGAAAGCAAGGAAAATGCAAGTTAATATCTAAACTCGAAATTGTGTGTGTGTATGGGGGGGGGGGGTTCAATAATAGTGAATTAAATAGTTCAGATCAACTTCCCACAGGGATCAACCAGAAAAAGTTGGATAAAAAAATTTTTTTGTTCAGTCACTGGAAGGCATTGGAATACAACTATGTATTCGATAGCTATGAGGCCAGTATCTAGGAGAAAAAGAATACCCAGAGTCTGTACCTGGTGCCTGAGACTACTTTCCGTGAACTGGAATCCTCTAATCTCAGAAGAGGAAGCTAAAGATTGAAAAACTAAGCAAGATTAGAGTCTTTAATGAAACACTGATCTCTCGGGGCAGAACCGTGAAGAGAAAAGGGGGACGTATTAGGAGGAGGAGTGAAACTTAAACAGACTAGTCATAACGGGGAGTAATCCCAATTCCTAACACGAGATGAATAACTGAGAGTTCTAGTGCCAGCCATAGTGCAGAATACCTCTCTGCTAGAAGATGACGTCATCCCAAGGATTCAGATTACTTCTTGATTTGCATGTGCAGTGTCTACATTCAATCAAAAACTAATCAGGCTCATTAGGAAATAATATGTTGAGGCACCTGGGTGGCTCAGTCGGGTAAGTGTCCAACTTTGGCTCTCAGGTCATGATCCCGCGACCCGTGAGTTCGAGCCCTGCATCAGGCTCTGTGCTTACACCTCAGAGCCTGGAGCGTGCTTCAGATTCTGTGTTTCCCTCTCTCTCTGCCTGCCTCTCTCTCTCTCTCTCTCTCTCTCTCTCTCTCCCTCTCCCTCTCAAAAATAAAAGTAAAATATTTTTAAAAAGGAAATAACATGTCATTGAAAACAAAAAGAAAAACAATAAAAATACACACACATGCGTGCATGCTCAGCCAGGGATCCAGACATCAGAGTTATCAGAGACAGACTTTAAAATAACTGTGCTTAGCAATCCCTATCAAAATAACACCAGCATTCTTCACAGAGCTAGAACAAACAATCCTAAAATTTGTATGGAACCAGAAAAGACCCCGAATAGCCAAAGCAATCTTGAAAAAGAAAACCGAAGCTGGAGGCCTCAGAATCCTGGACTTAAGCTCTATTACAAAGCTGTAATCGTCAAGACGGTATGGTACTGGCATAAAAACAGACACTCAGATCAATGGAACAGAATAGAGAACCCAGAAATGGACCCAGAAACGTATGGCCAACCAATCTTTGACAAAACAGGAAAGAATATCCAATGGAATAAAGACCGTGTCTTCAGCAAATGGTGCTGGGAAAACTGGACAGCAACATGCAGAAAAATGAGCCTGGACCACTTTCTTACGACATATGCAAAAATAAACTCAAAATGGATGAAAGACCTAAATGTAAGACATCAAAATCCTTGAGGAGAAAGCAGGCAAAAACCTCTTTGACCTCGGCCACAGCAACTTCTTACTCAACATGTCTCTGGAGGCAAGGGAAACAAAAGCAAAAAATGAACTATTGGGACCTCATCAAAATAAAAATTTCTGCAAAGGAAACAATCAGCAAAACTGAAAGGCAACCAACGGAATGGGAGAAGGTATTTGCAAACAACATATCAGATAAAGGGTTAGTATCCAAAATCTATAAAGAACTTATCAAACTCAACAGCCAAAAAACAATCCAGTGAAGAAATGGGCAAAAGACATGAATAGACACTTCTCCAAAGAAGACATCCAGATGGCCAACCGACACATGAAGAAATGCTCAACATCACTCATCATCAGGGAAATGCAAATCAAAACCACAGTGAGATACCACCTCACACCTGTCAGAATGGCCAACATTAACAACTCAGGCAACAACAGATGTTGGCAAGAATGCAGAGAGAGAGAGCATCTCTTTTGTCCTGTTGGTGGAAATGCAAACTGGTGCAGCCACTCTGGAAAACAGTATGGACGTTCCTCAAGAAATTAAAAACAGAAATATCCTAGGACCTAGCAATTGAACTACAAGATATTTATCCAAGGGATACAGGTGTGCTCTTTCGAAGGGGCACATGCACCCCAATGTTTATAGCAGCGCTATCAACAATAGCTAAAATACGGAAAGAGCCCAAATGTTCACTGAGAGATGAATGGGTAAAGAAGATATGGTATGTATGTATGTATATACATACATATGGTATGTATGTGTGTGTGTGTGTATATACCTACATACATACATACACACATACACACACAATGGAGTATTACTCGACAATCAAAAGGAATGAAATCTTGCCATTTGGAACTACATGGATGGAACTAAAGGGTATTATGCTAAGTGAAGTTAATCAGAGAAAGACAAATATATAACTTCACTCATATGAGGACCTTAAGATACAAAACAGAAGAACATAAGGGAAGGGAAGCAAAAATAATATAAAAACAGGGAGGGGGACAAAACATAAGAGACTCTTAAATATAGAGAACAAACAGAGGGTTGCTGGAGGGGTTGTGGGGGGTGGGGATGGGCTAAATGGGTAAGGAGCATTAAGGAATCTATTCCTGAAATCATTGTTGCACTATACGCTAACTAACTTGGATGTAAATTAAAAAATAAGTAAATTATTTTAAAAATAATAAAAAAATTACTATGCTTAAATATGTTGAGGAAGATTTAGGACAGGAGGGATTTGGGCAACGGTGGCATGAAAAAGTTAACGGATCTTCCTCACAAAAATCAAGTATTAAACAGGACAAAATTGTCAAAAGCAACACTTTCAGGTTTCTAGAGACTGACCAAGGACAGACAACAAATTGAGTAGCATTTGTGTGTAGAAATAGTTTCTGATACAACTTTGGTTGGGAACAGCGGAAGTGCCTGACTTTCTGGCAAAGACCATACCCATCACCCTTGCTCTCAAGATATTGGCAAGAATAGGAGTTTGACCAGTGTGGAGCTAACTTGGAAAATCATCAGTGTTTCTCCTATAAGTGATGGACTTAGTTTGAAGAAGATGAAAAAAGACCATTGGTTTGGCAACTAAACGTGGTGAATTCATTAGGAAGTGAACAGGGGAACCCTGCCACTTTGCTAGCCTAAGGTTGCAGTGAGCAGTGAACCGGTAAGAAACGTAACATGAGTCTTGGGGGCAGCTGGTGGCTCAGTCAGTTAAGCATCCGGCTTCAGCTTAGGTCATGACCTAGCAGTTCGTGAGTTTGAGCCCCACATCGGGCTCCGTGCTGACAGCTCAGAGCCTGAAGCCTGCTTCTGATTCTATGTCTCCCTCTCTTCTCTGCACCGCCCCCACCACTCATGCTCTATCTCTCTCTTTCAGAAATAAATAAACATTAAAAAAAAATTTTTTTAAAGAAAATGTAACATGAGTCTCTGAAAACCAGAGACTTAATAGAAAGACTAGGTAAGTTCCTTGCACATCTCTGGCTGACTGAAACATGGTGTAAGATAGACCATACAAATACCACCATCAGTAGGTAAAAACCAGGGAAACTTGAAAACTGGTTAACCTTGGAATATTTTCCTCAACCTACACACATGGATCGGTTGAAGAGAATGGGAGCCTTAAAGGCTCAAGCTATCTGAGCACAACTTCTTCCCGCTTCATCAGCTGACCACTAACCTATGCAGACGTGGGGATGAATACAAGATAGTAAGGCTAAGACATGACAAATTTAAAAAAAAGAAACTGAGCCAGAGACTTTGGCTTCTCATACATAGGAAGAGATGTTGCACACTGTAAGTCCAACCCTTTATTAAAAAAAAAATCAGAAAAATTAATCAGCATTCAGCATTGCTACACTCTATTATATAAAATGTCAAATTTACAGGAAAAAAAAAAAAAGAAAAGAACATGCAAAGAGACAAAAAAAGAGTGACACATTGAGAGGGGAGGCAAACAAACAAACAAACAAACAGAAAGTGACTTAGAATGAGCCCAGATAGTGGAGGTGAGGGACAGTCTTTAGAATAGCTATTATAAATATGTTCAAAGAATGAAAGGAAAATATGATGACAATGACTCAAAAATAGTCTAAAGAAATGAAAATTATTTGAAATGGCAGAAGAATTCGTGAACTTTGAAGGTAGATTGGTAGAAATTATCCATTCTAAAGATTGGAGAGGATTGTTTGACCAGAAACAAAACCTTGAAGACCTGTGGGAAAATATCAAGCTTATGTGGCATGGGAGTTCAGAGATAGATGAGAAAGACAAAGGGTGAGAAAACATATTTCAAAAAATAATGGAACCCCGATTAGCATCAATACATAGAGATCCACAGTAGATACATTATAGTCAAACTGCTCAAAGACAAAACCTTGAGAGCGGCAAGAGAAAAATAGTTCATTACTACAATAAGATTAATTGCTGCTTTTCCAGAGAGAATGAAAGCCAGAAGATAATGCAATGATCTATTGAAAGTGCTGGAAGAAAAAAAAAAAAAAAGTCAGTGAATAATTTAGAGTAATTACCCTTCAAAGATAACGATGAAGTAAAAGCATTCTCAGATAAACAAAAATTGAAAGAATTTCTTGCTAACAGACCTATAAGAAATACTAAATGTGGCTCAGTCGGTTAAGCATCCGACTTCAGCTCAGGTTGTGAGCTCATGGTTCATGAGTTTGAGCCCCGCGTCAGGCTTACTGCTGTCAGCACAAAGCCCCCTTTGGATCCTCTGTCCCCCTCCCTCTCTGCCCCTCCCTTGCTTGTGCGCTCTTTTTCTCAAAAATAAAGGGTTTAAAAAAGGAAATACTAAATGAATGCCTTCAGACTAAAAGGAGGTAACAAGATAGTAAATCAGTTTTACAAGAAAAAATGGTTCTTATGTGAGTAAATATAAAAAGATTTATGTATTTTTTCTTTTTGTTTTAAAAATGTTTAGAGCGCTAACTCTGACACTCTATTTTTGGACTTATTAAATATAAAAATATAAATAACCATAACAGAACAAAGGGGGAGAAAATGAAACTATTTAGAAGCAAATTTGCTAGATTTTGCCAGAATTACATCAGTATTAACTTGAATATTGTGATGAATTAAGGATGTATATTATCCCTAGGGCAACAGTCAAGAGAATAACACAAATAATAAATTAAAAGTAGATAAAGGATTCTATACAATTTGACAATAAATTTCATCTAAAAAAAAAAACATGTTTAACAAGGCAGTATAGGAGGAACAGAGGAACAAAAACCACATTATATGTGGAAAACAAATAATAAAATGACAGACCTAAATAAGACATCGTTAATAATAGCATTCAATATGTGTTGGCAAAAAGATGCTCAATGTCATTAGTCATTAAGGAAATGCAAATCAAAACCACAATGGGATATCACTTCAAACCCACTAGAATGACTCCAAGATAAAAGATACTAAGTTTTGATGAGAGTGTGGAGAAGTCAAAATTCCCATGTGCTACTGACAGAAAGGTTAAATGCACCACCATGGAAAACAGTCTGGCAGTTCCTCCAAAGGTACATACCCAAGAAAAATGAAAATATATATCCATATAAATCTAGACACAAGCATTCATAGTAATGTTATTCATAATAGCCAGAGAGTTGGAAACAACGTAAATTCCATCTGCTGATAAATGGATAAATGTGGTATTTCCATATAATAAAATATTATTTGGCAATAAAAAAAAATGAGTTCTGATTTGTGCTACAACATGGATGAACCTTAGAAACATTACACTAAGTAAAAAAGGCCAGTCACAGAAGACCACATTTTGTATGATTGCATTTATGTAAAATGTCCGTCGATAATAAGCAAATCAGTAGAGATACAAAGTAGGCCAAGGATTGCCTGGAGTGGAGGGTAGGGTTGGGTGGGAAGGATGACCGTCCCCAGGTGCTGGCTTTGGTGGACACAGGCAGGTAATGAAAATGCTCTAAAATTAGACTACTGATTAGATTGCTGCACAACTCCTTGAATATGCTAAAAAAAAAAAAAAAGTTATACAGTATAAATGGGTCGATCTTATGGTATGTGATTTATGTCTCAAAGATGTTAGAAAACACGAATTGACTAAAAGTATCAAAAGGCAGAGATTCTAAGACTGGACAAAGCAATAAGATATTATAATATGCAGGTGACAAGAGACAGATTTTAGATTCAAAGGCACAAACAGATTGCAAGTAAAGTATTGGAAACGATATGCCATGCAGATAGTAACCATGAAAGAGTTGGGGTGGCTGTATTGATGTCAGGCAAAATGCACACTAATATGGTGAATATTACTAGAAATAATCTTTGGGACCTTGCGTTAGGCAAAGATTTCTCAGAAGCGACACCAACATGAAGGCACCTGGTGGTTCAGTTGGTTGAGCGTCCGACTTAGGCTTACCGTCATGATCTCACGGTTTGTGAGTTCAAGCCCCACATCAGGCTTTGTACTGACAGCGCAGAGCCTGCTTGGGATTCTCTCTCCCTGCCTCTCCCCTGCTTATGCTGTCTGTCTCTCTCTCTCTCTCAAAAATAAAAATTTTTAAAAAAGGAATGACACCAACATGATCCATAAGAAGAGAAATTGATGAATGAGGTTTCATCAAAAGTAAAAACGTGTTCTTCAAAAGACACCATTAAAAAATAAAAAGACAAGGCCAAACTATTTCAAAATATGTATAAATCCTATATCTCAGGAAAGACCTGAATCTAATAGTCTTTTTTTTTTTTTTTTTGGATGTGTGTTTATTTTCGAGAGAGGGAGAGAGAGAGAGCATGAGCCGGGGGGCGGGGGGAGGGCAGAGACAGGGGGGGACACAGAACCAAAGCAGGCTCCAGGCTCTGAGCTGTCAACACAGAGCCTGACGCGGGGCTTGAACTCACAAACTACGAGCTCATGACCTGAGCCGAAGCCGGGCGCTCAACTGACTGAGCCACCCAGGCGCCCCAGGAAAGACCTGAATCTAGAATACATAAAGAACTCTAATAACTCATTAATAAAAAGTCAATAATGAGAAGACAAAAACCCAATTTAAAAAAAAACAACAGCAGAACATTTATGGATGGCTAACAAGCGTGTGAACAGTTGCTCAACAGTGTAAGTCTTTAGCAGAATGCAAATTAATGCAATGTGGCTGCTAATGTAGATTTTTGAGTGAGTTTGGCTGAATTCTGGTTTTTCTTTTTCACTGCCACTGATCCAGATATAGGGACCAGAGAAGCGTATCCCCCTTTCCAGAAATTCTCCTGCTGCTTGTAAGGAAGAAGGTTTAAGCGCTACTTCCTTTGCCTCCGCCAGGTTGTCACATCCATCGGCGAGCTGGTTGAAGTGTGTTCCACCCAGATCCAGTCAGGATGGAGGTCCTTGTTCAGTGCCCTGGAAACGGTGCACAGTGGGAACAAGTCTGAAGTGAAGGAGTATCTGGTTGGCGATTACTCCATGGGTAAGAACGTGTGTTCGTCTCGTATCCCGAAACTTTACTGAACGCTTTTATGAGTTCTAAAGTTTGGGGTGGAGTCTTGAGGAGTTTCTAAATAAAATAGACCACGTAACCTACAAACGGGCAATTGTACTTCTTCCTTTCTGATTTGGGTGCATTTTATTTTATCTTTTCCTGCCTAGTTGCTCTGGGTAGCATTTCCAGTCCTCTGTTAAGTGAGGGTAGTGAGAGGGAAATATATGTGGATGATTCTTGTTATAAAGCATTAGTTCTTGATGTCCGTTTTCATGCTATCTAAAGAAACAGAGCAATAGGGAAGACCGCCATGCAGCCATGTTTTTCCGGCAGGGAACAATCTGGTGGAGCAGGGACACACGTTCTGAGTTCTGCCAGCAGGCCAAGAACCCTGAGCATGAATCAGGCCCTGCTCTTATGGACAGATTAGACAGAAGACTGACACTCCTGTTTGTTGTTTCAGTTACACCTATCTGTGTTGAGTTCATTCCTAAAGGCAAAAAGGAAAACATTATTCACTTGCTAGTAAGAAGCAGGAAAGCATCATCATGTAGTAGAATCCCAGTTAAGGAAATTGGGTTTGGCTGGAAATGGATGGGGACCCATAGAGCATGCCCAGCAACCATGGGTATTCTGTCAGTGCGTGGTCCCCAAGACTACTGATACGTTCAGAAACCAACCAGAGGGGTTCATGGGACTCAGCCTATAGTTACACTAAGTCTTGTTGCATGGCTCAGATTTATTACATGGCTCACAGCCGAGATTTATCATGGCAACATACAAAGGACAGGCCAGAGGATCAGAGCAAAAAAATCAGAGAATCTTGGGACATCCCTGTGCAGGTTTCGTGTGCTCTCTGCCTCCCATGAAGGTCCCACAGAGCATACTCTTCCCTAGTAGTGAAAATGCAGCAACATGAGGCTGTTTCTTCCCAGCAAAGCCCATTAGAGACCCAGCTAAGAGCTGGCCACATACGTACCCTCTACCTAGCACCCACCAAAATCCCAGATTCCCCAAAGGAAAGCAAGTATTCGGAACAAACCATGTTGTTTGCACAGTCTAGGCACCGTGAACCACCCTTATCAGTTAACTGTTGCCCGGGAATATTCTGAGAACCCAGTTCCCAGATACCAATCAAGGAAAAATCTTGCAAAGCAGGCCTTCTAAGAATAGCAGCCTCAAGCCTGTGAACTCTTTTCTGCACAGTTATGAGTCAATCAGAATACGCCATCAGGGCTTTTCTAAAACCTTCCCTTCCCTATAATTGTGCGTGCAGGAGAATCCCAGAGGCCCGCATGTTTCACTACCCTGTAGACTCACACGTTGCCTCAGCCCTGCATTCAGCTGTTTGCCCTCATCTCTTGTCTACCGAGGTCTTGGTATTTGTAGCCTTCCTGCAGCTCCCCCTGCAGGCAAAGCTGAGAAAGACAGTACTGTGCGCTCCGTCAAAAGGCCAGGGATTTCCTCCGATAGGCCTTTTCCAAGACCCCATGGAAGATGCTGAGAGTATGGACAGCCTGAAGGGTACAGACTTCATTTTCTTACAATTCTACAACCTCCTCCCCTCAGGAAAAGGCCAAGCTCCAGTGTTTGATGTATTTGAAGCTTTTCTCAATACCGACAACATCCAGGTCTTTGCCAATGCAGCCACGAGTTACATCATGTGCCTTATGAAGTTTGTCAAAGGACTGGGTAAGTGGGGTCTTCTTTCCATGCCTCGTGACAGCTGGGGGCCCCGTCCTGGATGACTTTGTGTGGAAGGGCCCGGAGACAGGCCCAAGAACAAGCTTGGCAACAAGCAAGCAAGCAAGCCTGGGCGATACGCAGATGGCATTGTGCTGTCTACTCAGGAGCAGAAAGCTTACCGTGAAAGCAGCTTGGATTCTGTCCAGGGTTGCTGTCATTCATCGTGTTCACGGGACACTCTTGTAGCACGTTTTCAATCTATGTGTTATTTTGCTCCAACTTCTTTTTGAGTCTCAGAATATTCGGTACTGTATTCAGTAACTGCCCCGATGCAGGAACTACGATCCTCGATGTCCCATAATTGGCGGCCTCCGCCTGAGTTCCCAGCTCCTCCTAAAAAAAAAAAAAAAAAAAAAAAAAAAAATCAAGCATGCCTTCCCCTGGGCCTTGTTAATCATAAAATTTCTCTGGAATGTCAAAGTCCCCCTTCTCGGAGGCCTTGTGGGTGTCAGAGTCTACTAAGCTGATTTTCTGCTTAATTTAGCAATACTTTAACAAAGTAGAGTCCTGCTATACAACACGACCTGCTGTAGCAGGTTTCTATAAAGCGCAAGCTACCTGGGATGAGAGGGGAGGGCAGTTAGTTTCTGCCAGCAGTTCCTAAAACCAGAAATTTTAGAAGGAACTTAAATCTTAAAGTTTTGAGAACTTCGCCCTGGAGTGCTCTGAGACATGGAGGCTAAGAACAATTTAAATAAGGGCAATATAAAGTCCATAATATATATATTTTTTAATTTTTGCTAAATAATTCACAAGTCCTTTGCAAAAGAAAACTGGACACAGAGAAACGAGGTGACTTCACTCACGCTCCCTTTTTTTTTAGGGACCAGGAACAAAATGCAAGTTTCAGGATAGCGCCTGAAGGCAACAAGGTCTGATCTGTAGACCATTGTTGTTGTAGTCTATTATTTATCATATATGCTTTATTCTATTATTACGTACACCCTGGGAAACAGAGGACTGAGCGGAAGGGGTAACCATCGCAGCCGCTTGCTTCTTGATGTTACAAATTGGGCTTCAGAGGAAGATTTCTTCTGAAGTACAGCATACGATTTTTTTTTTTTAATTCTGCTGTATGTTAAATAGAAGCTAAATAATCTTAATCATAAGAAGAACTTAAAGTATGCATCTTTGTATTAGGTCGTAGAAAATTCAGCTTTTGTTTGAGAAAAACGCACTCCTGCGTACCTCCTTTGTTCCCCTATGACTACCACACTCCCAATACTGGATGGGGGAAGGGGGCGGCCCTCACAGCACGTGATACTCTGCGACACCAGCTGGGTCAATCCAATTCAATTCTGACACTACCCAGAGTTAGCACAGACTCCACAGGTTAGGGGCTCAGTCCCCCAAGGCTGCCCCCCACTTCACATGCCAAGCACAAATAGGTCCCCAGGTTACCCACGGCTCTGACTCGGCTACAAATACGAGCTTCCCATAACCCCTGCCCCTTGGATTTGGTTATTTGTTAGAACAACTCACCGAACTCAGGGGAACTCGTGTACCAGTTTCTCCTATGAGGGATATAATAAAAGATACAGGTGAACGGCCAAAGGAGATACATATGGCAAGGTCCACAAGGGTCCCAAACACAGGAGCTTCTGTCCTCACGGAGTTGAGGGGTGCTCCCCTCCCAACACGTAGAGGTGCTCACGAACCCAGAAGATCTCTGAACCCCATGCTTTGGGGGTTTTTATGGAGGCTTCATCACGTAGGCATGACAGATCTTTAACTCTGTTTAGGAGTTAGGAAGGGGATGTTCTAGTCATGGCTTGATCTTTCTGGTGACCAGTCCACAGCCAGGAGCCCACCGGCTGTTGCCTCAATCAGAACAATAGATATTCCTACCATCCAGGAAATTCCAAGGCTGTAGGAGCTCGGTGTCAGGAATTGGAGTCAAAGACCTAATATGAGAACAAAAGATGCTTCTAGTACTCTTGTCACTTGGGAAGTTACAAAGGTTTTAGGAGCTATGTGCCAGGAACCGGGAGCAGAGACCAGTATATGTGTTTACTATTATGTCACAGTCTTATATCTCATTGAAGAGTCATAATGACTGTTCCTCTGTTATTCAGTGAACAGTTGAGTGCCTGCTATGTGGGCACATCTATGTGAAAATAGAAAGATGAATAAAACATGGGAGAGGTTCCTGCCTGTGAGACGCTCACAGGCTCTTCTAGGAAACACATATAAATTGATTGTTACAATTCAGTAAGATGAATATTTTCATGGAGGCTACTAAAAAAAAAAAAAAAAAGACACGTAAGCTGAAATGAACAAGCCGCTGAGACAGATGTTTGGTAGCGGGGGCTAGGTGCAAGCTTCAAAGGGGAAGTGACATTTGAACTTGGTGGGGTAAGCCATGGGTTTACTTTCCTAAAGACAAAGTACGCTGAAGGTACCCACATAAGAGGGATGGTGGGTGATCAGTTGGAAAGAAAGGAAGGGGGCAGTTGTGAAGGGTGCCGCGTGCCAAGTCAGGGAATCCAGAATGTGCGGGGAGGGTTATTAAGTAAAGAGTACTCCAGTCACATGCACGGTGAGGCACTAAACTCTGGCAGGCACATCTCCCCATACGGGGGTGCGAGAAGCTGCGGGCAGGCGGATTGTGGAGAGAATGCAGTTGGCTCTAGCACATGGCAGAGGTGGGGTCTGCAGGGCTTGTCACCGAATGGGGGCTCGGGGAGGGGGAACCGAGGATGGCTCCCGTTCCCCACGTTTCCTACAAAGGCTGGTGCTGCCCAGAGTTAGGACATTCAAAAGGAGAGCAGGTTAGGTGTGGAGGAGAGGAGAAAGTATTGACGTTGGACCTTTGGACCTGTGGAACTTCTGTGAAACTCCACTCGAGGGGAGATGCCTAACAGCGTGTTACAAACGTGAGATTTTCTCTTAAGGAGGGAGTTAAGGGCAGCAAATGGAGATGCAGAATTATCGGGATGCACAAGGAGGATGGTTTTTTCTGTGAAGTGTAAGGTGGAGTTATTTGTAGGGAGCATGGAGCCTGGGGGGTACTCAGGGGCCTCCAGTACAGCCCTGCTGGCTGTGGACGGCCCCGGACTCCAGGGGGCGCCACTTGCATAGACTTTGATGTGTACCGCGGCGGCCTTGGTTAAAACCAACAAAAAAACTTTGGGACGGCTCACTGTGATCAACAGGCTAAGAAACCAGCGTATTTTTAATTCCCGCTTGGCTTATTCAACATGAATTTGATCTATGCTGTGTTTTCACGTTGTGAAGTGTGTTGATCCAAACCGAGGGTTGGCAAACAATTGGCAAAAAAAAAAAAAAAAATTTATTTTATAAAGTTTATCGGAACACAGCCATGGTCTTTTGTCTGTAGCTATTTTTGTGCTTCGACAGTAGATTTGAGAAGGTGTTACAAAAACAAGGGAACCTGCAAAGCCTGAAGTATTTCCTGTCTAACCTGTACAGAAAAAGGTGATCCTTGATCTAAAATACAAGTGTTTATCTCTTCTTTTTAAAGGAGAAACATGCCTCTTTGTCTGAATTTTAACTAATGCCTAGTAATTAGGTCTGTTTACCCCCGGGGCGAGGGTGCTAGTTGCTACCCTTGTAGACAATGGGAAACAATTACGGTATCAGTGGAACAAAGTTACTAAAACTATGTGAATAGATTCATTGCATGAGAAGAATGATAATCCTCGACTAGTATTTACCTATAGAAAATCTAGATGCCCTCTACAGATCTGCGAAATCTCTAGATATATACCACCAAAAAAATAAAAAGAAAAATCATTTCAACTCAATTCAGTCGTCTCAGTCCCCAAGCCCCAGATGTTTAGATCATCCCAGAGCCTTTATTTATCATCACTATTTAGTGCTGAGCACTGGTAGCCGATGGGTTCTTTTCCAAACAGAGAGAGGCCTGGCACTTCATTCCAGCCCAACATGTGGCTTGTCGCCAGGATTCTCCTTAATCATCAAGCTTCAGAGTCATACCGACAGTAGCAGGGTCACAGTGAAGTGAGTTACAGGGTGTCCAGGTACAAAGCAACAGCGTCCAGCCACCGTGGGTACTGTGGTAGAAGAACCCAGAAAAAGTGTCCATTGCTTACTGAAAAGGAGACTCACAAAATGGAATATTCCCAACAAAACAAGATGCACGCTGTGATCCCAATTGTGTTTAAGATGCACACGTGCAGAGGGGAGAAAGGACTGTCTCCGGGGTTGCAGAGCTTGGGGTGACGTTTTCTGGTTATTTCAGTAGACGTTTATTGAGCGAAGGCCGTGTGGCTCAACAGGTCTCCTGTTGAAGGAGGAAGGCGAGAGTAATTTTTTCGATCTCTGTCCGCCAGGGGAAGTGGACTGTAAAGAAATAGGAGACTGTGTCCCGGGACCGGGAGCCACGTCCCCGGACCTGTGCCTGCCTGCCCTGGATTACCTCCGGCGCTGCTCTCAGGTACCGGGGGCGGTGCTTGCACGCAGCTCTAGTATAAATTTTTGTCCCCACCCCTTCCAGGAAGGAAAGGAAGAAAGTAATGGAAATATACTAGAACGCACAACTGAACTGCAGTCTCTGAAACTTCTCATTTACACTCAGACGCAGGAACCATCCTAATCTCTATGTTTGCGTCAGGCTGTAAGGAAGGGAGTCATGAGGTCACGGGAAGTCCTCACGATAGGACCAGAACGTGGATGGTGGGGGTGCGGCCAGTGGAGAGAGACAGGAACAAAAGAGGGATGCAGTCGGCCAAGATGTAGTGAAGAAATCCCATGCAACAGCGCTCATCCAAGTAAACAGCGACCTTCATTGTGCGAAATCCAGTAACTGCCAACATCCGCGTCCAACGCCGCCAGACCAGAGGATGGTCCCTCCTGAAGCCCTTTCTCACCGCCCCCCCCCCCCAGGCTTCAGTGATACCCTGTCTCAGTAGTTGTAGTCCTGTCTTTGCGGGTTCTGTCCCCAGGCCTCTTCTGGACTGTGGAACCTCTCCCATGGTGATAGCAGGTATAGCATGAAGCCCTAGGACTGTAGAAAGGATACCCAGCCCCCGCCTCTTCCCCCAGCTGCCTCCACCAGGCCCCACTCACAACAGAACCGCAGCTACCTTTTCACCCTCAGATCCTTCCTTCTCACTCTGGGCTCCAACCACAAGGACTTTTTGCCCCTCAGATACACGGTGCCTTACCGCTCAGGGCTATTGCCATCTCCTCTGCCTAGAATTCCCCCTCCCTGGATCTCTGTGGGATGCTCCTTCTCTTGATCTCATCAGGAACATCACCTCCTCAGAGAGACCAGAGCTATGAACCAACTCCCTGCCAACATTCCCACATACCCCGGTCATTCTAGTATCACCTAATTGTTTCTATAGCCTTTATGTCCGAAATTATTATTGTAAGACCCCCAGGACAGGAATTTTTTCTGTCTCCCTCACAGCTGTTTTCCTGGCTTCTGGAACAGGACAGGCCCAGCAGGCACAATTCTAATTCATGAGGCTCCAGGGGAGTTTGGCCCAGGAATGCGGATTCCTGGGCGACAGGCTCCATAGCAGTGAGAGGGGAATGTGGAACCCAGGGCAGTCTGTCAGTTCTGCTTCCTGTATCTCCATCTCTCCCACCTGGCCCACACAATCCTTCGTTCCCCCACTTACTGTTGGCCTCAGTGCCTTGGTGTCGACTGAAGGGAAGGGGAAATCAAAGTCTAGTATCCCATTTACCTATAGACTCTCTCCTCGGTGATCCCCATAGAATACTCCCCCCATAGGCAAAAACTCTTGACCTGTTTTGTGGTTCCCTGGGAAGGTTTACAAAAGTCTATAATATTCATAGGCAATTGAGATGCTGAACAAGTATCCCTAAGAGTCTTTTTCTCCACCTTTTGGTTTGTACTGAATGCTGTCTCACCTCCTCCATGGGATAGATGCCTCCAAATCCCAACCAACCTTAGAACTTTCATACGTTGAGAGCTTTTCTGGTTTTCCCTAACATGAATATGGCTGGTATATAATTTTATTCTTCATTAACACCCAGAGTGCAGCTTTTTCCAATATATAATTGCACTTGATATTTCGTTCTTCAGTTACTGGCCAAAATCTACAAAATGCCGTTGAAGCCAATATTCCTTAGCGGGCGACTCGCTAGCTTGCCTCGAAGACTTCAGGAGCAGTCGGCGAGCAGTGAGGATGTCATTGAGTCAGTCCTGTCTGATTTTGATGACGACACTGGTAAGTTAGTTGACTGGACCGAAATACTTTCATATTCCCAGAAGCTTAAGTCATGAGTTCAGTAACTTACAGATCATAAGAATGATCATCCATTTCTGTTGCTATTGTTTTTAATTCTAATAGAACACGGCTACCTAAAGTTTCCATGGACTCTTTAAAAACATCATTTGATGTCTTGTCTCCAAACCCATCCTTTTTAGTTTCCATCGAAACTCAGTGTGAACAGAGTGCAGCTTCCGCTAAATATAGTTTCTAACTCTGAATTCTCTATAATTTAGTAAATTGGAATGTGGTTGCACTGGTACTTAAATTGGCTGGTAATTGTCTTTAATACCTTCTAGGAAACACAATCATTATATAATTACTTCCTGCAGGACTCTTTGGTTAGAGACTGGGGAAATTAAGCCACTACTGAAGAGAGAATCTATTTGTGGCTGGTGGGACTGAAGGCTCATTAAAAGAATAATTTCAAAGAATGTGTTTCAAATTAGTTCCCATGTAATTTCCCGAGGATTGGAGTTCAGTCTAGTAACTTGGGGACATTTTCAGATGGGTTAACTCATGCTCACACTTGTCTTCTGAGTCCGTCGACCCTGCCCTGTTCTAGATCTAGACATAGAAATTATGTCCTTAAAGGAGTCTATTATGCATCACAGGTTGTTTCAAACCCTTGCAGAAGGACTTTCGGAGGGGAGGTTTTTTACATTTGCTTTTTTATTTGTTTTTAATTTTTGTTTTCTTTTTCTATTATAAATCCACTTATGAGAGCAGTGAGAGGATTGACAGTCTTCCATAGGGATTATAGACACTAAAACCTCACTAGTTGAGAATAGGTGTAAGGAAGAACCATAGGAAAGAATAATGGAGAGGACAGTGAAAATACTGGAAATAGGCTGGGTGTTGCCTTAATAGAGGTTTCATTTAATGATTAGTTAAGAATAATTTGTGCTTAGCCTCTTAAACCTGCAGCCCAGACCACTATAAACAGAAACTAACGTTGTTTATCTATAATATAGTCTTTAAAACAGTTGTACATGGTTTGTGTAGGGTTGCTGTCAGGAATCCCCTTTCTATTTGTGCAAACCATTAATCCATTGTTTTTCCTAGGCAGCCCATCTTTGTATGGATAAGTTACCGCCAACCACCTCTCTAAAGTTTTCCACGTTATCAATTCATTAGGCCTTCAAAGTTACAACTATATATGAAATATAGCTAGATCAGAGAAAAGAAAGGCAAAGGCTTTAAGTCAGTCTTAAAAATTAATGCATTCTTAGATGCTATTCCTTTGGTTTCCAAGAGCCAATAATTTCCTTGTTTTTTTTTTTTTTTTTTGCCTATGGAAATTTCAGACATGGCTAAAACTAGACAGAATGGTATAATGAACCTTCATGTACCCATCATCCAGCTTCATCTACTGTATATTTACACACACACACACACCCTCCCTCTGTTCCCTCCGCTTCCTCTGTCTTAGATCAAATCATAGCATTTCATCTGAAAATGTTTCAGTATGTGTTCTTCACAGATAACAAACATAACCATTAATTCCATGACCACACCCAAAAATAATAATTCTTTAACATCAAATATCCATTCAGTGTTACCATTTCCTATTTTCTTATGTCAGTTAATTTTCAGGATTCACATAAGATCCACACTACATGTTTGGCTGATAGGTCTATTAAATCCCTTTCAATCTCTAGATTTTCCTCTTCAACTCTTTTTCACTCCTTTGCAATTCATTTGTTAGAAGTATGGTCCAGTGTCCCATGGAGTTTTCCATGTGGACTTTATTGGTTATACCCCTTCTAGTGGTGCATAACATGTGATTCTGTCCTCTAAACTTCCTGCAAGTTAGCTTGTTCACACCTGCTTACATTTTGAGGTTCATAAGCATTTGTCACCTGATTTTATTTATTGGCCATGGGTTTGGTTTTGCTTCCTATTAATAGGCATATTCAAAACTTTGGAAGTAATTTTTTCAATGGGAATTTTTTAAAGTCTATTTATTATGAGAGAGCGCGTAAGCATGAGCAGGGGAGGGGCAGAGAGAGAGAGAGAGAGAGAGGGAGAGAGAGAATCACAAGTAGGCTCCATGCTAAGCATGAAGCCCAACAAAGGGCTCAGTCCCACAAACTGTGAGATCATGACCTGAGCCAAAATCAAGAGTCAGATTCTCAACTGACCGAGTCACCCAGATGCCCCAATTTCATGGGCATATTTAAAAGCTACCATCTTATGATACAGTCATATTTCACAGGAAAATCAGAAGTGTGAAAAATAAAATGCAGAGTGGGCTTTTTTTGTATTCTATTTTAGGTCCTTTTGGATTAAACTAGAGAAACTGAGTCCTTTCTCTGTATCAGTTATCCGATCTGCAGGTTGACGTATTTCCAAAGGCAGTGGTGAACTGGAGTGTTGGCTCAGGTAGTGCTTATGTAAATGGCAAAACTAAAATTATTTCCATCTAATGAAAAGGATCTCATGCTTTTTCCCTTGCCTAGTAGTGCGCAACACTAAAAATATCTTATTTTAAAAATGAAACTTCGGGGGCTCCTGGGTGGCACAGTCCCTTAAGCCTCTGACTTTTGGTTTCAACTCAGGTCATGATCTCCGGGTTTGTGAGACTGAGCCCTGCGTCGGGCTCTAAGCTGACAGCACAGAGCCTGCTTGGGACGCTCTGTCTCCCTCTTTCTCTGCCCCTCCCCCACTCTCTTGTGCATGCACATGTTCTTTCTCCAAATAAATAAACATTTTTTAAAAATAAAAAAATAAAAATGAAACCTGAAGAGGAGAAAGAAGAGTTGTGTACTGAGAAGTGTGCTGCCTGGGCTTATGATTCTGTTGATGCCGTGAGCACCGTTCCCTGCCTGTGAGCGATACAGGCAGTGATTTGCGTAGACACGGGACGAGAGAGTGCGAGCAGCACCAAGTGCAATGTGGACACATAAATTCAAAATGATGTATAGATTGCAAAAAAAAAAAAAAAAAAAAAAGGAGACACTGGGGATGAATGAGAGAAAAGCAAAGAAGATAGACTAGCACACGTACGCAACAAAAGAAAAACATGGATGGCTCAGACTTCACCAAAATTAAAGACTTTTGTGCATCAAAGGACATTATCCAGAAAGTGAAAGGACAGTCGAAAGAATAGAACATATTTGTGAGTCCTATTTCTGATAAGGTTTTAATATCGAGACTCTATAAAGAATTCCTACAACCCAACAAGACAACACAAGTTAAAAATGGGCAAAGGACATGAATTTCTCAAACTATGGAACAAATGGCCGATCAGCGCATGAAAAGATGCTCAACGTCATTCGTCGTTAGGGAAATCTAAATCAAAACCACAGTGAAGTACCAGTTCACACCTACTAGAATGGCTACAGTTAAAACAAGAGATAAATTAAGCATTGGCAGGGACCTGGAAAAATTGGAACCTTCACGGGAGTATAAAATGGTGTGGCCTTTATGGAAAACAGTTCGGTACTTCTCAAAAAGCTAAACAGAATGACCAGGTGATCCAGGAATTTCTCTCCTGGGTCTAGACCCTAAGGAATTGAGAGACTGAAACAGATGCTTACACTCCCGTGCTCACTGAAGCCTTATTCACCATAGCCAAAGGTGGAAACCACACCTTGTCTCTCGACAGATAAACAAAACATGACACAACACACAGGACAACGTGGACGGACCCTGAACACATTATGCTAAGTGAGATAAGCCAGACACAGAAACAAATACTGTATGACTCCGCTTATATGAAATATCCAGAATAGGCACGTTCATACAGAAAGTAGAGTAGACTTTTCAGCCTACAGTCTCTCAATTCCTTAGGGTGTAGACCCAGGAGAGAAATTTCTGGGTCATCTGATCATTCTGTTTAGCCTTTTGAAGAAGTACCAAACCATTTTTCCATAAAGGCCACACCAGAGGCTAGAGTGAGGGGAGAATGGAAAGTTACCGTGTAATGGGTGTAGGTTTTCTGAGATGATGAAAAAGTTTTGGAAATAGGCAGTGGAGACGGTTGCACAAAACCGTGCATTTAATTAATACCACTGAATTGTATGCATAATTATGTATAGGGTTAAGGCAGCAAATTTTTGTTATATATTTGTAATTAAATAATTTTTTTTTAAAAGATATACTTAGGAGTACCCGGGTGGCTCAGTCGGTTATGTGTCTGACTTCGGCTCAGGTCCATGATTTTGAGCCCCATGTCAAGATCTGTTCTGACAGCTCAGAGCCTGGAGCTTGCTTCAGATCTTGTGTCTCCCCCCCTCTCTCTCTCTGCCCCTCTCCCACTCATGCTCTGTCTCTCTGTCTCTCTCAAAAATAAATAAACATTAAAAACAAATTTTTTTAAAGATATACTTGGGTGATACAAAAGGATATTTTAGTGTTTTGGTACTCTCAACTCCCAAGAAATCTGACAGTTGTTTCAATATAGTAGAATTTACCATATCACCTTCTTCCTGTAGGGGAATAAGAAGAAATTTGGGGGGTTTCTGCCCTTTGACTTTGTTAGAACGTGTAAATCATAATCTGTCCTTGCTTGTGGACACTGCGGGCTACCCCACCGGGCAATGCCTCACATCCACACGGCACATTGCTAAACTAACAATGTTTAGTTTGGTCTTATGATCATTCTGTATTATGGATTGCACAGAGATCTGCTTTCTGGTTTCCAGGGCTGATAGAAGTCTGGATCATCCTGCTGGAGCAGCTAACAGCAGCTGTGTCCAACTGTCCACGTCAGCATCAGCCACCAACCCTGGATTTACTCTTTGAGCTGTTGAGAGATGTTACCAAAACACCTGGTAAGAATTTCTATGTCTGTCTTTTGGGGGGAGTTCTTATGCATGTAACTTTTTTTTAGGAGGGTATTTCTGTGGGTCTGCTTGTTTCACAGCTATATCCCCGGACTCGGTGCAGAGCTCCATGCAAAATAGATGCTCAGGAAATACTTGTTGAATGGCTATGATGCAGTGATGTTTAAGATATGTCCTGTTATTGTTTCCATGTCTTCCCAGCAGTCCCTTTATAAATAATGTGTGCTATCCAGTTAGTTGGATATGTTGGATTCCCACAATAATCAGGCCAAGGGTATTGGCTTTGCTCTTTTCCAGGATTACAGTCTTCCTCTTTGACTGGATCTTACATGCTCTTGGCCCAGAGCTGTCAGTGGGACTCACTGGGTCTCCAGTGACATAAACAAACCATGTATATATACAAATACATATACATATATACACACATATACATATATATAGATGCAATATTAAGACTGCAAGATCTTTTTATTTTTATTTTAGAGATAGCACATGAGCAGGGGAAAGAAAGGGGCAGAGAAAGAAAGAGAATCTTAAGCAGACTCCATGCTCAGTGCGGAGGCCAAGGCAGGGCTCAATCCCACAACCCTGGGATCGTGACCTAAGCCAAAATCAAGAGTTGGGCGTTCAAGTAACTGAGCCACCCAGGTGCCCCAAGACAGCAAGATCTTAAATGTATAAAGGTCATAGGTGATTAGATTTAGAAAAAGACATTTAGTGGTCACCTGGTACCTTAGTAATACAGGAAAAGAATGGCCCTGAGGGCATTTATTTCTTCTTTTGAATTAATCAAATTTAGCATGTAAATTTGCAAATTTTCCCAAGATCCAAGAAACTAGAAATTTTGGTTTTCACAAACAGAATCAGAACCACAAATGAACCCACTAGTTAATTCCTTAGGAGTAAGAGGAGTTTCATATTTATCATAAACTGATGAAGACTTGATAATCATATATACATTTTGTCTCGCTATTAATTTTGATAATGATGTTTGGTGAAATATATTGAACAGCAAAAAAATTATGAACACCCTACATGGGTTAAGTGAATTCTAGTAAGAGCATATAAATATTCTGCAGACATTAAAATGTGTGAATATTTAAAATATATATACTACAGAGTACAATCTCAAATTTATGAAATGTTATGCATTTATAAATATACATGTACATTCAAAAAGACTAGAAGTCAAACATCAAAATGTGATTATCTCTGTGGGTGAGGTTTTTTCTTCTTTGTATTCCCATGTGTTTTCTGTTTATTAGAAAAAGGGGAAAAAATAGGATGCCTTAGTTTTATAATCAGACTTTAAAAATCCATCACTTTCACAAGGATTTTCCTTATAGCATTGTCTATAAAGCAAAAAATTAGGAACACCTTAAATGTCCATCAGTAAAGGACCGAATAAATAACTGCTGTGTATACATACCATGGAATGGGGCAGTCAAAATGAGGAATACCTAAATTTGCTAACAACGAATGGTCTCTAACACATGTTAATGTGCTTCTCAGTGTTTCATGTAGACATATGTACTTACACTTTAGAGGGTATTTTCTTATAAACCTACAGACACATACACACATATCTGGGGACTGGAGTCAGTCAGGTGATCCTTTATAGCTTTATTGGCGTTTGAATTTTTTTTACGAATTTATTCATGTGTCACTTCCATAAGTAAAATCATCAGAAACAAAGAAGAAAAATGCCACCGAAGACCATATATTCCCCAATCAGTAGTAAGTTCTTTTTCCTTGCAGCTTCTCAGAGGGTAGGGGATGCCCGGGAAAGAGACGGGCGATGCCAAGCGATGGCAGGAGCTTCCCTTGCACTACAGGAGAGCTCTGCGATCCCAGTTCTCATGCTGACTTTTCTCTTCCAGGACCCGGGTTTGGGATCTATGCAGTGGTTCACCTTCTCCTCCCTGTGATGTCCCTTTGGCTCCGTCGTAGCCATAAAGACCATTCGTACTGGGATGTGGCTTCTGCTAATTTCAAGCATGCCATTGGCCTGTCCTGTGAGCTGGTGGTGGAACACATTCAAAGCTTTATACACTCAGGTATCTATGGTGCCACAGCAGTCCATGCTGAGGATTTCTTTTCGTGGCAAGCGTCACCATTTAAATGTGCTTATAAATACCAGGGTATGATTTTTTTTTAATTTTAATGTTTATTCATTTACTGAGAGAGAGAGAGAGACAGAGACAGAGACAGTGCAAGCAAGGGCGGGGCAAAGGGAGAGGGGGACACAGAATCCGAAGCAGGCTCCAGGCTCTGAGCTATCAGCACAGAGCCCCATGCGGGGCTCGAACTCACGAACCGCGAGATCATGACCTGAGTCGCAGTTGCTTAACCAACTGAACCACCCAGGTGCCCCCCACCCCAGTATATGATTTTTGTCCAGAAATGACGAAAATAGAATTATGTGGTCAGGGCCAACCTTCTCGTAGATGATGAAAATGAAAATTGATACTTGCAGTATATGTGACTAAAAATAAAATTCCATCTATTATGTCTATGCACGAGGAGAGGGGAGGCAAGTTCAAATATGTAATAAATACATTAAAAAAGTGACAGGTGTATATCTTCCTGCTTCATCTGGGGAGGCTAAATGGAGGAGATAAGATTTTAGAACCGGCCTAAATTATAGGCAAGAAGTTGTTTAAGAGCGTAGGGGGTAAGGTGTCTTCATATCTGTGGCACTTTGAAAAAGATCTCAAAGTATGTGGTAGATAATATATTGAAGCAGGAACTAGAGGCAAGGGAAATAGGTCAGCAGTGGTACCAGTGGAGCACCATTTGTGAAATCTGCATTCTTGCTCATGGTTCTTCATAGGAAGAGTTGGAAGTTTGAGAACAGAAGAAAAATCGCTGTTAACTAGAAGTTTTCATTCTGCATGCCAGGGCGCCTAGGTGGCTCAGTCGGTTAAGCGTCCAACTCTTGATCTCAGCTCAGGTCACGATCTCAAGGTTCATGAGATCGAGCCCCGCGTCCAGCTCTGCACTGACAGTGTGGAACCTGCTCAGGATTCTCTCTCTCCTTCTCTCCCAGCCCCTGCCCACCTCAAAAGAAGCATTAAAAAATAATAATTCTATAGGCCTTTCTCTTCTCTTTATAAAGGGAGAGGTGAGGTAAGAGACTCCCTTGTTAGAGACGTTAGAAAATCTGCTGAGACAGTCACCCCAAGGGAGAGTCTAAAAGCAAAGATAAGAAGTGGGTAGCTGCACTAAGTTGAAGGGCCATTTGCCCCACAAAAAAGAACGTCAATCGCGAAAGAAAACCAGTGGATTTTTCCACGTGTAAGCGATAACTGTCCCTAGGGGTAGATGTTCTCATCTAGATCATTGCTTTGCACGGCCCAGAACCTTTGATGATCCTACTGAAAATGGAATCTGTGGCATCACAAGGACTCTGAGGGAAAAAAATACAGATGTATTCCCTTGAATTGGACAAATAGAATGACTTGGGGAAGTCTCACCTTTGGTCTGGGGATAGTGTGCCAGACTGAAAAGTTCAAGAAGTGGTAAGACAAGAGAGGTCTTGTTTGCCAAGAGCATTGAATTCAATTTAGGCTATCAGCAATAAGGAATGTATACGTTTCATTTTTCTCGTTTTTGTTTTTTTAAGAATTTAAATTTTTTGCTAGCCAGCCACTCTTCAGGCTGTAGATGCTGTATTCCGCCTAACAGTAATAAATTAGTAAAGTAGGTGAATTATACACTTACCTTTGAATGCACACCGACACATGAAAGCAAACCACATATATTTCATCTTGAAATGGATAATACAAGCTAAAATTGAGTTTAAAAAATCCAAGAAAATTACTTTTCTCACAGATGTTTTTAGGACTTCCTCCTTTCGCTGCAGATGCCATTTCAACCCCCTCCTTTACTGAGTGAAATCGTGGTCTTACTTTTCCCCGCAGACATCAGGTATGAGAGCATGATCAACACGATGCTGAAGGACCTGTTTGAGTTACTGGTGGCGTGTGTGGCCAAGCCCACAGAGACCATCTCCAGGGTGGGCTGCTCCTGTATTAGGTGAGAAAAAGATTCCCTGGCGCTCCACAAAATTAAGAGTTTTTATTATAAAATCCAAGGAAATTAGATTGCTTTCTGTAGGTAAAAATGACTACATAGGTGTGTGTGTATGTGTGTGTGTGTGTATATATATATATATTATTAGCATATATAGGTATGTGTGTATATATATACACATACATACATACACACACACCTATATACGCTAATAATTCCTCATTTTGTGTTTAATCAGCAAACATTTATCGTCTTAGGCATTATACGAGGTATTCTGCTGGGTAAGAAGTCAAGATCCCTACCCTCAAGAGGCTTATAGCCTTTTCTAAAGGACATAACAAAGAGAGACCCATGAAAAATGGTAACAGTAAAGACTTATCCTCCATGCCAAGAAGGGACAGGAGGGCCGGGGAGCAGGGTGGTCAGCAAGGGCTTTTCGTATTAATGACACTTGGTCAAATCCCCGAGGTCGGTAAGCTTTTGATCGGTGGGGACTCACAAGCAGAGCATCACAAACATAAGCACGGAGATCAGAGTTACCAGTGACGGGGGCGGGGGGAGAGGGGGGTGAGTTCGGTTGTCCTTTGTAGAGGAGTGGCGGAAAATGGAGCTAGAATGGAAAACCTAGCACAGAATATATACAGTCTTGCATGCAAGCCTAAACATTGCCCTATTTACACTGGGGACCCGTTGACATTTCTAAAGTCAAATGCTTTAGGAACAGTGTTAGGACGATGGAACGTCACAGGCAGAAGCCAGGAGTGATGAGAGGCAGTGAGACCTGCTATGGAAGCTATGGAATAAATCTGTGCACGCGTCTGTAAGTACTTACACCGTGTGACGGCAGACATACAGATTCAGGATCTCCTTGTTTCCCTGGGCAGGTATGTCCTCGTCACGGCAGGCCCCGTGTTCACCGAGGAGATGTGGAGGCTCGCGTGCTGTGCCCTGCAGGACGCGTTCTCCGCCACGCTCAAGCCGGTGAAGGTAAAGTGCAGGCAGGAGGAGCCCGAGCAGGGTCCAGCCTTCCTTTGCCCCCTCCCCCTGTCAAGTCAGGCACCCGGATTCTGCCCTCCTCCCCTTAGCAGGCTGTCTCACCCGCAATCCTGCAGAGGGGGAGAGAGAAGTTGTCGGATCAGTGCTTCCGTCCCGGACGCAGGGACAGTGTCAGCTCCAGGACAGGGCCTGGACGCACCCAGGGAACATCTGCTGTGTTTCTCCCTAGGATCTGCTGGGCTGCTTCCACAGCGGCACGGAGAGCTTCAGTGGGGAAGGCTGCCAGGTGAGGGTGGCGGCCCCCTCCTCCTCCCCCAGTGCGGAGGCCGAGTACTGGCGCATTCGAGCCATGGCTCAGCAGGTAAGGACTGGGGCTTGTGATCCCAGGGGCTGCTAGATGCTGAGACTAGGGTTTGTGATCCTAGAAGCCTCTTCCTGATGGTCTCACATCACCAGACTGCTTTCCACTCCCTTAGGGACGTACACGCCGTTCCTCTGCGCCTGGTCCGTACCGTCCTTTAAGAGGAATGACTAACCCAGTCAACAGCATTATGATTGTCTCTACCGTCTCTTGCTTGTTGCGTCCTCCAGTGCCCAGATCAGATAGAGTCCTTTTTCTGACTGGCCACTCCCACTTCATACACCACCTGCCTTGCTTGGACTGCTTAGATTATCTGTATTTGCTTAAATATTGATGTTACTGCCAGACTACGAGTGCCTAAGGATAGCAGACTTACAAGTTGCATAATTTGCAGACTCACAGTTCAGTTGACTGTAACTGAGAAGTGAAATTAACATATACTTACTCATGCAGGGATCACCACGTACCAATGACTTTTTCTTCTGGCAGATGTCAAAGAAGTCACGAAAGTTGGTTGTGGGCTCCTGAGGAGCAGAGAGCACGTTCTGTGTATTCGCCTTGGTGGCCCTAGAGCAGGGCATATAGAAGGCTCTTAGTAAATGTCTGCTGACTCAGGGAGTTACTGAATCACAAAAGGCCTTCCAGCATTAGCACTGGCTACAGATATGCCCCCAAACACTTGAGCAACACGTCAGTCTACCTCCAGGAAACCCTGCATGGGCTTCCAGCAGTAATTAAGCACTGTTCCTAAATTTACATATATTCATAATAGTGAGTGGGTATGGGGAATACAGTCTCATGTAATGGCAACAGACGTATATGAATTATGTCTTCATATACAGAAGGTATTTGGCACATACATGTGTGGTATGTTTGAAATATTAAGCAGTTATGGGGCACCTGGGTGGCTCAGTAGGTTGAGGGTCTGACTCTTGATTTCGTCTCAGGTCATGATCCCAGTGTCACGGAATCAAGCCCCATGTCGGGCTCCACGCTGAGTATGGAGCCTGCTTAAGATTCTCTCTCTTTATCCCTCTGCCCCCGCGCATACTCTCTGTCTCAAATAAAAAATAAATAAAATTAAGCAATTTTTATAAATGTATATGCAATGTCAGATTCAATCATTGAATAAATACGTTCTAATTACTTAGAAAAATAAAGTGGATTAGGGGTTTTATTCAGAGGCTCTCTTTCTCTATAAGATCTGTTCAAATTCTTTTTTTTTTTTTCTAATTTTTTTTTTCAACGTTTATTTATTTTTGGGACAGAGAGACAGAGCATGAACGGGGGAGGGGCAGAGAGAGAGGGAGACACAGAATCGGAAACAGGCTCCAGGCTCCGAGCCATCAGCCCAGAGCCCGACGCGGGGCTCGAACTCACGGACTGCGAGATCGTGACCTGGCTGAAGTCGGACGCTCAACCGACTGCGCCACCCAGGCGCCCCTCAAATTCTTAATAAAATCTCCCCTTAGTACATTAATAATCCAGGATACCCGGATTATCAGTTGAGAAGTTTCCAGGCTAGGCCTGGTTTCTAAAGGGCTTTCCCCAGCACTCCTCACATAGTGGGACCACCTTCCACCTCCCGCTTCTCCCATCATCTGCCATCAACACTCGTGATATCTCAGGCCATGACGGTTGTACTGTTCTGAAGGGAGAAAGCACATCCCTCTGAAGCATCCATGGCCCGTCCGCAGAGGCTGGAACAGAAGAAAGGTCCTAAGGCTGCAGCGAAGAACCACGAACATCCGCATGGCTGTTGTGGACAGCTGCGGCATTAAGGCACTGTAACAGAGAAGCCCAGAGGGTGGTCCTCTGATGGGATAACTTGTCTAATGGGACATCATTACACCGCTAGATACAGATGTTTCCCACGTGCCTCCTGTGTCCACCCTTCAGATAACCCAGAGAATCTGATAAGAAACTTTTCCCTTCTAAATTGTGTAAACAAAGGAAAAGTTTCTTAAGACTATTTCTATTTCCGAAGGGAGGTAGCGAAGGTCTGTGAAGTCATGTGAAATGAGATCACGGAGGTCAGGACTGGGAAGCGGTTGCTATCTTCTTAGTCATTTCTCCCACCGTCTGGTAGAATTGCAGTCCCGACAGGAGGTCCTAATTAATTTCTTATTCCTGTGTTGGATAGAATATAACTGACATCAAAATCGGATTTTTTTTTTTTTTCACCAACACAGCCCCTCTTTACGTGCTCGTAATTAACCTTAAATAGCAGCACTTGCTACTTGGAGTGTAATGAACTGTCACATGATAAAGGTAGTGAGCAGTGTTAGCGTCAGCCGCTAACTTCTGCTGAATATTTACTGTTCCAACATTATGTGTATGTAATATACACATATTAATTCTCTCAGCAAACACACCGGGTAGGAAACCTCAATATCAACCTTATTTTATAGGTGAGAAAATGAGTAGAAAGAATAAGCCACTTACCCAAGGCCACCCACCTAATCCCTGGTGGAGTCAGGTCGAGGATGATGGGGCTCTGAACTGTACCTTTGCATGTCTTCGCAGGTGTTTATGTTGGACACCCAGTGCTCACCAAAGACTCCAAACAACTTCGACCACGCTCAGTCCTGTCAGCTCATTATTGAGCTGCCTCCCGATGAGAAGCCAAATGGACATACCAAGAAAAGGTAAGCAGCTAACCAGCCTAAACATGTGGGGAACTTAGGACGAGCAGAGCTCATTTATTTTCCGTTCTGGCTCATTGTAGTCCAAGCTTTGGCTGAGAAGACTGGAAACATTCATAGAGTCCTCTAGCCAAGGTTTTCACAGAAAATTGTTCACCTCTCCACCAAAGTTTCCACATTTCACATGTACTAATTTGCTAGGGCTGCGATAACAAAGTACCGCCGACTTGGGTCCCTTAACAGAATAACAGAACTGTATTTGCTCACAGTTCTGGGGCCTAGAAGCCCAAGATCAAGGTGTGGGCAGGGTCAGTTTCTTGTGAGCCCTCTCTTCTTGGCTTCTGGATGGATGCCTTCTCCCTGTGTCTTCACATGGTCTTTCTTCTGTGTATGCCTGTGTCCTAATCTCTTCTTATAAGGACACCAGTCATAATGGATTAGGGTCTACCTGATTAATTTTCAAGACCTTATCTCCAAATACAGTCACACTGTGGTACTGTGGGTTCAGATGTCAACATATGAGTGGTGTTGGTGGGGGGACACAACTCAGTGTGTTTTTAGGACTGTATTACACCCCCCCCCCTTTTTTTTTTAAGAAAATTGTAACGTGAGGCATGATTTATATTATTTCAGGGAGAAATACGTCAACTTAAGAGCAAGACAGCTGTCAGGAGACAGAACGATCTCTGCCCTGCCCCAAGAACCTTGCCTTTTTTAAATACTATCATTTTGCCTGAAAACTATTGTTCCTAGACTTGAAGGAGAATAGCCATGACTGAAATTTCCATTTTTAAACTTCCGACACAGGAATGGTAATGATGATCAGTGTTTGAGCACTATATGTGGAATACAGTGGCTAGGTATTTCCACTCCCGTTTTATCCACAAGGAAACATTCAGAGAGGCTGGGCCACCTACCCAGGGACATAGCAAAAGGGTGGAGCCACTTTGCATTCTTGGATTTGACTCTTACTACAGACCTTAACTTAGCACAGGACAGAGAGCAAGAGGAGTTAGACCTAAAAAAAGTTCATTTGTATGCCGTCCGGTGCATCCTCAGAGGTCCATATTGAAATCACCCATGGAAATAAATTTAAAAAAAAAAAGACCTAAATCAAATTCAGATTATAATATGAATAAAGAGAAATCTGGGTGCAGTTTTTAAATCGCTTTGGCATCGATAGTCCCTGAGCTTTACACAACCCACCTAATGTGAGAGCTTTGAGAAGTAATACTTCATGAATCTGTTTATCGCTGATACTGACATTAGCATGTCTTAAGTCAGCCACTTGTTATGCAATGAACTCGAGGAGGAGGACTTTCCTTTGCACTTGGCATCTGAACGCTTCACGGTCCCCTCCTTTAAAGGGTATGCTTGCTATATGCTGAGCAAAAGGTTGAAACGCTTGGGTAGGACAAATTGAAAAATCATCTATGGATTTTTGTTTGCTCCGGGTCTTTTTAAAAAGATGATTAAGAGTTGCATATCTATAAGCAGTTATGTCACTTTTTTGATATCTTTCTGAAATTTTGATCTCCTCAGTATTGCTGCTGCCACTTTGTTTTCTTATTGCTACATCAGTCAGCTTGAACCTAAAAGGGATTTTCTGTTCTTCTCACACGCACACTTAGCCATTTTATATCCTAAAGCATCAAAAGGGGGATCTCGGTTGGTAATGATCCTCCAGAATTCAAACGTGGCCTTGCGTCAACCCTCGTTTTAAGTGTTTGCTGGTGAAGGGTTTTCCAGTTCTCAGGGAAGGTGATAGATCATGTCCTCTGGGCTATGGTGTTTATACCTTCAGAAGGTTGATCAAACTCACCCCTCTGGTTGTGGTTCCTGCTTCAGTAGTCCAAGCTGCCAGGGCCCTGGGGTTGGAGCGTCAGAGCCATTTCTCACGGAGAACATTTTGTTCAGGCACCTTCACCTAGAACCGATAAGTTTTGGTTACTCGGTTCGTCTTGGATACTTAACTGAGTGCTCCTCTCACCAGACATTTTCCCAGGCCCTGGGGACACAGCTGAATAAAATACTGCCCTGGACCTTGGGGACTTTAGAGTGTGGTGAAGAAGACAGACAAGGGTATAGACTTGAGTAATTGGTGACAGGACTTCCCTTATAGTTAGCGTCCTTTAGTTGTAGACACAAAGTATTAGACCAATTTGGTGGCTTTTCGAGCCCCCTTCTTCGGAAAAATGCATATTCGGGGTTCCTATACCTTCAATAAATTATCAGGCAGAGGACAAAAAATTAAAAATTAATTAGCTAACTTATCAAAAGGGGGAATGGAGAGTTACTGTGCAGTGAGTATTGAGTTTGAGATGAAAAAGTTCTAGAAATACCGGTGACGGTTACCCAACATTGTGCACGTACTTAATGCCACCGAATTGTACTTTTTAAGATGGCCAAAATAGCAACTTTGTGTCATGTGCGCTTAACCACCAAAACAATTACTTAAGTGACTCGTTAGAAAGGGTGACGGTTCTTCGCTGCTCATTCTTTCCATCTTTGCTGAGCATATGGTGTTCCCTCAGTGTACCACTGCACAAAGGGCAGCCTTTCAATGTACAGAAGCATTTGTGTTCCTTTCTGTTACAAAAAAAAGTAATTTTTACATGCAAGGTCATAACTAGACATACTAACGTAATGGTTGGATTTTCGAAATAAACATTATTAATAAGGGTTGCCGTCTTGCTATAATTATCCCATCACGGGAATCAGTTTGCAACATAATGGCATAAGCTATTTGCGTGGAGTTCTTAAGAGCAATGAAAAGAATGTGAAACTACAAGCCACGTGGGGGAATTAAAATTTTCAGCTAAAGGTAGTATCTGGAATTGAAATTTGTTTTCTTAGTATCAGAATGCAACCCAACAGAAGAGGCCACATCGCCAAAGGGCATTTCTAAGGCTTCCTTATATGTGGGCTGTGCCCTGATAAGGACAAGGAGGAAGTTGTCCTCGTGACTGATGGGTTGTGCCCGCTTCTCAACCAGGAGGCCTGGCTAGATGTCTAGGGAGGATTCGCCCCATCCCACATAGCTGACACGAGGGGTATCTCCGTGGATCCAAAAGAGCATTCGGGGCCCGCAAAGGAGGCCCCTGGCCATGCTGGCGGGGGAGGACACAAAAGAGAATTGCGTGTGTTGAGTGAATGCTGCTTTCTCTCCTCAATTTGGCTTACAAAGCTTGAGTTAAAGTACCTCTTTCTTCATGCCGCACATGTTTGGTTCTTCTCCATCTCACATGTTGGCAGCACTGTAGTTTTTACACACAGGCACCTAGAGCATTATCCGTTAATCCTGGTAAGCAAGTGCGGTCCCTAGAAAGCCAGACTTCAGTGAGATTGCTGCCATCTTGGAGTTTGAGAAAAAAAGCCAAAGGGCAGAGGAGAAAGCCGACTAAAATGCAGAGAATTGACCAGAAATTGTTACTTTCTGGTTTGACCCTTCATGACTCGTAGCTCTGAAGGAAATAAAATGCCTGTATTTAATAGTTCTTATAATACATTAATATTATAGCTCCTAGATTTTTAAAAAAGTATCAGCAATCCCATTAATCATGGTGAAAATGGTTACCACATAATGCCCCTTCTTAGAGGAAGGCATTAAACTACAAGTAAGTTTATCATTTCACCCACGTCGTTCCAAAACATGCAACATCAGAATTTAAAGAACCTCACGTTCAGCCAAATGAAGACTACTGATCAATCCCTTTCCTTTCGTTTGAAGCGTTTCTTTCAGGGAAATTGTGGTGAGCCTGCTCTCGCATCAAGTGTTGCTCCAGAACTTGTACGACATCTTGTTAGAAGAGTTCGTCAAGGGCCCCTCCCCTGGGGAGGAGAAGACGGTCCAGGTGCCCGAGGCCAAGCTGGCTGGCTTCCTCAGGTACATCTCCATGCAGAACTTGGCGGTCATCTTCGACCTGCTGCTGGACTCGTACAGGACGGCGAGAGAGTTCGACACCAGCCCTGGGCTGAAGTGCCTGCTGAAGAAGGTGTCTGGGATCGGAGGCGCTGCCAACCTCTACCGCCAGTCCGCGATGAGTTTTAACATTTACTTCCACGCGCTCGTCTGCGCGGTCCTCACCAACCAAGAAACCATCACGGCCGAGCAAGTGAAGAAAGTCCTTTTCGAGGACGACGAGAGAAGCACGGACTCCTCCCAGCAGTGCTCGTCAGAAGACGAAGACATTTTTGAGGAGACGGCCCAGGTGAGCCCCCCGAGAGGCAAGGAGAAGAGGCAGTGGAGGGCCCGGATGCCGTCGCTAAGTGTCCAGCCCATCAGCAACGCGGACTGGGTGTGGCTGGTCAAGAGGCTGCACCAGCTGTGCATGGAGCTGTCCACCAACTACATCCAGATGCACTTGGACCTGGAGAACAGCGTGGAGGAGGCTCCCATCTTCAAGAGTGACCCGTTCTTCATCCTTCCGTCCTTCCAGTCGGAGTCCTCCACCCCATCCACCGGGGGGTTCTCGGGGAAAGACACGCCTTCGGAGGACGACCGGAGCCAGACGCGGGATCACGCCGGCGAGCCGGGGAGCCTGCGGGCCGGCAGCGGGGACATGCTGCTGCCCCCCAGCCCCAAGGTGGAGAAGAAGGATCCCAGCCGGAAGAAAGAATGGTGGGAGAACGCGGGGAACAGAATCTACACCATGGCGGCCGACAAAACCATTTCCAAGTTGATGACTGAATACAAAAAGAGGAAACAGCAGCATAACGTGCCCACGTTCCCCAAGGAGGGCAAAGCGGAGAAAAAGGGCGAGCCGCTGGGTCCACGGGGCCAGGACTCCCCGCTGCTTCAGCGTCCCCAGCACTTGGTAGACCAAGGGCAGATGCGGCATTCCTTCAGCGCGGGCCCCGAGCTCCTGCGACAGGAGAAGAGGCCCCGCTCTGGCTCCACCGGGAGCTCCCTGAGTGTGTCCGGGAGGGACGCCGAGGCACAGATCCAGGTGGGTTCCTGCCAGCCCCAGGCTGCGGGGAGGCGCGCCTGGCAGCGCAAGAGGGAGGCTGGGTCCCCCGTGACAGCGCAGACACGCCCCCCCTTACAGAACACTCATACGCATTCTGAGAGTTGACCGTTTCCCTCCAAAGTCAGAGGATGGCCTGAGCCTAAGACGCAGCATCTGTCTGCGTCACTCTATCTGTGTGAAACTGAAATTTGATTCTTAGATAATTTCAGGGATGGTTTTATGGGTTCCAAGAGATATTATTGAGAATCTGGAGCTCACTCGGATAAATGAGATGAAGCTAAAGCTTCTAAAGTGAACATACCTTCTCTGGCATGGAGTCCCGAGTGTGTCTGAAGATGCCCTGAGGAAACATGTAAAACTGTTTTTGTCCCAAGTTTTGCTAGCCCCTTCTGAGCACCCAAAACTTCTCATTCCTTAGAGGGCTCTGAGCGTTCCTGTTCCTTTATATAGTTAATGTTTGTAATTCCGTGGGGGCATCAACAACCCAGCCTGAGAAGAAAACGGTGGCGGTAGTGTTTGTTCAGTTTAGGAACTGATGAGATGGGAAAAGAGAAATGGAATCTAGAGTGAGCAGGAGCCCCTTCAAAATACTCTGGGTGCTTGGATTGCGGGCCCCTGTTGCAGGCATAAGTTAGAAGATCTTCGATCCTAGGATTCTATGAAGCTACACATAACCGTATTCTTAGGACGAACATAAATTTGGACTTAGCATGAATCTTGCAAGATGCCTCTTTTTCCTCTAAAGTATTTCGAACATAGTACTAAACTTTAGAACCCACAAAAATCATCTTTGACTGGACTTTTGCTAATCTAGTCTAACAGAGACATATGGTAGTCCTATTCCAGTTTGCTAGGCATTATAGAGACTGATAATTTAACGTGTCTTCATAAGGGGCACCTCGGTGACTCGGTTAAGCATCCGACTTTGGCTCAGGTCATGATCTCACGGTTCATGGGTTCAAGCCCCACATCGGGCTCTGCGCTGCCGGCTCAGAGCCTGGAGCCTGCTTCAGATTCTGTCTCCCTCTCTGCCCCTCTCCTCCCTTCTCTCTCTCTCTGTCTCTCTCCTCCTCCTCACAAAAATAAATAAAATAAAGTTTCTTCATTATGAGAAGGCAGGAGAGTTTTTAAAAATATGAGGAATAAATAAGATTTTGGCACAGGCATACCTTGGAGATATTGCAGGTTTGGCTCCAGACCACTGCAATAAAGCAAGTATCAAAGCACGTCAAATGAATTTTTTTATTTCCCAGAGCATATAAAAATTATGTTTACACTATACTGTAGTCTATAGAGTGTACGATAGCATTTTATCTAAAAATATATATATATACATACCTTAATTTTAAAAATACTTCATTGCTAAAACTCATCTGAGTTTTTAACACGTCATAATCTTTTTGCTGGTGGAGGGTCTTGCCTCCATGTTGATGGCTGCTGACTCATCGGGGTGGTGGCTGCTGAAGGCTGGGGTGGCTGTGGCACTTTCTTAAAATAAGGCGACAATAAAGGTCGCTGCATTGACTCTTTGACGTGTTATTTCTCTGTAGCGTGCAATGCTGTTTGATAGCATTGGACCCACACTAGAACCGCTTTCAAAATGGGAATCCATCCACTCAAACCCTGCCACTGCTCCATCAACTAAGTGTATGTAATCTTCTAAACCCTCTGTTGTCATTTCAATAGTCTTCACCAGGAGTAGATTCCATCTCAAGCAACCACTTTCTTTGCTCATCCATAAGAAGCAACCCCTCATCCATTCAAGTTTGATCATGAGGTGGCAGCAATCCAGGCCCACTTTCCGGCTCTGCTTCTGACTCTTCCGCTGTTTCCCCCACACCGCAGTTACTTCCTCCACGGAGTCCTGAACCCCTCAGAGTCCTGCATGAGTGTTGGAATCAGGTTCTTCCACGCTCCCGTTCATGTCGATGTTCTGACCTCTTCCCATGAATCATGAATGTTGTTAACAGTATCTAGAACAGTGAATACTTTCCAGGGCTTCAATCTACTTTGCCCAGATCCAGCAGAGGAATCACTGTAACACCTCGAGCCTTATGAAATGTATTTCTTAAATAATGACTTGAAAGTAGAAATGGACTGCAGAATGGCTGTTGTGTTAGCAGGCACGAGAACAGCGTGAATCTCGTTGTACATCTGCGTCAGAGCTCGTGGGTGACCAGGTGCGTTGTCAACAGGCAGTAATATTTTGAAAGGAATCCTTTTCTCTGAGTAGCAGTTCTCAATAGTAGGTTTAAAATATTCAGTGAGCCATGGGCAAGCATGTGCTGTCATCCAGGTTTTGCTGTTTCACTTATGGAGCACGGAGTAGGTACGGCATAATTCTTAAGGGTTCTAGGATTTTGAGAATAGTAAATGAGCAGTGGCTTTAACTTAAAGTCACCAGCTGCATTAGCCCCTAACTAGAGAGTCAGCCGGCCCTTGGAACCCAGGTACTGACTTCCCTCTAGCTATGAAAGTCCTAGATGGCATCTTTTTCCAACAGAAGGCTGTTTCGTCTACATTGAAAATCTGTTTAGTGTGACCGCCTTCATCACTTATCTCAGCAGATCTTCTGGAAAACTTGCTGCAGCTTCCAATCAATACTTTCGATTAGGGAAACAGCTTCTGTCCTTAAACCCCATGAACCCACCTCTGCGAGCTTCAAACTTTTCTTCTCCAGCTTCCTCACCTCTCTCAGCCTTCACAGAATGGAAGAGAGTTAGGGTCTCGCTCTGGATTAGGCTTTGGCTGAAGGGAATGTTGGGGCTGGTTTGATCTTCTATCCAGACCCCTCGAACTTTCTGCTTGTCAGCACTAAGGTTGTTTTTCTTTCTTATGTGTGTGTTCACTGGAGTCACACTTTTAATTTCCTTCAGGAACTTTCCCTTTGCGTTCACAGCTTGGCTAACTTAGGCTGGAAGCTAGGCTTTTGTGCCAGTCTCGGCTTCCAACACGCCTCCCTCGCTAAGCATAATCATTTCTGGCTTTTGATTGAAAGTGAGAGACCTGTGACTCTTCCTTTCACTTGAACGCTTAAAGGTCAATGTAGGCTTATTCACTGGCCTAACTTCAATATTGTTGGGTCTCAGGGAATAGGGAGGCCCAAGGAGAGGGACGGGCGAAGGGCTGATCAGTGGGGCAGTCAGAGCACACATGTTTATCAATTAAGTTCACCATCTTATATAGGCACAATTCATGGCACCCAAAACAGTTATAGTAGTAATATCACAGATCACCCAAACAAATATAATAATCCAAAAGTTTGAAATATTGTGAGAATTACCAAAATGTGACACAGAGACACAAAGTAAGCAAATGAAAACACAAACAAAAAACCCACTATCTGGGAAGCACAGTAAAAGCAAACTGCAATAAAACGAGTTACGCCTCTAGCCTACAAAAGCTGAAAATCAGGTATTCCTAATGTCAGAGGAGTCTCTGCTATTCCTTGTATGGATGAACTCAAAATGACAATTTCTAGTCGCTACATTCAATTAGTAAAGACAGATTTATTGCAGCCCAAAGACAGAAAACTCATTCGCACACTGGCAGGGCTTAGCCACACCTGAGAGTTCAGCTGAACCCAGAGGAGAAAGCCGCTAATTCCCCTAAATCCTTTCTCTTAGGCATGGACCAACATGATGCTAACAGTTCTCAACCAGATTCAGATCCTTCCAGACCAGACCTTCACGGCTCTCCAGCCTGCAGTGTTCCCGTGCATCAGCCAGCTGACCTGTCACGTGACCGACATCCGCGTGCGCCAGGCCGTGAGAGAATGGCTGGGCAGAGTGGGCCGGGTCTACGACATCATCGTGTAGACGACTCACTTCGAGGAAGTTCAGTAGCAAGGGTTAGAGAGTGCCTGCCAGTCTGACTGATCGCGTTTTCCCCACCACCAGCCCCACCAAAACAAGTGTCTCAGAGAACAATCTGTTGCTCCCTAACACTGGGACCAACCTGGACACTAACCTTGTATCTGGATGACACAAATGATACTCTGATTTTGCACATTATTGCGGAAGAGTCTCCTTTCCTTGATACGTTTCTAAATCTTGATGTTTATTTCCCAGTGCTTTTGCTTGCGATGTTATTCCCAAAAGGATCCCTTTCCAGGACTACCCCTTTGAAAACACTACATTGACCTATGATTTTTTTTTTTTTTAATGGAAATGTTAAGGAAATATCTGCTGGTAAGTCAAGCTGATGTGTAAGCACTCAGGCATCTAGTAAAGACATTCACTGGAGGAAGATTTTCTATTATGATTATGGGCTTATTAGCAGCTGGAAAAACATTCTTGGGGGTCATAATCAAGAAAGGGATGGCTTCCTCTGTAAAATATCCCAGAACATTTCAAAGTCGTCCCAAACTGTCAAGATTTTCCAGTTGGTATTCACCAACTTCTCCTAAGGTACGTTTGTGCCTTTATTTCCCTATTTCTAAAGGAACAAAATGCTTTCCTGGCAGGGTTTTAAGTCTACGGGCTGGCAGCCTTTGACACACAGATTGGCTGACACAGATGTTGCCAAGAGACAGACTGACCAGCCACCCTGGCTTCCCATTAGTCTTTGCTTTTGCTCCCAAGGCAAAACAGGAAAGGGAAAGAAAAAATGGTGCCTTAGTTTTTTGTTGCACAGACATTTCTATGCTCCACAGTTATCTGAACATAGGGCAGAACCTTGGGTTTTTAAGGAAACAAAACGTTAAAATGCAACTCATTTTGTATCCGCACCTTCGGAGGAAAGGACTCAGTTCTCCATCCAGTGAGCAGGCTTCTCAGGGAACGGGGCAGGAAGTGTGGGGTAGGGAGACAGCTGGAAGGGGTGAGAAAAGAGATTGTGACGAAGTCATTTTAAATCTTAAAATATTATACAAGCATCACATAAAATGAGGGTGTCAGGCATACAAGCTCTGGTCTCAGAAGAAAATAGAACTAAAGGAGAAGGGGACACAGAATGAAATTTAGGAAATTAAGTTTTTCAATTTCAAACACTTCTCCTCTCTGGCAAGTAAATTTACTTATGTCTGGTGTCTTTCCAGGCTGTTATTTTACATGAATATTTCTTTTAGATATCACTAGGAAATCAATTTGGAAACTTTATCATATTTACAGTACACTTAATAGTTCTTCAGTTATAATGATTGAAACTCATCAAGCCCACTCGTGTACATTCTAGAAAGTAGAGTTTGTTGCTAAGATACATTATCATTTTCCCAGCCCCTAAAAGCATGTTCACAATGGAAGGTCACTGAAAAATAAAACATCAACTCTTCAGTACAGAAGTAAGGATTTCAAACCAACAACTTTGCTCAGTGCTAGTATTTGTAAACTTCATCTTAACCTTGTAGATATTTAGATGTTTCTCAAGGAAGACAGAGTTCCCTGATTTATTTAGGCAATCTCAAAGAACCCCATCATTTCGTATGCCATCCAGAGATCACAGCAAAATCCAGAAGGCATTTTTCCAGTTCCACAAAACCCTCTCTTTGCCTTCAGGTTTTACTCATTAGACAACAATTCAAGTGTAAACACAGATCAACTATTTGATCTTAAGCAGTGAATTGTTGGAACAGCAATGTATTTAAGAGTCTTCTATACTTTTAAACTTTTTCTATTTTGGAAGTAGAATGGAAAGTCAGATACTTTTCCTTTGTTTTCACAATAACCACAAAAAGAAACAGAACCACCGTGATATACTGCTTCTCTGAGGTTTACTTCCCCTTTGTGAACCCATGAGGACTACAAAATTAACTTGGTGGGGGTGAGGGCCATGGGGTGGGGTAGGGAGGAAGCTTCAGAGAAGCAGAGTGTCAAATCCATGATTATAACATGTTTACATGTAGCAACTTTTTATATAGCAGAAAAATTCAAAGCCAGTCTCAATGTAGAATGTCACGTCCCAGAATACGTTAGTTGTTTGGAAATCAGAATTCATTCTCCCATAGACTCTCTCTCATGAGATCCAAGGCTAGTTTATGAAAATAAATTTACCCCGTACTATGTGCAAACACTGCTCTGAGACTAGGACTCATTATAGGTTCGAAGAGTGAAAAAGGGAGAAAACGTGCATAGCTCTTTACCTACAATTTTGTAAGAGGGTTTTAGCCCTTTCCCACCATCTATTCTATAGCCTACCCCGAGGCCCGTATTGGTCTCAGCTCACCTTGATACTTCCCAGAGGTATTTGCTGTTGTCAAGAGGACATCGCCGGAGACAAATAATCTCTAACAAATAGGACTTCAGGTCACAATGACGTCCGTCGACTTCAGGTCGCAATGACATCCGTCTTCTCCAGGAGTGGAGAGGAAAGGGAAATAATTAGGGACCCTCGGTAGATGAGTGGTCCCTTCCCTGTTTGGCCCCTCACACACTTCCAGTGTCTGGGTTTCTGCCTCTCTCCCTCTCTTCCTTCACTCCATCTCTCCCAAGGTCTCTGAAAGACCAAGGTCAAGACAGCCTTTGTGGCGAAAACAGTCATGACCATGTATTTACTGATCTAAGCAGAATAAGATTTTGCACGTCACTTTCAGTTGCCTGTATTTACTGCCCAAAGTGTGTTACCCTACGACTGAGACGTACTCTCTTTTTCTAATATTTTGGTAAAGTGTGCATCATGAAAATACGTAGAAAATTCAAAGTGTTTAGGAATTCCTGACAGCCAAGTAGACCACCCGCATCATCAGATTTCTCCTTGCCATGAGGACAGAGGTTTGATGGAGGGCCAGCGTCTCGCCTAGCTCTTGCCTCTCCTGATTAGCTTTTAAAAATGCTTAGGCTGCCTCTTTACACCATGTTGCCATCTCTCCCCTTATGATTATTTTCTAGCCTCCTCCATCAATATACAACTAGGGCACTTTCTACCACCTTTACGCTATGTAATGACCAAGGCAGATGCTAACCTATATAATGGTTCAGACTAAATTATTTTCAAACAAACATGACAGAATAGTAACATAATTCAAAAGCACCTTTAAATGGAAACTTCTTGGTACAGTGTCACCAGGCTTTTAGTTCTTGTCGTTTCAAGGTTTATACAGAGCCCGTTGAGACCACAAGTTGCCTTCACTGTAAGAACGTAATGCAATTATATGACAGAGATCCCTGACTTTCCCCAAATACATCACAGGGCTGCTTCTGCAAGGTTTTCTTTCTCAGAAAAGAAAATCCATTTGTGTCCGCCCTATCAGACTAAGCAGAGTGAACACCTTAGTTTGGAGCCGGTAACAATTGCAAGAGGTTACAGACGACAGGGAGGAGGTGACATTTGCTGAATGCCACCGTGACCGGAGACCTGAACCTACATTACCCTTTAGCTCTCACGATAACCTTGTCAAACAGGTTCTGTTTTCCTCATTTTTTTCAGATGAGGACACAGACCCAGAGAGGTTAAGATATTTGCCCAAGATCACCAGTAAATGGCAACGTTGGTT
The DNA here is from genome assembly GCF_018350155.1 of Leopardus geoffroyi. NCBI lineage: Eukaryota > Metazoa > Chordata > Mammalia > Carnivora > Felidae > Leopardus > Leopardus geoffroyi. The sequence continues at coordinate 124,936,699 of NC_059332.1, forward strand.
GCAAAAGAGGTGTTCCTGAATTCAAAGGCCATGCTCTGTCTACAATGCAGTGCTCTAAGGACACAGAGTGAATACATGAGTGTTGCCAAGAATTAAACAGTGAAAATGAGTTGAAAGTATTTAATCGATGCCCCATATCTGCAATCCTAGGAGGATTTTTTCAAATAGGGTTTTAAAAACGTGTTCGTTCATAGAAAGATCATACATAATATAATGTTTTGGGGTGTTTGAAAATAAAATAAGGTCTGAACTTTAGTCTTAAAGCAGACCCTCAGTGGTAATTTAGAAAACTTGCCAAATTAGCCGGAAGTGATGGAATATTACTATTCGGGGCCAGCTGTTCTGCAGGTATGCATGGCAGTCTATGTCTGGAAGGACACGCACGATTGGTCAACTTTTCTCAATTGCCGTTTAATCACTCAGAATCAAGTGCCCTGTAGCCAACAGTGCCTCTCTACTTGCTTCCCTGGGAAGTAGATGGTAGTAAAAGTCATCATCAAAGTTTGAGAATACGCAGAATCCGTTCTAACCAGTTTTCCACTGCACTCTCTGAAAAGGAAGCGACAGGTAGGACAAGATTGTTTAAAGATCCAGGTACTGAGGGCATCAGGTCAATATGCACCATGTGCCATATGCCTCAATATTTCTACAGACTCTGCAGACAAGGAAACAGACGTAAGGAAAATCCAACATATGACATTAAGCGGGTGACAGAACTTGGATATGCATGGGTACCACTTAGGTGATCCTGGTGACATTTAGTGTGGCCTTAGAAAAAGCAAGAGACTCTCTTTAAGCACTTTTTATTGGAAAAAGGAGCTTGTTATGGGGCAAGATTTAATGAAATCAGTAAAGAACTCATAATTATGCTTCATCAAAAAAAAAAAAACTATGTTCATTCATAGTGGAACAATCTAGCAAATTGTCTCTGTCCTTTTATGAGATCCTCTTCCTCTGCTTATAATGTTTATATTTGATGTGGAAGTAACTAAAATTTTAATACAGAGTTTTGGACTAGAACACCATTTAGATTTCCAAAATACAATCATTGCTTCAGGGAAAACAGACCAAAAAAAAAAAATTATCCCGGGGGATAATTTATGAGAAACTCAGTTAAGAACAATATTCAATTTCCTTGTAAACAATGGCACCTCTTACTAATTGACGAAAATGCAATACAATACCACTAGCACCATATAAAACCTTTCCCCTGTATCTTTGTGTAATAACGCGTGAGGGTTCCAGGGAGGAGAGACTGGCTGACCATCTTAATAACAAAATTACAGTCAGCTACTGGTGCATCCCATCCAGGTATGGTCCTTCCAGCTTGTCAACCACCAAGAATTGCTGCGTATTATTAGTTCCTATCCTAAAGTTTTTAGTGGTTGTTGTCTAGTAGCTTTTGACTTTGCTCTTAGGTGGTTCTCAAACTTTGGCACACATCAGGATCACCTGGAGGGCTTGTTAAAACCCAGGTTGTTGGGCCCATGCCCACGGTTTCAGATTCAGTAGGTCTGGAAATCTCCATTTCTAATAAGTACCCAGGTGAGGTCAGTGCTGCTGGTCTGGGGACCACATTTTGAGAACTGGCTTGAAAAAATTTCCAACTACTGCCTATGAGATCAGCCTGACTTATCAAGCTCTATAGAAACATCGAACTGAATCTTGGGCAGACACCTTGGGACTGGATTCTCTACAGCATTCCTACTCAATCTTCCCAGTTTCTAGGTTTATTATGCCAACAATTAGGTTTTTTTTTTTTACAAGCTAGAAGACAATGAATGTATAAGTTCAATGAAACAGTGAATTCTGTGTAAGCTTCTCGTCTTTGTATTTAGAAACACTGGTTATGGATGATCATTTGTATCATGTTGACCCTTTGACTTGTACTGAGGTGACTTTAAATTTAAATATGTAGTGTTTGAGTTTCTTCTGTCATTACAGTTTTAATGAGACATTTCCATCTCAACTCCATCACAACTTTGGCTCCTGGCTTCCAGAAGTTTTGAGTAGTTGCTTGCTTGCCAGTAGGTTTCTCTCTCTCATTAGTCACCCAAATATCAACACTTCAAAATGGTATTACACTATTAGATGTACCTTCATCTTAACTGTCTGGTGTAAATTAATATTTTAATTCTTATGTACCTGTGAAGAGTCTACCAAGTGGCTTCATGGAAATTTGCAAACTGAACAACTCCCTTTTGAGCAGTACATGTGCCTGTTTGAAGGACTTTTTGGGAAGTGTGTTTGTGTTCATACCTGCACAGTGGAGACCGTATTCATTATCTCATCTTCCAGTGATGGGAGAAATGTTCACGGGCATCAGCAGGCTTTGGGAATACAGTGAAATTATGTTAACTTAAATATAGGTGGGGCCTATGTTTCTTAACACTTCGTCTGATTAGTTCACTTTGGAAATTCTTTTTTTCCACCAAAAAAAGAATAATCAGGGAATAATTCAAGAGAAAAAAATTAAGTACCTTAAAATTATCATCCATGTATAAATTATATTAATTATATCATTCTTATTGATTTCATATTGTCTAAAGCCTTCTGCTTAAATACGCTGACATCATTTAAATTACTTTAGATTGTTGTATGAATAGAAATGACTATATTTACAAGAGTTAGTGAGATCAGAAAGCATATCAAAGGGCTGATGGTATTAAGGAGTCAAGTTCTTGCCTCTGTGGATGGAAATAATTGTTTCAGTTCACGTTTGTTTTCCATAATCTGTTTTGGAAACTCTGTGTGCATTTAGTTCTTTTAATAGTCATTGGTTTTCAAATTAAATTTAAAATATTAATCTCTAGGAATAATTTAGTTCCAACTTATTTCACCAACTGGTGCCAAAAAAGGGAGCAGGGGGGGCGGGGGGGGGAGCTAAAAGCCAACCTTTTGAACTACCACACAAAATGTTTTCTCTTCAAGCTAGGGAATCTCAAGCTCTGACGTTACCAGCCACAACAGTCATCCAGGGCTACCTCATGGTCATGTGCAGGCTACTTTGCATTCCTCCCATGGAAGTTCTTCCATCTGTATTTTGTTGGAAGCGGTTCTCTGTAATAAAAATCGGTTCCCCGCTGAATAGGCGAAAATGGACAAGGATGAGTGCTTTTGATATTGTGGGTTTCACTTCAGTTGAAGCCATGTGATAGGATATCCAGGTGTGGCATGATAGGGGCAGGAGCAGGTGCCCAGAGGGAAAGGCTGCTTTCCGTTATTTTTGCTCGTTAATTTGTTTTCAACGGGTGGGTGGGGGTGGCTAAGAAGAAGACATTTATTGCCCTAATCATGCCAAAAGACTATTATTCGAGATTATTTTCCTGCTTTTCTAAGAGAAATAAAATAAATTACATTATAAACAGTTTCCCTGTTATCATTTCCCACTCTAAATAAAGCCAGTGGGTGGTAAGGGTTCTTTTATCCCTTCTTATATTATGCCAAAGAATCGACTTGTTTTCATTAAAAATTATACACAAATGAAGCTTGGTATAGCCATAATGATTTGAGTCAGTGTGCCATTTTATCTATAAAATGCAGAATTCATCCTCGCAATCCCATTCACCAGGAGCCTTGAAGCATTTTGTTTACTCCAAAGGACTTGTCTAGAAGTACATTTATTTTGCCTTCTTAGTTTGGTCATATTTATTAAAAGACACACACACACACACACACACACACACAACTGAGACTACCCTCCTTTATATGTTGATAAACTGTTTGATTTGATAGAATCTGTCTGTTCATTGTTTATCAGGTCCCTGTAAGCAAGCTTGCAAGTGTATTTTGTGTACATTTTACCGGAGGTGAAAATGAAAATTCTAAAGAGAAAATATTTTAAAAGATATTGTATTTATGTTGCTTGTGTTGTAGAATAAAAATTCAAATGCATTAAAAAAATCTATGTGGAACAATTTTCTTATCTAAAAAACCTCTCAAAATAATTTGTGTAAATATCTTATGTTTACAGAATACTACCACAAGAACCAGGTTTCTTTTTCCATGGCATTTCATAACTGAAGAGGCCCCTTCCAGTTCCGTAACACAGACAAGGTCACTGTTGACAATCTGGTACATACCTAGAAAGTCTATCTGAAGAGATACATATATATTACATATATTTTTTTCTTCTCTAAAATAAATTCGTATTATCAGTAGATATTGATGGAATTTGTCCATTACAAAAATCGCTACCTTTTGTTCATAACAAATCCCCCAATAGGTATATTATTATTAGAAGGTAATATTGAAAAGAAAATACAGCCCCTTTAATGTCATGGTCTTATTAGATTGCAGCTTTAAAACTGTTTCAGGGGTGCCTGGGTGGCTCAGTCGGTTGAGCACCCGACTTCAGCGCAGGTCATGATCTAGCAGTTGACGAGTTCGAGCCTCAGCTCAGGTCATGATCTCGCAGTTGACCAGTTCGAGCCCCGTGTCGGGCTCTGTGCTGACAGCTCAGAGCCTGGAGCCTGCTTCAGATTCTGTGTCTCCCGCTCTCTCTGCCCCTTCCCCACTCATGCTCTCCGTCTGTCTCTCAAAAATGAATAAACGTTAAAAAAATTTTTTCTAAACTGTTTCAAAAGCCTACAACAGTATAACCCTAGGAATCATCATGCCCAAATCATGGAAAACTGGCCAATAGAGGGGCAAAAGAAGTACAAGTTGCCAAAGAGACGAAATCTGTGCACGTGACCTTAAACCATGATTCTATCATTCTATCATACACTCTGGTAATCTGACAGTTGCACTACTAAGTCACCAGGCACTTCCCTCTTATGGATGAAATAAAACTAAAATAGATACTAACATACTTTACACAAGGACATCACAAACATAAGTGACCAACTGTGTTCACGGATGGAGAAGAACAGCCAAGGTGACCTTGGGCTTTAGCCAGCAAAGCAGAATTCACATCTCGAGCTTTGCCTCTTCCTGGGAGTGGGATAAAGTCCCATTCAAGTGGGACAACACTTGAGTACCGAGCTCAAGGTTCCCACTCCGGAAAATGAATATAAACTCTAACCTCAGGGTTGCTTCAAGAGAACATGAAAGCCCCAGTGCTGCAGTGCTCTGTACACGCTAATGATTAATAAACACACGCTAATGATTAATAAACACAGTACTGCTATGTGCTGAGGGGGGCAGGCGGGGAACCATCTCATCAACGGCCCCACTATTTTGCAAGAGAATTTATACTTGAGACCTCATGCGTACCTATTCTTGACATTCATAGCCACACATGCACTATAATATAGAAAGCTAAGCATTTTGTGCCAATCTTGTATGAGGTGGTTGGCCACTCAGATGCATCTCTCTTTTTTTTAATTTTTTTTTTAAATGTTTATTTTTGAGACAGAGAGAGACAGAGCATGAACGGGGGAGGGTCAGAGAGAGAGAGGGAGACACAGAATCCGAAACAGGCTCCAGGCTCTGAGCTGTCAGCACAGAGCCCGACGCGGGGCTCGAACCCACAAACCACGAGATCACGACCTGAGCCAAAGTCGACCGCTTAACCGACTGAGCCCCCCAGGTGCCCCGGATGCATCTCTCTTTAACCGAACGTTGGGAAATAAATTCTACATCAATGGCCAGTTCTTCTATTGTTAATGTCTGGTAACGAATATGATACATGCATAAATTTATAGGTGTTTCTGTAAAAGTAGAGACTTGATATGCTTCAACTCTTTGGCTCATGATCAAAACTTGCATAATTTGGCTTTGATAACTCTTTCATCTCACTCATTAGAAAGTTCACTTTCCCATCTGGCCTAAAGGTAGGTTCAATAAACAAGTGAAAAAATTGAAGCATAATGCAATATTGTGGCTTTCACATCCTGACCGACATTCCTATTATCTCAAGCCTTTGAAAGAATATTCTAAGCATGCTTTTTATCTCTTCCTTGTTTGCTTTTATTTATAGATTCCTAGTTATGGCACTGAGTCATCAGTGCCCTAAGCCTGCCCTGCTGACTTAACCTGGTTGCCCAAGATGTTTTTTTGTCCACGAAACAAACCGTCTGGCTTAATGATCTCATGCACACTGGGAGAGAGTAACAGCATAATTAAATCCCAGAGAAGTTTATAAGCAATTTCTAAATCATCTCTTAAAAAAAAAAAGCGGGGGGCTATTTCAACAAAAGGGATCAAGTTCACAAAAGTTTAGATCTGGGAACTCAAATAATTGAACTTCAGTTGACACTGACATGGTTTCCTAGTCATCTTTATAGCAATATACTAGTTATTTGCTATATTGAACTACTGTAACTGACAAGTAAATGTAAATGACAAGAGGAAGTAACAGCATTCTCTGCCAGTGTCTCTTGCAGAGAATAACCTTCAGGAAGATAAATAAGAAGGTAAATGCTTTGATGCAGAAGACTCCATTAGAACTCAACTTGAAAAAAAATGAGTATTCAAGCTAATTTACCAATTATAAAGGAGAAGATGCTGTTGGCTATATTATAGTTAAAAATTCAATATTGCATCAAATCAGTTACGGATAACCCAGTGGGTTTTCCAATACAACGATGGGTTATAAAAGTCACGTTATTCTAAAAGCCTAGAACAGATTTGCTTTTCAAGTGGGAGGAATATATATTATTACAGACCTGTCAGATAAAAACCATTTGGAAATGGAGTACTTGGGAAACTGAGCATCGTTCTAAGCCCTACCAACTGAAAACACTGGCCGTGTTCACCTTAGTACAAATTTAGGGAGTTAAATTTTACATTATTAAATTGGTAAATTTAACTAGCTCTGGGGCACCTGGGTGGCTCAGTCGGTTAAGCGATCGACTCTTGCTTTCGGCTCAGGTCATGATCTCCCTGTTTGTGGGTTCAAGCCCCGCATCGGGCTCCACACTGATGGTGCAGAGCCTGCTTGGGATTCTGTCTCCCTCTCTCTCTGCCCCTCCCCTGCTCGTTCTCTCTCTCTCTCTCTCTCTCTCTCTCAAAGTAAATAAATAAACATTGAAAAAAATTTAACTAGTTCTTATTCCTGTGGCTGGGGTGGGGAGGGAAGCCTGTAAAAACTTTGGGGATTAGAGCATGGCATAGAGATAAGAACATATCCTCTCAGGAGGTCTCAGCCCCCTGCTATGTGGGGCTGGGGGCAGGGGAGCTGCTCTGTCCCATCTCCACACACCCCTCTGAGCGTACCTGTGAACACCTCCTTCCCTCTCACGCCACTCCAAGGAATCCAGTTGTTCTGGTAAGTAAGGAATCCTGTGTGCATCCTATGATTATGTTAACTTCTTGCCATTCGATTCCTTCAATTCCAAGAAGTTAACACAATCATAGGATGCACACAGGATTCCTTACTTACCAGAACAACGGGGATTGTGTCTTTCAGGAACTGCTGATTGCCCAACATTTGGGAATGGGCACAGATCTGGATTTATGGGAACAGATCTCTGATCCAAAGATCATAGATGAATGCTACCAGGCTACCTTTCTTCAATACGAGTTTTCCTCAAAAGCATTAAGTAGAATCCTGTGACTAAAACTGTATTTGAGATATTAATCTATGTTCTTTCCTCCCAGTATCTTCCCTATTCCTTTCTTTCTGTTCAAGGAGAAACTTGGCCAGGGATTCATTGTTTCAAGGGAGGTATATAATGGGGCAGAATGACAATGAACTGCCTGTGACATTCTCTGGCTCTTGTATTCCCAAAGCGTAAGCCATACACATACACATACATACACATGTGTGTCTACACACATGGTTGTGGGTTTTGTTTTTTTTTTTTTAATGAGGGAAGAGTGCCACAGAAAGAGAGAGTGTAGACAAACTCTCTAGGGTAGAAACATAAGGGGAAAGAATTCCTTTGTCTTTGAGTTGAAGTGAATTCCCAGGGCTATCAGAAAGAGAGAGAAGAGGTCCCACAGCAGAAAGGCTGCAGGTCAGGGAGGAGTCTTGCAATGACAAGACTGTAAGAACCCAGACAAGACATGCCTGCATGGTGTTCCTTGGCTGCAGGTTGACCAGCTAACCTGGGGAAAAGTCCCAATCTTTGCACGGGGTAGCAGAAAGATCTCCACACCTCATGGTGTGGAGGCAGCACAGCAAGCAGTCACGTGACAGAACGGAAGCTCAGAATACTTCTTCGTGGGGTCAGAGAAAAATAAAGAAAATCACAATTTGATACATGAAGTCGCAGGCTGAGATTTATACCTGCTTTTGTAGTGAATAATCTAAAAATCAAGGTATGTGTAGTTTTGTAAGGCAATGGAATAGCAGGAGGGGGATGGAAACAGTTGCCCCTACAAATGCAAAGCTATTTCCAAGGAACGGCCAACTGAGCTGACAATTGACGAGACCCCCCCACCCCCCCGCCAAGTTCAATACCACTGGCCCTCAATGTCAAAAAGTTGTCTGCCCCCTTTGGAAGCAAGTCCGCCTCATAAGATCATTTTCCATCAGGCTCCCAAACTCTCTGCCCTTGGATGTTTGAGCTGTTTTGACAAAGTGCAATTTCATTCCTCCCAATGGGCAGGGCTTCAGTTGCTACAGCTAAACCCAATGTCCTCTACCTGATTCTATAGCCTTTCCCCTGCTGGTTTCTGGGTGAACTTAAGTACCTCACCCCCTCTTCTGCCAGCGGCTGCAATAGTCCCACTTCATGTTTTACCTAACCAGCAAAAGACACCACCTGTTCCATGTGGCTTATAGACAAGTGCAGGCTTAGAACTAGCTTCGTTATGTAATCGTGATAAGAAATGTAACAGGACAACCGTTGACAGAGTGACTTCAATCTCTATCAAAAACACATCTCGCCCACCTACAGCCAGTCCTCCTACCCTTATGCCCCTGAAGTAGCTCAGCTACCCTAGATAGTCACAAGCTGTAATGTCTATAAGACCCATTTGATTGAGTGTTGACCTTGCAGGTGTCCAGGCCTTGCCTCAGAAACTGCGACCCGGAGAGAAAGATGGACCTGGGCTCAGGAATCTGCATCGCGACAAGTTTCCCAAAGTACTGTGATGCAACCGGGGGATCACTCTTTGAAAACTATTCTAAGCAGCTCAGTCTTCGTCTAAGACCCTTATTCGAAGAATCTGGTTCTAAGAATCTGATGTATAATCAACCTGACCTAAAATTAAAAGCTCCAAGTCTGGTCTCTAAATACAAGAGTTGCGGGGCGCCTGGGTTGGCTCAGTCGGTTGAACGTCCGACTTCGCCCAGGTCATGATCTCGCGGTCCGTGGGTTCGAGCCCCGCGTCGGGCTCTGTGCTGACAGCTCGGAGCCTGGAGCCTGTTTCAGATTCTGTGTCTCCCTCTCTCTCTGCCCCTCCCCTGTTCACGCTCTGTCTCTCTCTGTCTCAAAAATAAGTAAACATTAAAAAAAATAAAAAATAAATAAATACATACATACATACATACATACAAGAGTTGAGGCGGAAGCCCAGAAATACTGCAGCTGTTCAAGACTCCATCTTCCAGGGAGCTTCACTTCACTTTAGGCTATTTTGAGAGAGAAGGAGCATGCACGCAAGTAGGGGAGGGGCAGCGAGCGAGGGGGAGAGAATCCCAAGCAGCCTCCGCGCGGCGTCCATCACAGGGCTCCGTCCCACAAACCTTGAGACCATGACCTGAGCCGAAATCAAGAATCAGATACTTAACCAACTGAGCCACCCCAGCGCCCCCATAGCTTCACTTTAGGTCAGAGGTTTGTAACTTGAGACTCACAAAGAATTAAGGGGTCTGTGAACAAGGAAGGGAAAAATGACGCCCTTATTTTCACCGACCTCTGACTGAAATTTAATGTGTCCTTCCATTTTGAACACAGGCATAAAACCACCGTGGTAACCGCAGGCCTCCAGAGGTCACGGATCTTTCCCGATTGCAGACCCCTCAAAATTCCCATACTTGGGAAGCACTAAAGCTGCTATTCGATCTCGTCATTGAATGTGTTAATGGAGAAGAATACATGTGTATTACGGTTTCAAAGTTGAATATTTTGATACCTACATTGGTTTTGTTTTCTTTGTGATAAAGTGCATCTTACCACATGCATTTAAAGGTGTTTAAAATATCTTAAATTATCCTGAAAAAGGATTCACAGACTTCCCCCAAAGTGCAAGAGTCTGTGGCATAATAATCAGTTAAAGAAATTCTGTCCAGGCTTATCATAAGGGAAGATGGCTGTAAATCTGGGGTAAACTCATCAAAGGTTTGGGACAAAAGCATTTTCTCGCTCGTGTCACCTTCTATCCTAGTCCTAGAATCAGCACTGTTTTGTCAGCAAATGACATCTGAGTCTCATTCCTTCCTCAGCCACGTGACAGGCTGGTAAAGTGATTGCCAATGTCCCTTAAAACAAAAAATTCCATTTTTCTGACCAAAAATTCTAACAGCAAGACAGTTCCTATAAATTCTCACAAAGGCTCCTGCTTTGGAGGCATTCAAATGAGGACAGTGCACAGATTTTCTTTTCCTACTAAGAAATGACTCCCTGCTCTAGAGTAAAGCTTACTAAAAATACAGTTCTGTATGTATTCATGAATTTTATACACTTTTTTAAAATTCCAATTGATTTGAATTTTTAAAGCACTGCAGGAGAAAACAGAGTGGCTAAAACTCTCTACTCGCATTGTGCAAAATGGAAAAATGCAATGTTCTTATGTCAGGATTGGCCCTTTAAATTAAAAAACAAAACAAAACAAAACAAAAAACTAGTCTCATGTAAATTTTAAAACCTGTTTTGAATTGGTAATGTTTCAAAACTAAAAACAGAGCCAACAATGTTTAAAGATGAAATGGGTAAAATAGCACATCAAAAGAATTAACTTTAAGCTGTTATTTAGGGGCATCTGGGTGGCTCGGTCGGTTAAGCATCCAGCTTCGGCTCAGGTCATGATCTCACAGCTAGTGAGTTCGAGCCCCGTGTCAGACTCCATGCCGACAGCTTGGAGCCTGCTTAGGCTTCTCTCTCCCTCTCTCTCTACCCCTCCCCAGCTCACGTGTTGGCATTAGCTCTCTCTCAAAAACAAATATTTTTCTTTAAGTTATAAAAAATTCTTATTTAGATTCAGCTTCCTATTAATGAATATACCAACACTCCAGATGTCTGGAATGAATCTGACTACTAAATACTAAAGTCATATTTATTCTAAAATATTCAAGAACTAATATTGGCAATGATTTGACTAAGGAAATCTGATGGATAAATGGTCAAAGTCATTTATTAATACAATCTCACATTATCAGCCATCAGTCTATGAAATAAATTGAGGCGAATTTTCCTATAACACCTACAATGGAGCAACTAGACTATTTAATCATTTCTTCATTGTTTTCATTTTTAAAATGAATTTAGAGATGACTAAAGTAACCATTTTATTAAAGAAAGGCAAGACTGAGAGGGTGGGCTTTTCAAAGAAAAAGGAGTGTCTGAGAATCCACATTTAATCTGTCATAGAAAAAGTATTTCCCCTCGGAATGGAGCATCAGATTGTAGAAAACCCGAAAAGACTCCAAGTCCTACCTTCGCTCTCTCAAGACTCAGAACCGTGCTAGACAATTTACATCCAACTGTCCCCAGAAACCCTCCATAGGGTAAGAGTCTCAGATACATTTTACAGACGGGGAAAGCAAAGGCTCCAAGAAGTGAAATGGGAAATTCCTGAAGGTCACATGACTAGCAACTGGCAGAACCCGGATTCAAACTGAAATCAGTCTGACCACAGAGCTGTGTTTTCTCCATTAGAACATGATGCCTTGAGGTAAATACATCAATGAAATTAACAGCCTGGAGGAAACTTTGCCCAGTGCAACATCTCCAACCTCAGTCAGTTAAAATCACCCTCAAACTCAAATTCCAACATTTTTTCTTAATCAGAACTCTCAAAATAATTGCGTTACATTAGTCCTCACAGTGAGAGTCAGGCTGGTATCATGACCATGGAAAATGCAGACTAAATTCATCTGCTGTAGGAATAAGTAGCATGAAACTCAACTGATGGCTATATCCAACTCAACAATCTAACATTCTGCCAAAGGATGTCTTGAGAGAGCTAATACTCGTGACAAACCTAAAGGCCATTTGAAATACACACCATTTTTAGAATTTCTAATTTTATGCCTGCATTAGGTTATGCTGTTGAGAAGCCACGCATTCAAACCAAATCATCTCAGCTTCCCGTAGAAATGCTTCCACGAATTAAGATTTAATGTTACGTCCTTGGCGTTTAAAGAAGGTCGATGTAAAAATTGCCAAATTTGTCTTTCGTAAATCTATATTAATCGTAGGTGCCTATTACAGCACTCATGTGTTTTCTTAGATAAGAAACCATGAGGCCAGTTCTTCCAGAATTCAAAGCCAAGGTCCTTGATAATAATTATTTGATCTTTATACCAGATACTAACTTACCTATTTTTGCCATAGCTTCCAGGAAACTCAGAGCTTCAGTCAGGCTGAAGAAGAGCGTTGAGGACTGAGAGGTGCGCATGCCACAAGCACCGTGCCACTTCCTGCGTCTCTTGACTCTCCTTATTCACTCATCACAACAATTAGACTAGGAAAATTCAGTTCATGTCATCTAATGGGAGGAAAGTGCACGGCGATCACTTTCCTAAGGCGGCTCAGCTAGAAAACAGTCAGCATTGAAGTCCAGGTCTGAGTCAAATTCAAGTCTTCCACCAGGTGGAAAGAAATTTCACCCCCTAGAAGCACCCACTCCCTTGTGTTTTAGTTTTCTATTGTTTTTATTCACGAACAACCTAAAAACTTTTCTGTGAGTTCTATATAAGTCACGTGTAAATAAAATATCCCCTCAGGAAAAACGCTGACCTAACTAACACCGTGATATAACCAGGATAAACAGGTTACAGGTTCTCTTAGCCACACCAGACGCACCGAGTTTCAGGTCCATACTAGCCAGATACTGATCAGTGGCAAAACTCAGTGGTATAACCCACAGAATCTGAATAGGGTAGCCCTCAATCCCACTTGGGTCCCTTAACATCCATGGGGACAGGGAGGAACTAGGGTTTACCAGTCTCTCTTTAGATCACGTTCTCGTCTAAAGAGTTGAGACTGAGAATGGGAACAGAAAGATGGCAGAGTAATAGGACCGTGAGCTCACCTCATCCCATGAATACGCCGAGAGGTCCGCTACATATATGCACCTAACTCTAAAAACGCCATGAAGACCAGCAAAATAGACCTTCTACAGTTGATCAACGGTAGAGAGAAGGCTACATTGGAAAGGGTAGGAGGGGTGGAGACATGGTCTGGTCTGGAACCAAACCCACAGTGAGACTAACCACAAACAAAAGGAGCTCCACCAGCACCAAGAAGTGAGATCAGACTCCATACCAGGCACCCCGGCACTGGAGATCCTCACTGGGAAGAGGAGTCCCCATGACACCTGACTTTGAAAATCAGTGGGCTTACTCTGGGAGAGCCAGAGGGCAATAGGAAACTGAGTACCCACCCTTAAGAGCCCACATACTAAGTAATGTGGCCAGAGACTCAGCACAGAAGCAGCAGTTTTGAAAAGTGCCTGGGGGGTGTACCTGAAGGAGATTTCCCCAGGAACAGAAATGCTGGCAGGGGCCCTTTCTCTTCCCCTCTCCCAGCCTGGATAGCCGGAGGCTTGTGAGAGCCAGTGCTAACACCCCCCACCTATCTTACTAGCACCTCATGTCCCATCTCCACAGTCCCCTGCCCACTTCATGCAACCTGCTGGCCTTGGCAGGCACCCCTTCAAAGCAGCCCCTGCCTGGGGCTCCTGGGGGGCTCAGTAGGTTTAGCGTTGACTCTTAATTTGGGCTGTCATGATCTCACAGTAATGAGATCGAGCCCTGCATCAGGCTCTATACCAAGGGTGGAGCCTGCTTGGGATTCTCATTCTCTCTCTCTCTCTCTCAAAATAAACATACATTTCAAAAATAACAACAGCAAAGCATCTCCTGCTCTGCCATAGCCTATAAGCAGCCTGGCCAAAACCCACACCACTCCAAAGTGACTTCTACCCTGGGGAGAGGAGCAGATAACCCCAGTGACGCCCACAGCTCCAACAGCCCAGGCCCTTAGCTAGCTGCCCAGGGAGCAAGCCCTGCCATTCTGTGCACCCACAACTCTGGCAGAGAAGCTAGTTGCAAACACCAAGGATGACTGTTGGTCCCACTCACCAAGGAGCCCCCTGGTGGCCTCAGACAGGCCTCTCCACAGCAGGGGAACCAAACCCTACCCGGTGTGCTCACAGCAGGCAAAGTGGGTCACTGCACCCAGCTGGGCAGAAAGCAGTTGGGATTCAGCCACAGGAGCAGCCCATGCAGAGGACACCCCCAAAGCACATGGTCTGGGGACCAGGGCGGATTGCACTACAGGACACTGTAGGATCTCTTGTATCCAAGGCCACCACTTTCAAGACCGGGAGATATGGCTGACCTACCTAACACACAGAAACGAACACAGAGAGGTAGACAAAATGAGAAGACTGAAGACTATGGTCGCAAATGAAAGAACAAGACAAAAATCACAAAGAGCTAAATGAAATAAACAATATGCTTGATAAAGAATTCAGAGTTAATATATACATATAATAAAAATATTATATATATAATTTTAAAAAAGAATGCAAAGTAATAGTCATAAAGATACTCCCTGGACTTAACAAAAGAGAAGATAAACTCAATGAGTACTCCAACAAAGAACTCAAAACATGAGTGGCCCCGGGTGGCTCAGTTGGTTAAGCATCTGACTTTGGCTCAGGTCATGGTCTCACAGCTCATGAGTTCAAGCCCCATGATGGGCTCTGTGCTGACAGCTCAGAGCCTGGAGCCTGCTTCAGATTCTGTGTCTAACTCTGTTTCTGCCCCTCTCCTGCTCATGCTCGTGCTCTCTCTCTCTTTCTCGCTCTCTCTCTCTCTCTCAAATAAATAAACATTAAAAAAAATTTGTAAAGAAACTGAAAATGTGAAAAAGAGCAAGTCAGAGATGAAAAATTCAGTAACTGAAACTCTAAAATACACTAAAGGGAATCAACAGCAAATTAGAGGATATAGAAGAATGAATCAGTGATCTGGAAGATAGGGTAATGGAAAGCAACCAAACGGAAAAGAAAAAAAAAAAAGAATTAAAATGAGAATTAAAAAAAAAATGAAACCGGGGCGCCTGGGTGGCGCAGTCGGTTAAGCGTCCGACTTCAGCCAGGTCACGATCTCGCGGTCTGTGAGTTCGAGCCCCGCGTCAGGCTCTGGGCTGATGGCTTAGAGCCTGGAGCCTGTTTCCGATTCTGTGTCTCCCTCTCTCTCTGCCCCTCCCCCGTTCATGCTCTGTCTCTCTCTGTCCCCAAAAAAATAAATAAACGTTGAAAAAAAAAATTTAAAAAAAAAAAAAAAAAAAAAAGAAACCATAAAATTCCTATAAGAACACATAGGCAGTAATCTCTTGGGCATCATCTTTAGCCATGTACTTATGGATAGATCTCCTCAGGCAAGGGAAATAAAAGCAAAATAAACTATTGGGACTACACTGAAGTAAAAAGTTTTTGAACAGCAAAAGAAACTATCAACAAAACTAAAACCTAGTGAATGGGAGAAGATATTTGCAACTGGCATATCCAAGAAGAGGGTTAATATCCAAAATATGTAAATGTATACAACTCAACGCCAAAAAACAATCCAATCAAAAAACAGGCAGAAGACCTGAATCTTTCCAAAGAAGACATACAGATGGCAAACAGATACACAAAAAAAAAGATGTTCAACATCACTGATGATCAGAAAAATGCAAATCAAAACCACAATGAGATCTCACCTCACTCCAGTCAGAAGGGTGTCCAAAAGGCAAAAAATAACAAGTATTGACAAGGATGTGGGGAAAAGGGAAATTTTGTGCACTGTTGCTGGGAACATAAACCAATTTACATTGGTGCAGCCACTGTGGAACATAGTATGGAGGCTCCTCAAAAAATTTAAAATAGAAATATCATATGTTCCAGTAATTTCACCACTGGGTATTTATCCAGGGAATACAAAAACACTAATTTGAAAAGATACGAGCACCCCTAGACTTGTTGCAAAATTATTTACAGTATCCAAGATATGGAAACAACCCAAATGTCCATAAATGAATGGATGGATACAGAAGATCTGGTACTGGGGTGCCTGGGTGGCTCAGTCGGTTGGGCATCTGACTTCAGCTCAGGCCATGATCTCACAGCTTGTGGGCTCAAGCCCCACATCAGTCTCTGTGCTGACAGCTCAGCACCTGGAGCCTGCCTTGGATTTTGTGTCTCCCTCTTCCCCTGCCCCTGCCATGCTTGTGTTCTCTCTCTCTCTCTCAAAAATAAATAAACTTCGAAGAAGAAGAAGAAGAAGAAGAAGAAGAAGAAGAAGAAGAAGAAGATGATTTAGTATACATATACAATGGAATATTATACAGCCATAAAAAAGAATGAGGCCTTTTGATCTGTGACAACATGAATGGACCTAGAGGGTATAATGCTAAGTGAAATTAGACAGAGAAAGACAAATACCATATCATTTAAGTTATAAGTAGAATCTAAAAAACCAAACAAAGGCAAAAAAATAGACTCTTAAATACAGAGAACATACTGGTGGTTGCCAGAGAGGGGGTGGGGGAGCGGATGGGTGAAGTAGACAAAGGGTATTAAGAGGTACAAACTTCCAGTTGTAAAATAAGCCAGAGAGATGTAAAGTACAATATAGGAAACATAGTGCATAATATTGTAATAATGTTGTATAACAGATGGTGGCTACACTTAACTGTAGTGAACACTGAGTAATGTAGGTATAGATCGTGAAATCAATACGTTATATACCTGAAACTAACACAGCATTGTATGTTAATTATACTTCAATTTAAAAAAAAAAACAAGGACTTGAGACCAAGAAGAGGATTTTGACCAAAGAGCTCTCAGAGTTAAATGTCTAAGTTTATAATTCTCCTTTAATAACAGAAATAGCATTTCTTATCATCATAGTAGCTAACATTGAGAACTTATTAAGTGCACAGCATTTTACATGGATTATTTCATACAGACCTCAGGACAGTTTTGATCTAGTCGTTATCCATATTTTACAGAAGAGAACCTGAAGCTTCAAGAAATTATCTAACTCATCGAAAGCCATTTCTGTTTAAATAGAAGTGGAATTCAAAGCAATCTGGCCCCAGAACTTACGCCTTTTAGTGCTGGTCTATTGGCCTGTTCAAAAACTCATCAGAGCAAAATAACCTAAAAAGTTATAAAGCTTATCAAATAACTGTACCCAAGTAGCACTTATATGTATGTTTAATATTAATCTAGAATAGGTAAAATTCAATGAGATATAGTAATTGAACATTTAATTCTCAGAATAGCACTAGAGAGTCCAAATATTTTCCAAAACAGCAACAAATTAAAGTTTTCTTTGTCTATTTTATACTCAGACCTCAAATCTAATTTTATTTTTTTTAATCTTTTTATTTTTGAGAGAGAGAGAGAGAGAGAGAGAGAGAGTATGTGAGCAGGGGAGGAACAGAGAGACAAGGAGACACAGAATCCCAAGCAGGCTCCAGGCTCCGAGCTGTCAGCACAGAGCCCAACATGGGGTTCAAACCCACGGACTGCGAGATCA
This sequence comes from Leopardus geoffroyi, assembly GCF_018350155.1. Classification (NCBI taxonomy): domain Eukaryota; kingdom Metazoa; phylum Chordata; class Mammalia; order Carnivora; family Felidae; genus Leopardus; species Leopardus geoffroyi. The sequence goes on from NC_059332.1 coordinate 124,954,292, forward strand.
TGACCTGAGCCAAAATCGGTCGCTCAACCAACTGAGCCACCCGGGCGCCGCTCAAATCGAATTTGAAAAAAAATGAGTTATTACTATACACTAAATGTTTGTTTCCCTCAAAAAAATTCATATGCTGAAATCTAATCCCCAATGTGATGGTATTAGGGGGTGGGGGGAGGGTCTTTCAGAGGTGACTAGGTTATGCGGGTAGAGCCCGCATGAATAGAATTAGTGCCCTATGACAGAGACCCCAACAGCTCCCTTCTTGTGAGAACACAAGATGTCCATCTATGAACCAGGACGTGCCTTCTCACCTGACACTGAATCTGCCAGTTCCTGATCTTGGACTTTCTAGCCTCCAGAGCTGTGAGAAATAAATTTCTGGGGTTCATAAGCCACAGAGACAATGGCATTTTGTCCTAGCAGCCCAAACAGACTGGGACAGTTATCTTCTAGGATTACACGTGCACTGCTTTCGATCCAGCTACCGTGGTGATCTAGAACTTCTCTATGATCAATAAACTCCCCTTCCTCGCCAGTTTTTTCGGGGCAACTCCCTCTATTTCCTTACCTTAAATAAAAATGAGTTTTTCCCTGGTAATTCCACATTCCTTGAAACTTTGTAGGAGTCTGGCTGGAAGAAGTATAGGAAACCTCCAGGCTCCCACCCTGTTTACAGACCACCACTGTGACTCTTGTATCCATTTTGTCCTCCACTTTGTTTTTACCCACTTCGTTCTGGAGGCCACAGCCATCTTTTTTTCTCCCCTCATTTACTATTTATTCCATTTTCTGTCCTGGGATGATTGGACACGTGAACAGCAACTGAATTGTGATCTAATCCTCATGCTCCAGTCCGTGGCAATGGAAGAATTCAGAGAACATCCCCCCAAGGTCAGGTTCAGTTCGGGTCATACTGTCTGACAGCCAGTCAGGCACTGTCTACCACTCTCTCCCCATGAAAGCAATTATTTGGATACATTCCGTTGCCTGTGCCCAAATATGGACCCCCAACCTCATGCAGGAATAAAGAACTGAAGTTTCCAACTGTATGCAGAAAATACCCTCAAATGTGAGGGGCGAATGATGCTGTCACCAACTACCACTGTTTTGCTAAACAGAAACATCTCAGACGGAAATTGCTACACCACTGCCAATTCCCAGCAGTTCAGGACTCCACTAGAGTGCAGGTGATCTCCCGGCACAAAGAGAGGGTCTACCCTAGAAAGCAGAAACTGCTTAACAATCCCCTAACCTGCAGTGTTCCAACTTTAAGATGTTTTCATCCAACCTTCATATTCGTTTGAAAAAGTACACGCATACAATCGGATACAATCACATACAAACACATCAGAAATAATAGATCTTAAATTTTTAAGTTGATAGAATTCGTAGACATGTTAATTTTCTCCTATGTTTAATTTTCTATTCCTTGTGTACTGATTACTCTGAATCGGGGGCAGGGAGGGGGTGGGGGAAATGTCTTTGAAAGGGAAAGACTTACTGTGCACAAATAAAAAGTCCACAAAAAGAAAAGGATAAAGTATCTTCAAGGCCTCCCTTATATTCATTTCCACTGCAACTGAACTTTCCTTTGACCCACACGTCCCAATAGTCTCTCCAGTACTCTCCCTAACTCCAGACTTTCCCCTCTCCATTAGTTTTCCATCTGCACTGAAACCAGAGGAATTTGTGTATCTTCTTGCCTCCTTTAAAATTTAAAGTCATGTATTTATCCGTTTGGTGTAGGCAGAACAGAGCTCTAATATGACTATCATTAGAATACAGTTAACATGTATACTGGTGGCACGGAGGTCTCCACGTAATTGGTTTTTCCCCTTTCCTGGCCTTTTGTTGCCAGGCTCTGGAAATTTACACGGCTCCTCCTTGGTCCCAATCTTCATTCTTTGATACTTAGAGAGACTATCATTCTCCATTCAATCACTAAGGTTCTGCTGAGCATACACCATGTGCTGAGCACCAGGACACAGCCTAGATACACAGCAGTGCACAAGAAAGACCCCCTCCTGCCTTCATGAAGCTCCCACTCACAGCTTCCGCTTTTCCAAAAATTCCTGCAAGCTGCCAACCTATCCACACGACTCCAGGTACACCTCATATACTGTGCATTCTTATAGCATTCGAAACAAAATTTCGTTGTATAGATATCTAGGTTACATACAGTGAAATCTACCAGTTTTAAGTGTGAACTTTGGTAAGTGTGACAAATATAAAGCTGTGCAGCCAACGTATCAGTCAAGGTAGATGACACTTTCACTACCCGAACCATATCCTTAAGCGAGTCACCCCCCCCATCCAACCTGCCCTTTGGCAACCACTGCTTTCTTTTCTGTCTTTGGGGTATTTTTTCCCCTAGAATTTCATATAAACATATGATGTATGATGCATACAGTATATATTCTTTTGTATATGGCTTTTTATTTTTTTTTAATGTTTGCTAGTTTTAAGAGAGGGAGAGAGAGCATGAGCTGGGGAGGGCCAGAGAGAACAGGAGACAGAGGATCCAAAGCGGGATCTGCACTGACAGCAGTGAGCCCAGTGTGGGGCTCAAACTCCCCAACTGTGAGATCATGACCTGAGCTCAAGGTGCACGCTTTAAACAACTGAGCCATCCAGGCACCCCAATGTTTTTTTATATCTTTGTCTATTTTTGAGAGAGAGAGAGCACATGACAGCAGAGGAAGGGCAGAGAGAGAGGGAGACAGAGGATCCAAGGTGAGCTCTGCACTGACAGCAGAAAGCCCAATGTGGGACTCGAACTCACAAACCGTGAGATCATGACCTGAGCCGAAGTTGGATGCTTAACCAACTGAGCCACCCGGGGGCCCCTTATTTTTCTTTTTTTTTTAAAGTCACTTAATATGGTGAAAAACCAGCTTAATTTCCACTATATTAGTCTCCTGGGGCTGCCACAACAGAATACTATAGACTGAGTGGCTTAAACCACAGAAGTTTATTATCTCACCTTTTAGAGTCTGGAAGTCCAAGATCAAGGCAGTAGCAGTGCCTCTCTTCCTGGCTTGCAGACATCCATGCTTTTGCCTAGTTCTCACACGGCCTTTCCTCTGAGCAGGTGCAAAGAGAAAGATCTCTAGTATCTCTTCCTCTTCTTACAAGGACATCAATCCCATGGCATCAGGGCCACATCCTTATGACCTCACTTAACCTTATTCTCCAAAGACCCTATCTCCAACTACAGTTACATTGGGGGTTTGGGCTTCAACATAAGAATTTTGGAGGGGACATAATTCAGCCCATAGTCATGATGTATTATTATTATTATTATTATCAGATATTGCTGGATTTAATTTGCTAAAATTGTGTTCAGGATTTTTACATCTGTATTCATGAGCCATCCTGGTAATGCAGTTTTCCTTTCTGGTAATGCCTTTGATTTTGGTATCAAGGTGATGGTAGCCCCAAAGAATAAATTGTGAAGTGTATCTTTCTCTTCTAATTTTTAGAAGGCTTTTTGTAAAAACTGATGCTGTTTTTCTGAAAATGTTAAGTAGAATTCATCAATGAATTCAACTGGGACTGGAGTTTTCTTCTGTTTTTTTTTTTTTAATTTGATTTTTTTTAAGATTTTTATTTTTAAGTAATCTTTACACCCAATATGGGGCTTGAACCCACAACACCAAGATCAAGAGTCGCCTGCTCCCCCAAACGAGCCAGCCAGATGACCCCGGAGTTTTCTTTTGGGGAGGATTTTAAGCTGTGAGTTTAATTTCTTTCATAGATATAGCCTATCCAGGTTATCTCTGTTTTTCTTTATATAACAGCTTTATTGAGCTGTAATTCACATACCATATTATTCACCCATTTAAAGTGTACAATTCATTGTAATTTTTAGATTCAAAAATGTCACTACCATTGCCAGGTAAATCTTAGAACATTTCCATCACCTCAAACCCCCTACACTTTAGTTATCACCTCCCTCCACCTGCCTTAAAGCAATCGCTAATCTAGAATCTCTCTAGAATTATCTACACTGGACATTTCATAAAAATGGAATCATACAATATGGGTCTTTTATAACTAGTTTCTTTCACTTAGCATAACGCCTTCCACATTCATCCAAATTACAGCATGTATCATGTATCAGGACTTCAATGCTTCTTATGGCTGAATAATATTCCATTGTTTGGACAGACCACATTTTGTTTATCATTTATCAGTTGATGGACATTTGGGTCATTTCTACATTTCGGTTATTATGAATAATGCTGCTATACACATATATATGTAAGTTTTCATTTCGTTTGTATAGATATCTAGGAATGCAATTGCTACATTACATGGTATATCTATTTCTTCTGGAGTGAGCTTTGGTAGGAATTTATTAACTCGTTTATTGACTCATTTATTGGCCTGAAGTTATTCACAATATTTCTTTATTGTTTTTTAAATATCTGTAGAAATGCTCCCCTGTCATTCCCAAAGCTAGCAACCTTTGCCCTCTCTCCATTTCTTGATAAGTCTGGATAAAAGTTAATTGCTTTTATTGATTCTTTTCCAATAACTCACTTTTTATTTTATTAATTCTCCTTACGTTTGCCCATTTTTTATTTCTTTGATTTCTATTACTGTCTTTATTGTTCTCCTACCCACTTCTTAGTGTTTAATTTACTCCTTTTTCAAGTCTTAAGGTAGCATTAGTTCAAAATATTTTTCAACTTTCATTGTGATTTCTTTTTTAATTTTTGTTATTGAAAAGTATGTGGTTTATGGGGCGCCTGGGTGGCGCAGTCGGTTAAGCGTCCGACTTCAGCCAGGTCACGATCTCGCGGTCCGTGAGTTCGAGCCCCGCGTCAGGCTCTGGGCTGATGGCTCAGAGCCTGGAGCCTGTTTCCGATTCTGTGTCTCCCTCTCTCTCTGCCCCTCCCCCGTTCATGCTCTGTCTCTCTCTGTCCCCAAAATAAATAAACGTTGAAAAAAAAAATTTAAAAAAAAAAAAAAAAGTATGTGGTTTAATTTCCAAATATTTGGAGATTTTCCTTATACCTTTCTGTTGATTTCCAATTTAAATTCCAGGGGACATGATTTTAACTCTTTTCAATGTAACAATTTTTATGGTCCATAATATGGTCTGTCCCTTGTTGAGTATGCCATGTATACTTGAAAAGAATGTGTATCTTACTGTAGTTGGGTGGAGTTTTCCATAAATTCTAACTAGGTCAATGATACTGAGAGGAAATGTCAAAATCTCCAAATATGATTGTGAATTTGTCTACTGCTTCTTAATTTTTTCTGCTTTTACTGTATATATTAAAGCTCTGTTGTTTTATATATATATATATATATATATATATATATAGTTTTATATATATATATAGTTATATATATAGTTTTATATATATATATAGTTATATATATATATAGTTATATATATATATAGTTATATCATCTTAACATATTGACCCCCTTATTATAACTTTAAATCTCTATTAATATTTCTTGGGTTGATATCAATTAATATTAACATTCCTGATATTAATCATTGGATTAATAATTGCATGGTAAATTTTTCCTACTCTTTTCCATTTCTCCTATTTGGATCTTTACACTTAAAGTTGCTTTTTGGGAAAGTTTAATATCAGGTAAAATGAACTGAACAAAAACAGCAGGCCCATGGGAGAGACGCTCACAGAGAAGACTGAAAAACAACCATCAGCTAGACTGGAGGGCAGCAGTCAGGGTGTCCCAAAGTCAAGTACGTGAACCCTTCAAGAAGAGAACATTCAGTACAAACACGAAGTAGGATAAACACTGGAAATGGTCCACCATAGATTCGAAAGTTGTAGTGACTTTCATCAGACTAATTTCAAGACAAGGGCGAGGGCCAAAGCCAAATTGTACAATGAACAATTGGGAGAAGTGAAGGCAGGAGTGATAACTATTTATTATTATTATTTTTAAATTCTGTAGGTAGGGAGAACAACAGGGAACATGCAGAAGGAATAATGGCCTAGAGAAAAAAAATTAAGGTTCTTGTTTTGTTCATTACAGGATAGGAGTTAATCTAATGCTTATGGACTGAGGGGAAATCATTTGAAAGAGAGAACCTTGATAGTGACTCTCTGCTAGGGATGGTGGGGGGGGGGGCGTGTGGATTGGCTTCCTGTGGTATGAGAGGAGGGGACAGGATGGAGTGAGTGGGTCACATGTGTGCATGGGATGGGGGGTGGGGGAGATATGTTGGAAAAGGTGAACAGGATCCCAGGAGGGAGGAGACTGTGTTGGATCATAGGGTGGATGCCAACCTAGGCAGCATCACTTGCTCTGGACAAAAAGGACAGCTCTTCCTTGGTACGATCCCCAGCATGGTGGATGAGAACAGATAAGGAAAGTGGACTAAAGTGAAAATGGAACAGAGTTCTTGCTTAAAGTTGTTTCACAAAGAAAAACTGAGCCTACGAGAAAAGAAGGGTAGTTGGCAAAGGATTCAAAGAGAGCTGTGAAAGTTTGGAAGGAGGGAAAAGAGCTGGTTGTCTCTTTGTTTCAGAAGACCTTTCCTCACATACTTGCTTGGTTTAGATGCCCTCTTTCATGGCTCTAGGTGCTCCTTGAGCATACAGCTGCCCAAATGTTTCACTGCAACCTCTAACTGTTCATTGGCTTGTCCCACACACAACTACAAGCTTCTTTGGGAAGAGACAGCTTCATGTAAACGCAATGCCTAGAACTTAACAGATACCCAATACAAATATCACTCAGCCCTAAAATAGAATGAAATCTTGCCATTTACAACAACATGGATGGATCTAGAGAAATACGTCAGTCAGAGAAAGACAAATACCCCATGATTTCACTCGTGTGGAATTTAAGAAACAGAACAAATGAGCAAAAGGGAAAAGAGAGAGAGAGAGAGAGAAACCAAGAAAAGGCTCTTAACTATAGGAAACACACTGATGGTTACCAGAGGGTAGGCAGTGGGGCGGGGAAGGGGGGGTGTGATATGGGGATGGGGATTAAGGAGTCTACTTGTCATTACGCCTTGGCCTTTTGGCTAAGATCAAGTGTAGAAGTGCACTTGTCATAACGAGCACTGAGTAATGTATGGAACTGGTGAATCACTATGTTGTATAGCTGAAACTAATATGACAGTTAACTAGAATTACAACTTAAAAAATAATGAGTAACATAATACTACTAACAAAAGATACTTAATAGAAATGCTTGCTCAGTAAATGACAAAAATATCGCCAAGTAGCAAAGGATCTATACCACTTGCTGGGGGGTTAATTCAGGATTTGAAGCCCTGAACTTCGACTCCACGACCTAAGAATCCTCCAAATACTAGTATTCTGTAATTCAATGACTAAGGGATAAAGGGCTCCAATTTTAATTTAATACTACCTGCTTATTATAACAATCATAATAAATATCTATTTGCAGGGAGAACTACCAGCAGGTGTCTTTAAAATATGAGTAAAGTAGGGGAACCAGGTGGCTCAGTCAGTTAAGCACCCGATCCTTGATTTTGGCTCAGGTCATGATCTCACAGTTCGTGAGTTCAGGCCCCACATCCGACTCTGTGCTGACAGTGCACAGCCTACTTGGGATTCTCTCTCTCTCTCCCTCTCTCTCTCTCTGCCTTCCCCCCCCCACTCTCTTCTCTCTCAAAATAAATAAGTAAACTTAAAAAAATTTTTTTAACGATAAAGATTCTTTTAAAAATGCATAAAGTATAATATATAAAGGCAAGAAATTGAAATATGATTCAGCAAAATTTTGAGTTGTAAATATTGCTTAAGGGACTAGCCTCAAAATGAGAACGCAGATTAAACTTGGCATTTCCAACCCAATGTCTCCAAATTAAATCACCAGTATCCCAACTGTATGTCAAAAAATGGGACTGTTAAATAATGCACGTTTCAATTCAAAGGCTTTCATCTGGATAAATTGAGCCACAAACTATTATTAATACTCTGCTCCTCCGTATTTCAACAGCAATACCCTAGGGTATACAAATATCTTTCTCAATCTCCTGGCCTAACTCTCGGAAAACTACACAGCATGTACCCTTCACCAAGAACAATATCTATACTTTTTATTGTTGAGAACATCAATCTCACTGCTCCCCCTAACCAAAAACAATCTAAGATTTCACTTACATATTTTAACAAACATCTGCCCCAAATATAAATCTGTCCCAAGATAGTCCGCTCTTAGAGACATGTCACATAAAAGAATTTTTCACCAGAGAACAAGTGGATGTTTTACTAACAGACTTTCCAGGATTAGAAAGCATGTTCGTAGAAAGGATGATGGCAATTGTTAGAAAGTATGATGTAAAGGATTTTTCCCTCACTCTTAACACAGACTCATTGTGAAACACCGGACTGGTCACCCAGCTTCAGTTTCCTCCCTCTAAAATAAAGGGGTTGGACCGGAACTGAAGCAATGGTCACTGGAAAACTTGATCCGAAAACGAGTCCCCTCCCCCACAAAGCTCCCCGATCAAATAAGATTAAGAAATGCTCCATCGTACAACAATGCACAGCGGGACACTTGCGAGTCTGACAGGCAAGGTGAGGTTCAGCCGAAACTGGAGCAGAGGTCACCATGGAATCTGGAATCGGAAAGCTGAGCCTGCTGCTTCCAGCAAGGCAAATACGCTGAATCTGCAGCTCCCCCGTTGAATCCTGAATTCTCAAGCGCGGCTCAAGTGATCCCACAAGTGATCCCCCCGCGTTGGGCCCATCGGTACTGAATGCAAACCATCTCTAGCGAAAGCACCTTCAATTTAGTATCTGCGGCTTCTCACAGACCAAGATCAACAAAATAACGAACTCCCAGTTGCAAAAGTTACCAAACACACAGGGTGAAATCCGCTCTCACTTTCCTGAGAGAGATTAAGCAAAAGTAAACAGACTTTGACTCTAAAGGATTCAGATATTTAAGGGACCAAATAAAGAAATGAAGTTATAAGAAGGCGATTCCAAAAATAAAGCAATCTAGGAATAAAAGACTATAAAAAAAATTGCCAACCACTTTTCAGGGGGAAAAAAACCTAAAGCATCTAGAAATGAAAAAGATCACTGTTCAAATCTGAAACCTAAGGATAGATGTGTTTCGCAGCTAATTAGACTCAGAGGAAAAGGGAATTTACTAACCAGTTGATAAATGCAAAGTGAAAGATACAGAACCTGGGAAGAGAAGACATGGAGAACAAAATGAAAAGGTCTAAAATATATTTATCAGCAGTCTCAAAAGGAATGAAAGAAAGGCATTAGGGTATTAATTCCAAATTTTCCAAAAGCAAATGAAAGACATGAGCCCATACATGTTTAAAACGCAACTTATAATAAGATACAAATAAGATTCTCCAACTGTAATTGCACAATGACATTAAAGACCAAAAGCAAAGTAAAAACTTTAAAGGCAGCCAGACAGAACAGGACCACATATAAGGACATAGGGATTATAATTAGATTCTCAACAACGGCTATTGAACATAGCAGTGTAATATCTTCAAAATACTGATAAAAAAACATCTGTCAATCTGGAAATATTTGCTCAGAAAATCAATCATTCAATAAGGACAGTGAAATAAGGATATATATCTACATACGTATATATGTATTTTGTTTGTTTGTTTGTTTGTTTTTAAGAGTGATTTTTATTCCTTCATGGAAGGAAGCTGGATAATGATGGCCAAAGGAAAGTCTTAGATGCAAAAGGGTAGTAAGTCAAGAAATGTGTAAATATATAAATATATCTAAACAAGAATTACCTGACAACAGTACCTTATATTTGGACTTAAAAAAGAACAGAACTGGGACACCTGAGTAGCTCAGTCAGTTAAGCAGGTCATTATCTCACAGTTTGTGGGTTTGAGCCCCACATCAGAATCCCCTGCTTGGGATTCTCTCTCTCTCCCTCTCTTTCTGCCCCTCCCCCACCAGTGCACACATGCACGCGCTCTCGCTCTCTCTCTCTCTCTCTCTCTCTCTCTTTCAAGTAAACATTTTTTTTTAAAAACCCAGAACTTAAATAAGCTATCAAACCACAAAAAGACAAAGAAAAGCCTTACACGCACATTGCTAAGTGGAAGAAACCAAGCTGAATAGACTATATACTTTATGATTCCGACTATATGGCATTCTGGAAAAGGCAAAACTATGGAGACAGTAAAAAGATCAGTGGTTGCCAGGGATTAGGGAGTGGAGGAAGGGATGAATAGGCAGAGCCCAAGGAATTTTTAGGGCAGTGAAACCATGATTCTGTATGATAACTGTAAAGGTGGATACACATCATGATACATTTGTCGAAACCCATAGAATGTGTAATACAGTGAAAACTAAACTATGGGCTTTAGTTAAGAATAATATATTAATTTTAGTTCATTACTTGTTACAAATGTACCACACTAATTCATGATGTTCAAAATAGCCAAATTATGGAAAGAGCCCAAATGTCCATCTACTGATGAACGGATAAAGATGTGCTATGTTAAAAAAAAAAAAAAAATTAAAGGGGCGCCTGGGTGGCTCAGTCGGTTGAGCGTCCGACTTCGGCTCAGGTCACGATCTCACGGTTCATGAGTTCTAGCCCCGCATCAGGCTCTGGGCTGATGGCTCAGAGCCTGGAGCCTGCTTCCGATTCTGTGTCTCCCTCTCTCTCTGCCCCTCCCCCATTCATGCTCTGTCTCTCTCTGTCTCAAAAATAAACATTAAAAAAAAAAAAGATGTGCTATGTAAGTATGTATGTGTGTGTGTATACATATGTATATATGTATACATATATATGTATATATATGTGTATATATATGGAATATTAGTGATCAAAAATAATGAAATCTTGCCATTTGTAACAACATGGATGGAACTAGAGTGCATTATGCTAAGCAAAATAAGTCAGAGGAAGACATATGATTTCACTCAAATGTGGAGTTTAAGAAACAAAACAGATGAATACAGGGAAAGGGAAGGAAAATGAAATAAGATAAAAACAGAGAGGGAGGCAAACCATAAGAGACTCTTAAATGCAGAGAACAAACTGAGGGTTGCTGGAGGGAGGCAGGTGGGGGGATGGGCTAAGTGGGGGATGGGCATTAAGAAGGGCACTTGCTGGGATGGGCCCTGGGTATAGTATGTAAGTGATGAATCACTGAATTCTACTCCTGAAACCAACACTACACTATATGTTAACTTGAATTTAAATTAAAAAAAAAAAAAGAAAGAAAGAAAAAAGGAGATACAAGGGGTCTAAATGGTATGAAAAAATGTAAGGTTTGAAACTTAAAACACTGGGTAGCCAAGAATTTCAGAATTGCCAATGAACTACATCTCATCCATCATCCTCAGAGTACCAGCCATGTGCTATAGACTATGGGGAAGCAGCGATTCCTGAGAACTAGGTTAAGTACAGTAACCGGAAGATAACTAAGGACACTCCCACAGGACAGATAATCGCCATGACGATGGTGCGCACAATAGAGCATTGAGCCACAGATCAAGGAAACTTATGGAAAGTTTCACGGGCAAGCTGACATTTGGGCTGGACATTTACTAAAATTCTGCTCATTCTCAACCAAAAGGATAAAAAGAAAATTCCAAAACCAAAGATGAAAGACAACTGTCAGGCCATTGCTTAAGCATTTGAAAAACAGCATGAATGAAGAAGTATTTAAAATACATGTGTTGGGCGCCTTGGTGGCGCAGTCGGTTAAGCGTCCGACTTCAGCCAGGTCACGATCTCGCGGTCCGTGAGTTCGAGCCCCGCGTCGGGCTCTGGGCTGATGGCTCAGAGCCTGGAGCCTGTTTCCGATTCTGTCTCTCCCTCTCTCTCTGCCCCTCCCCCGTTCATGCTCTGTCTCTCTCTGTCCCAAAAATAAATAAACGTTGAAAAAAACATTTAAAAAAAAAAAGTTTTTAAAATACATGTGTTATGGGCTGAAGTGTGTCCCCTTCCCCCCAAATTCATTTGTTGAAGCCTAATTCCCAGTACCTCGGAACGTGACTGTATTTAAAGGTAGGGATCTAATCCATTTTCAAAGACATCAAGTAGCTCACAGGAGAGCACAGAAAGACAGCCATCCACAAGCCAAGGACAGAGACCTCAAAAGAAACCAACCCCACCGACACTTTGATCTCAAACTTCTTGCCTCCAGACTTGTGAGAAAGGCTACAGTTTAAGCCACCTAGTCTGTGGTACCCTGTATGGCAAAATCAGCAAACTAATACAACATAGTACACTTCAAATGATGCAAAAAATCCTGTGTGTCCTATAATATTCAAACTGTATTGTCTAATTTAAAAAAAAAAAAAACAGACATGGGGCGCCTGGGTGGCTCAGTCGGTTAAGTGTCCGACTTCGGCTCAGGTCACGATCTTCTGGTTCACGAGTTCGAGCCCTGCGTCGGGCTCCGTGCTGACAGCTTGGAGCCTGGAGCCTGCTTCCGATTCTGTGTCTCCCTCTCTCTCTCTGACCCTCCCCCCATTCATGCTCTGTCTCTCTCTGTCTCAAAAATAAATAAACGTTAAAAAAATTTTTTTTTTAAAAACAGACATGGATAGAATGATCCAATTTTTTTTCCAAAAGAAAAAACCGTGCAACTAAATGCATAAGTATAAAAAGATGACAGAAAATTTTTTTTTTAAATAAAAATAGGGGAAACTGGGGGTGTGTTAAAGAGGTATATGGGAACTCTGTGCTTTTTGCTTAATTTTTGCTACGAACCTAAAACTACTGGGAAAAAAATTAAGTCTATTAATTTAAAAGAAAAAAATTAAAATATCAGGTCATTCAAGTTGGGGGGTAGGGCTGGGGTGATCTAAGATCTTTGAAAAAAATGATTAAGATCTGGGTGCCTGGGTGGCTCAATTGGGTGGGTGTCCAACTTCGGTTCAGGTTGTGATCTCATGGTTCAAGGGTTAAAGTCCCACATCAGGCTTTGCACTGAACCTGCTTCAGATTCTCTGTCTCCCTCTCTCTCTGCCCCTACCCTGCTCACACTGTCTCCTTCTCTCTTTCTCTCTCTCTCAAAAATAAACAAACACTGGGGCACCTGGGTGGCTCAGTCAGTTAAACGTCCAATTTTGTCTCAGGTCATGATCTCATGGTTTCGGAGTTCAAGCCCTGCGTCAGGCTCTGTGCTGACAGCTCAGAGCCTGGAGCCTGCTTCAAATTCTGGGTCTCCCTCTGTCTTTGCCCCTCCCCAACTCAGGCTCTCTCTCTCTCTCCTTCAAAAATAAATAAACCTTAAAAAAGTGAAAATAAACATTTAAAAAAAGATTAAGATCTCATTAAAATATTCAGAACCCTTCAAGCAACAATTAGAGCAGTCATGGTTTTCAACCACACATGGAATGCTTAGAGAAAAACTAACCACATATTTTTATTAAGCCACAAGTTTAAAGAACTGCTATCATATCAGTATGTTCTCTAAAAACAACGAAACTTATTTATAAATTAAAAAAAGCGTAGGGGCACCTGGGTGGCTCAGTCGGTTGAGCGTCCGACTTTGGTTCAGGTCATGATCTCACAGTCTGTGAGTTCCAGCCCCGCGTGGGGCTCTGTGCTGACAGCTCAGAGCCTGGAACCTGCTTCAAATTCTAGGTCTCCCTCTCTCTCTGCCCCTCCCCCACTCATGCTCTGTCTGTCTCTCTCTCTCTGTCAAAAATAAATAAACATTAAAAAAAATTTTTTTTTAATGTGTAAACAGGAAATCCTCTGACGGGTAGAAATTAAATGCATGTCTAACTAAGTCTTGGGTCAGGGCGCATGGGTGGCTCAGCCGATTAAGCATCTGACTTCGGCTCAGGTCATGATCTCACAGTTAGTGAGTTGGAGCCCCGCATGGGGCTCTGTGCTGACAGCTCAGAGTCTGGAGCCTGTTTTGGATTCTGTGTCTCCCTCTCTCTCTCTCTGCCCTTCCCCCCACTAGTGCTCTATCTCTCTCTGTCTCAAAAATAAACAAACACTAAAAAGATTTTTTTAAATAAATAAATCAGTCCGGGTCAAATAAAAAGAATTGAAATGTAAAAATACTCAGAACTAAGTAATAAAAGTTAGATATATCAAAATTTGGAGAGAGCAGCTAAAGCGATTGTCAGAGGGTAACTTATAGCCCTACCTACTCATAAAGAAAATAAAACTAAAAATGTCCAGAGTTAAGCATTCATCTCAAGAAATTTAGAACCATCAGAACAGCGAAACACATTCAAAGAAAACAGAAAAGAAACAGAGTGGAAATTCATGAAATAGAAAACAAAGACAGAATCAAGAAGCCCAATATGATCTTTAGAAAAGATTAATAGAATTGACAAATCCACAGTCTTGTTCAAAGATGAAAAAAGTTAGGAAGCACAAATGAAATTGGGGGTAAAAAAGGACATAACAGAGATACAGGGGGGATTTAAAGAGAATTAAAATCAATGATGCCAATAAATTTGAAAACATAAAACCAACCAATTTATAGCAAAATAAAAGTTTTTGGATATGTGAAACCTTGCCAAAGTTCTAAGAGTCAGAATTATATAAAGAAGTATACTCAGGAGTATTATTCCTTCTCATCCCTAATACCACATTCCCATTTCTCCATAGATAGAGATGTGTATTCTTTTATACAGGTGCATGGTATGCCTTTGTGTGGCTGCATCAGTTTATTCAGGCATTCTCCTAGATACAGTTTTTATGTTGTTCCAAATCCTATTTCTCCTAAAAGCCTAGCAAGAAAATGCAATTGTTATTCAAAAGCTGATTACTCAGATTGTTAAAATTTTTTTTGAAGTTCATTTACTTATTTTGAGACAGAGAGAGCGAGCAGGGGAGGGGCAGAGAGAGAGAGGCAGAGAGAGAATCCCAAGCAGGCTCCACATTGTCAGCACAGAGCCAAAGTCAAGAACTGTGAGATCATGATCTGAGCCAAAAGCAAGAGTTGGATGCGTAACTGATGGAGGCACCCAGGGGCCTCTGATTACTCAGGTTTTAAAACATTCATATCCTTTACACTTTTATTTTTTCCTCTTGGTTAAAAGCTCAAAAGAGAGTAGGATCAGGAAGAGAAAGGTAACGGGGGCCACGGACAAGGTCTCCTGGAAAGTTGCTGCCTTATTAGCTCCCTAAGGAAATAACAGGTAGGCTGAGAAGAGCTAACAGATGAGGGGTCATTTAAGTCCATTTCTGACAGCAAAGAGACTCTAGTGAAACATCACTACTGTGACTATTCCCCCATGTTTTGAGAGGGACCTCCATGTGTTATTTGTGCCTTTATATATATTTGTGCTTTTATATATGCACATGTATGCATATATACATATATGTGTGTGTATATAGACGTATATATGCATATGTTATGTATGTATACATATATATTATAAAGGACAGACAGATTAAAACTAATTGTGCTAGAATATAATAAAAGAGAAAAAGAGGAGGTAAATACCTTGAGGTCAGGCATTTTTTCTTGTTTTTGCCTCCAATCTCTTATACCATCTGGTCACACCTATCCTTGTGCTGTGTTCTTTGGAACTTAAATGAGAATGTAGTTAGTGTTTGCGGCCTATATAAGCAGAAGCTTCTCATTTCTGGTTAGTTTGACTTATGACCAACGTAGTGCTACAAGACAATAAGTCTTTATTTTTTTATTTATTTTTTTTAAATTTTTTTTTCAACTTTTATTTATTTTTGGGACAGAGAGAGACAGAGCATGAACGGGGGAGGGGCAGAGAGAGAGGGAGACACAGAATCGGAAACAGGCTCCAGGCTCTGAGCCATCAGCCCAGAGCCCGATGCGGGGCTCGAACTCACGGACCGCGAGATCGTGACCTGGCCGAAGTCGGACGCCTAACCGACTGCGCCACCCAGGCGCCCCGACAATAAGTCTTTAAATTGCTTAAGTCTGTCTATAAAATACTGTTTGGAATAAACAGGACAACGTGTCAGACACGTGTGTGTGTGAAAATGTCAAAAGGCCCATTTTGCACATATGCAAATTCTTGAAACAAGAGAGTCAACGGAAATATTGCCGTGGGTTAATTAACCATAAAAAGTGAACGAAGGGGTAAATAAAATTCTCACACAATCCAAATGGTCCCTCCAACTGGTCACCCCTGAAAACAATTTCCATAAATCTATCTGTAATCACAAACCCACTCAAGATTTTATTCTTATAATCTAAGTGTGTGTTTGCAGGAGGAGGAAGGGACCTTTAGATTTTGCCGCTGTTGTTGTTGTTGTTGTCGTTGTTGTTTGGGCAAGCTCACAAAGCACTGACTGGTGTCTATAGAAGAAAGAAGATTGGGAACCTATACACTGTGACCTTAATTATATCACCACCTCAAAACTACTGAAGTGCTTGTTGACAGAAGAGAGCTTGTCTCAACAATCAGGCTGCGCATGAAAACTGTCCAGATGTATTTGGAATTCATTTCTCTCATTTCAAATCATGAAATCAAATCTATCGAGCATTTTCATAGGACAGTATTCCTAATCAGAGGAAGAAGACCTCGATACAAATAAGGACTTCAAAACATGTATTTAAACCAGTTAGTGGATGTTCTCTATGTTCTTCTGCATGGCCAGCAGTGGCTACTGCTTATCCATGAACTGTAATATACCTAACATACGCCACTTACATTATTTGTTCCATTCCAAATACTTGCTAAAGTTTTGCTTCAGATTAAAATTTTCCCAAGAGCATTTTGGTCTTCTAAATGACATTGCTTAAAGGTATTTGATTGGGAGCAACTTTTGGGGGATTCTGATGGGCTCAAGCGAATGGTACAGCCCAGTGTATCGACCCACTGATTCAAGTGCCAGCACTGTGGAGTTTGAATAGGGACCTCCACGGAGCAGGAAATGAGTAGAGTACCCAGATGTAGCTCCAGTCGCTCCCGGGTTCATATTCAAGTACATGCAATCCAATAATCTTCTGGTGAAGTCATCTTCCTGACAGTGGTCAATAGAGAAATACAGATGGCATGTAAAAGGAGATTCCAGTAGCAAATAGCTGAGTTCCCAAAGCGAATATCTGAGTTCCCACTGAATGTTAGGACTGGACTGGGCTTTCAGAGACCGTGACTTCAAAAACAATTGTTCATCTTCAATTAGTGAGGTCGAGAAAGACTTTGGGGCCATTTCAACACAGAATATAACCTATGAACTAATGAAAGCATGTACACAGCACAGAAGCAGGCAGAAGATGTGGTCATTGACTGTGTCTGGGCTGATGGCGATAGAGGCAAGTCAGGAAAAATGTCAAAACACACACACACACACACACACACACACACACATGCACGCACGCCCACAAACAATGCTAGAGAAAGAATAGGAGTTTGAAGGCAACTGATTTTTCCTATGAGGACTCATTTTTATAGCCATGCAACATTTGTCATCTCTAGGATTCGCATCAAGCTTAAGGCAACTACACCTATGAAAAGAGGAACAGCCCCCATTATCCTAAATTTCCTTTGCTCACAGTGAGGTGTGGTTACATCCAGACCTTATTTCTGGGAATTGCATAATCTTGGAAAACCTTGGAAAATTGTTTAATTTTTATTATTTAATTTTTAATTTTAATTTTAAAAAATTGTTGAATCCTTCATCTCCCAATCTGCAAATTTAGAAATAATTCTTATAATTCAGAGTTGTAAAAAAAAATAGATAATATAATAATATATGACAGTTTAGGCATTAAATAATGGGGTTCCTCCACCCAACTCCCTGTCATATATATGAACAAAGAAAATATGTACAAATTACATGACGATTTTTAATCTAAATGCATCCACCTACCTAGTTCCAATTTTAAATTCAACAATATCAATTTAATTTCAAAACATTTGCGATAATTATGTTTTTAAACATTGTTTTAACATTTACATTTGAGAGAGAGAGACAGAGACAGAGGTTCGGGGGGGGAGGGGCAGAGAGAAAGGGAGAGACAGAATCTGAAGCAGGCACAAACTGCAAGACCATGACCTGAGCCAAAGTCAGACACTCAACCAACTGAGCCACCCAGGAGCCCCTTGTGATCATTATTCTACTTTAATTATATCTAGATTTTCCTTGATTCTAGGTATAGAGATCTAAAGGCCAAATATTTGAAAAGACCCAAGTTCATGACTAGAGAACACAGTAAGCTCATACAGTTCATATCCTGCTTTCTGATTTGGGGGAAGAATTGATATTTTTAAAAATATTCTTCCATTGTAGGTAGGAATTTAAAAATAGTTGACTGAAGGAGAAAGGAAATTTCTGGAGTGATGGAAATGTTTTATGTATTTTATATGTTTTACGTGGTGATTACAGGGGTAAATAAACTGTCAAAATTCATCAAACTGAACTCATAAGATCTTTGAGCTTAGACTCACTAAAATCTGCCCTTAAGAACGCTAAGATTCTGTTTTATGTCAATTGTAGCTTTATAAAATTTCTTTTAATCTTTTGTTCAAAATGGAAATCTTCCTTTTCCACAAGTGTTCATATTTTTCCAAAGTAAACTTCATATCAGTAATTTTTCCTTTTTTATTGTCATACTTGTTTTTTTAAAAGATCATTTCTGGCACATCTTCTTTCAGTCCATATTGCTAGTGGATTTAGTGACATTGTTTGGGTCTCTTCCCTTCCAGATGATCAGGGACAAAGTTGACAAAACCCAAGACCAGAACTGACCCTTGGGTGAACCCCTGGTCTCCATGGAACTCTGGTTCTGGCAGAATGATTCCTCACAGTGCTCCCTGTTGTCTACTGATTAGTTTTCAGTCCTCCTAATCAAATAGAAGCTTATTTGATTCCTATAATCGCATCTGGAAAAAGTACGCTGACTAGTTTGCTAAAATTCAAATGTATTTCCTAATTTAGAATTAACTGTGGGAAAAAAATACTACTGTTCTATACGCATCTTTAGTTCATTTCAATCTTCCCCTACCATGAGTTTTCAGGGGCTTTTCCTCCATTACTGACCCCTCCATTATTTCACATATGTGAAACAGCTAAAGCAAATTCCCTTGGGCCCAACTGATCTACAAACCAGCAGATCCAGAAAACCAAGGAGTCTTGGTAATTCTTGAAAACATAATATCTATATTCATAGAAAAATTAAAAATGTTGATCAGCAAAAAGAACCATAGTCCCATAAAAAAAAAAAACCCTCATATTTCTGCCACTTAGAAAAAATACCGTTGTTAACGTTGACTTTTTTTGATATGCAGAGACATTAAAATGTATAATAAAGATGCAGTTTCCTGAAAAGTTTCTCTTAATATGTGGTAAGCATTTTACAGTTTTCTGGTACTTACTTTCAGATGATAATCTGTCTTTATATGTGGATATCTTATTAGCCAATTATCATTTTGTAGGATTTTTAATAATTTCCTGTTGTTTGTTATTATGGACGTTCAAAGTGTGTTAAAACGGCTTTCAATAACATAATAAATACCTTTGAATATTCATCAAATTCTTTTTTGTTATTTTTAAATTTTTTTCAGATTATTTCCTAAGGATGAATTTCTAGAAGTAGAATTGCTGAGGGTTGACATATATTGATGGCTTCTTTTCTCTGTTATCTATGAACTTGTTCTGTTTTGGTATGTAACTCTACTTTGCTATGGAACACTACCTCTCTATGCAGCTACTGCATCATTCTTTTGTTCCCCTTTCAGGCAAAAATAACCCAAAGTTTTTGATATTCACTATCTCCAGTTCTGCTCCGCCTGTTCTCTCTTATAACCATTCCATTCAAGCTTTGCCCCAGCCACCCCACCAAAACTGCTCTTGTCCAAATAACCAATGGCCCCCTTTCCCCACAACCCATTTTGTTAAATCCAGTAGTAAGTCTCATCCATCATCTTACTTGGTTCCACAGTAGCTTTTGAGACAGAGGATCATTCCCTCCTTCTAGAAACATTTCTTCCCTTGGATTCCAGGATACCAGACATTCTTGGCTTCTCTTACACCTGACTGGCCACTCCCTTTGTCTCCCCATCCTACTGATCTTAATTCTTTTGGTGAGCTCATCAAGTCTTGTAGTTTTAAATACCAACTCCCTGACAATGGGTTCCAACTATTGTCTGTGGTCTAGTCCTCAATCCTGAGTTCAAATTCAAATACCCAAATTCCCACACATTGCAAACTTAGCATGTCCAAACTCAATTCTGAATCTTTATTTCTCTTGTGTAAAACTAAAACCAAACCAAATAACCTGCCCCATCCAGCGGTCATCCTTTCTGTTGCTCGAGCCTAAAACAGAATGCTCCTTGGTTTCTTTTCCCCCATTTTGCATCACTTTCAGTTCTTTCAGAAATCTTGTTGGGTCTATTCCTAAAAATCTATATAGAACGTCATCACCTCCACTGCTACTAGTCTGGTCCAGTGTTTCTTCCCTGGATTATTACAAGAGCCCCTAGCTGGCCTCCCTGCTTTTGTCCTAATTCCTACACCTATTTCAAACACAGATGAGCCTGAGTTATCCTTTTAAAATGGAAGTCAGATCTTGTCACTCCTCTGCTCAAAATGCTACACGACCTCTCCATTTTTCTTAGAGTAAAAGCCAAAATTCTTACAATGCTCTATAAATTCTACACTCTATGCTGTCCTAACACCTCCCACATGTTCTCTCTCTCTCTTTCTCCTTGTCTCCTGCTTTTTTCCCAGCTCCAGCCACCCTGAACTTCTAGTCATTCTGAGAACTTACCAGGCACGTATCTGCCTCAGGCCCTTTGCACTGGCTATTCTCTTGGTCTGTAATGCTTTTCTGATAACTTCATGGCTGAATCCCTTGCATCCTTCAGCTTTCTGTGCAAATATCACTTGCTCTGAGGTCCTAGTTGACTTCCCCTTTTAAAAGCCCCCCTCCTTCCGCATTTACTTTGCTCTTCTTTTCCTCCAGAGCATTTATCACCTTCTGATATATACATTTTACTTGTGTGATTTGTTTCTCTTGGTCCCCAAAAATGTATCCATAAAAGCAGGAATCTCTATCTGATTCATTCAATGCCGGAGGAAGGTCAACATTTCAGATGCATACGTAATGTTTTTGATCCAGATTTCCACTTTGCTTCTCCAGAAATGAAAGTATTTACGTAATAAGGTAGAGAAGGAGTTGAGGACATAGTCCTGGCAAAGCCACAGACACGCAAAATAGCAAATAATAAATAAACAAACAGGTCAGGTGTTCTGGATTTAACAGCGTGGGGATGCAGGATTGGCTGCAAATAACAAGGCAATTATGTAACTAAGAGCACAAAATCAATTTACTCCATGAGAAGAAATAAAAGGATGAAGTGGCAAAGGAGTTCCACACTAAGATACTGATCTGGGCCCTGGGAAACTTCGTGAAAACTTTTACCAAAAAAAAAGAGCCAGACTTCATCAGGGAGGGCAGCGGTCTTTGGAAGAGTAAGGAAAACTAGGGCTCCTCCTAAGAAAATTGGATCTAAAACTGTATTGAGTTTACCACCTCACACCAGAAACCTATTCATAGGCCACCATGAGCCAATGTTGGAGAATCCTAATTAACAAAAAACAATAGGGCACCTGGTGGCTCAGTTGGTTAAGTATCCGACTTCAGCTAAGGTCATGATCTAGTGGTTCGTGGGTTGGAGCCCCGCACCCGGCCCTCCTCTGTCGGAGCGGAGTTGCTTTGGAGTCTCTCTCTCTCTCTCTCTCTCTCTCTCTCTCTCTCTCTCTCTCTCCCTCTGCCCCTCCCACGCATGGGCTCTTTCTCTCTCTCAAAAATAGATAAACATTAACAAAAAATTTTTAAGAAAAAAATAGTAATCGTAGTTAAGAAATACTATTTCAGGGACACCTGGGTGGCTCAGTCAGTTAAGTGTCCAACTCTTGGTTTCGGCTCAAGTTATGATCTCAGGGTTCATGGGTTCAAGCCCCTAGTTGAGCTCTGCATTAACAGCATGGAGCCTGCTTGGGATTCTCTCTCTCTTTCTCTGCTCCTCCCCTGCTCATGCGTGTGTGTGTGCGCGTGTGTGTGTGTGTGTGTGCACGTGTGCACACACACTCTCAAAATAAATAAATTTTTTAAAAAAGAGATACTATTTCAGCATCATGACAGTTGCTTGGATGGAAATGATGCTTAGGTCAGGATGTGGGTAGTTGCAATACTGAATTGCAGTATTTTGAATAAATATTTGAAACTGACGTTTACTCTGCTAAAAGAAAGAGAATCCAACCACCACGTCTTAAGCGTTCAATTCTCCATAAACACGTAGAATTAAACATCCCAAGGTTACCTCCGTGAATGCTCAAATTGAAAGGTTTTTTTATTTTAAGCTTGGTATATTTTATAAAGTTCCCAAGATAATCAAAAGAAATACTATTTAAGTATCGGTAATTTTTTTTTAACTGAAACCAGAAAATATTTCTTCCAAACAATCTGAGCTATTGTGTGTCTGGCTTCTGTACAACTTTGTCATTAACATCCTTCATCTAAATAATTCACTAAAATGTTATAAAGGAGTCCTGCTTCTCTACCGAATACCCCTTCTCTCTGTGTCATAGAACACGGAAATAATTAAAGGAAATTCCGCTTGGGTAGTTTTACTGTAACAATGCTAATGCAGAGACGTCCTCTGTTCAAAATCTATTTCACGTCTGACATCTGATGCCAATCCTTACCGTGAGAAAGGCCACGAAAACAAATGCGGAGGCACTGAATTTAAATACAGTCAGTCCTGGGAGGTCTCTCTGATTGGTTTCTCCTCCTGGTTGCCACTCGTCCAAGAACGAATTTACCAACAGCCATCAGCCGAGCACATCCAAGCTGGATGGAGGCCGCGTGCAGGCGGTGTTGTTGAAATCTGGGCAGCGAGGTAGAAGGGTGGCCGGTGCATCAGTCGGATGCAAACCTGCGGGGACTGATGGCCAGCAGCTGGAGGAAGTATGGACACGCTGGCAGGGGGACACATGAGTGGTTAACTAGCGAATCAAGCCTACCTCTCCCGGAAACCCAGCTGCAGGTCTGTACCCATGACTTAAGCCTTTTCTTCCCCCCAAAGGATCTTGGTCAGTTTTAAAGCCAACAATGCCTGTATCCGTAGGATCTGAAAACTTAGTGGCCGCATTTTACTCCCTGGGGATGACAGAAAGCTGACTTCACGGACTGGCATGGTCTGGGGAAGTAACGTGAAAGTTGCCCGTCTTTTGACAATGACGAATTCAAGTGAAACTTGCCACAGAGATGTTCCAAGAACACGTGATGGGTCAGACTTCTCCCAGAAATAACCTGAGGGCAGGAGAGGGGACGACAGAGTTGTGGACCTTGGTTTTAGGACTTTGTTCTTTACACAGGAAGCGATGTCTGCTTACACAAAAACAAGAGGCCCCCCTGCGGCTGTCTGGCGGTGTCAGGAGGGGACAGTGTTGCTCCGAGAGTTAGAAGAAGCCACAGATCTTACCTCAGGGAGGGCAGCGGGGGGGTCAGGCAGGCTTTTGTCTCTAAGAAACACCAGCGGCTTGGCTTTGCCTGGGAAGTCACCAAAGAAGCCTCAACCTGAGGCAGCACTAGGGAAAAATATTTGTAGAAACCTAAGGACTCAATTAATGTTATCATCAGGAGGGAAGCAAGGGATACTGCAGTCCCAAGAACAAAGGAGGGAAACCAACCTATTTTCTTCTCGTCTGGAACATCAGCTGAGGAGACTGGTGTCTAAGTCCTCCCAAACTACCTCTTCCAGAAAGAAATTTTAGATGTATTTTATATATACTCATGTATATATTTATATTTACATTTTACATTTATAATTGCGTATATAATTATGATTGTATATCCTTCACCAGTTACACTTTTGACTGAATATTTTTAGAGATGTTCCCTGAATAACAAAATTCTTGCATCAATAGACACGTCAGAGAAATATTCAAAGAAACAACTTTGAGGGAAGTTAACAAATTAGAACATTCGACTGAAAAAGCAGACATCCACGGGGCGCCTGGGAGGCTCGGTCAGTAAAGCGTCTGACTTTGGCTCAGGCCATGAGCTCAAGGGTCCCTGACTTTGAGCCCTGTGTTGGGCTCCGTGCTGACAGCTCGGAGCCTGGAACCTGCTTGGGATTCTGTGTCCCCCTCTCTCTCTCTGCCCCTCCCCCTCTCACACTCTCTCTCTCCTTCTCTGTCAAAAATGAATAAACATTTTACAAAAATTGTTTTAAAGTAGGCACCCTTTTTGCATTGAAAAAAAATCCAAAACAATTTGAACCAATACACCAAGAATTAGTGAAAGAGAAAATTAAGGATATCGTAAATTTGTTCCGTACCTCTGTGCTTCTCTTAGCTAGAAAAGGAGTTCTTTATGTCAAGAAATTGTCCTTATTTGCCATCTTAGATAAATCTTTTAGTGCTACTTTATATTTGGATACATTTGACTCAACCAGTGGCAGCACTGATTACAGGAAGGGACTATGTCCTTTCTCTTTCCAAAATTCTGCAACTAATTGCAAACTAACTGTAAAAAAACGCAATGAGTATTGAAAATACCATAAATGGCATAGTTGTAAACAATAGTGTCTATCACACAAAACCTTTTAAATAGAACATTAAGTATCTTTATATTCTATGCATATTGAACTTAGAGAGTGTAATAGAGTATTTAAAATTTGATGGCCCCCAACTGTTTAGAAACTATTATCATTCATATAATTGATGGAGAATGAAGAAAATTGAGTTATGCAAAAACAGTCCAAGTTTATCAAGGTTGAAGAGTAATTGTTGTAAGCACCAAAAGTGATAACAGTTTTAACATTTTTATTGATTCATCTAGAGAAAAAAAAATCTCAACATAGTTAAATTGCTTTTGACTCCAACTTGTTTTTTACTCGTGGTAGTAAATTTATATTTATGAGTTCATCTATTCTTATAGCTTTTGTAATCAAAGTCGTATTATATCACAACAGATTTTAAGTTAGTAGTTTTGATAAATTAGATTATGCGTAAGAAAACAGAAAGAACCCGTAATTTAGAAATATAACAATCACATACATAAAATATATTACTAAAATATTTTTTCTGAAAAAATACAGTCATTATAATATAAACATAGTAATGCTAGGTTTTTTAATGTTCACTATATTTTCTAACCTTAGCAATACATTTCTAGACTTCTGTTTATCTTTAGTATTTTATTTTCTAGTAAATTTGACCATGTGAGTCCCTGAGATATAAATAAATATTTATTATTCACCAAGTGCTTTACACACATTGATTCATTAAATTCTCATGCCAACCGTCCAAAAAAGATGTTACTATTTCCACTTCACAGAGAAGGAAACCCAGACCCATAGGGGACAAATAAACGGTCCAAGGTCACTCAGGTATTAGAAAGTCCTACTAGAGTTCAAAGCCAGGGCTATCACACTCCAAAACAAAAACAAAAACAAAACTTTTAATTTTTATGCACTTTAAGCTAAAATACCTGAACTTACATCTTACCAAGAACAAACTATCTGGCAATATAAATATTAAATAAACTAATCTTGCACCAAAATAACACACATAATTGTAAATTCTTCAGGATACAAAAAAGATTATACAACACTAGATGAGCCAGCGTCTTAAGAGGTCATGGTCAGCAAAATAGTTGTTCTCACCCCCAAAATCAAGGAAAGACCCTCAACTCTCATAGTTTTATTATCATCAAAAGACATGGGGTATCAGAATGGATAAAAACACAAGATTCATTTATATGTGACCTACAACAGACTCATTTTAGACATAAAGACACCTGCAGATCGAAAGTGAGGGCCGGGAGGGGCACCTGGGTGGCTCAGTCAGTTAAGCATTGACTTCAGCTCAGGTCATGATCTCGTGGTTCCTGAGTTTGAGCCCCACATCAGGCTCTGTGCTAAAAGCTCAGAGCCTGGAGCTTGCTTCAGATTCTGTGTCTCCTCTCTCTGCCCCTTCCCCACTCATATTCTCTCTCTCTCAAAAATAAACAAACATAGAAAGAAAGAAAGAAAGAAAGAAAGAAAGAAAGAAAGAAAGAAAGAAAGAGGATAGAGAACCATCCATCATGCAAACGGACATTATAATTTGTTTTAAATAAGAAGATAAAGAGTTTAGTATTTTGCTTGTTTGTTTGAAACACAATATAAGGATTTAATTTTTTTTTCTTCTGTAATAGTGGATACAAACATTACATTTGTGCTGTATGAGTTTTATAACAGAGGTTTTTTGTTTTTTGTTTTAATACCTCACTACTTCTTAGCAGCTTTATTGAAAGCAGTGTGTATGCAATTTGGGACAGTATTTTTTATATTGCTTTTGTACCTTGCTGTTGAAGCATCATTTCATGGCTCTTATTTACTCCCTCAAGAACCATCATTACCTTGTGAGCTAATAGTGTAAAAGCAATACCTTCTAGGTTGCTTAAGAATTTATCTGCAATTTTTTTTTTAACCAGTGAACTTTCAAGAATATTTAATTTCATGTTTCCACTGAAGTTTGGCTATGAGACGGGAAGCCCTGAAGAGGATTACTATCATAATAGCAAAGCACCAAATATGCTTACACTTCAAAGATTTTACTCTAAGAAAATAACCAGACAATTAATGTTTATACCAGATAGAGCTCACAAATAACTGCTATCTCAACATACAGACACTGCAGAAATCCTCTCATGTCTAGCTTAATAACATCCTAGAGTAGGTAGGGTATTTAGGGGGTGGGGAGGTTGTTTGTTTTCTATAGGATTATAAGATTCATTAGACTTAATTGCTCAATTCAGGCTTTTTTCCCCTTTGAACAGATATAAACCAGCATGTTGCATGAATTTCAGCACGTGGCAGGAATTTGGCTGCAAATTAGTTGCTACATAGTCACTTAGAGAAATTTTAGGCTACGATACAATATAATTTTTTCTTTAAAGAATTCAAAGTTTCCATATTGATGCTACAAATATCGCAAAAACAAATGGAAGGAATTTTAAAATCTCATGCATCATAAACATTAGCTATTAACTCAGATTTCAAATACTCTTTTTTAATGTTTTTTTTTTTATTTACTTTTGAGAGAGAGAGAGTGAGAGAGAGAGAGCGTGAGCAGAGGAAGGGGCAGAGAAAGAGGGAGACACAGAATTCCAAGCAGGCTCCAGGCACAGAGCCCCACGTGGGGTTCGAACACTGGAACCACCAGATCATGACCTGAGCTGAAGTCAGATGCGTAAAGGCCTGAGACAGCCAGCCAGCCACCCCCTCAAATATTCTTTGTTTGTGACATGAACACATAACGATGTCAGAACTCAGGCCAGCATTAAAGAATTTAAGTTCCATATGGTCCGTTGTGGGGCAATACATCATTGGGCTAGTTCTAAATTAAGTAAGTGTATAAATAGTTAAGAGCAGCCATTCAAAGAATGAGGGGTGGACCTACCGACTAAAACCTACTCTCCTACTGTAATATGAAATACCGTAGGATACCATCAACGTGTATTTTTGACATCTGCATTCCTACTTCATCATATAAATTCGCTTTATTTCCTGCGGGCTCCAGCTCATTGGCATAAAGAAATGACAGGGATTCTGAGAGTGGGAATGATGCGGAGAATAAAAAGGAAAGAGACTCTCTTTCCTCTCCTCCTAACCCAGCTCTGTTCCCTCACTGCAGGGCACCCAGAAGGTAAGTTCCGCGAAAGACGACGTGGAGCCCTTCCTGTGCATCCTTCTTCCAGCGACCATCCTGCTCTTCCTGGCCTTTCTGCTGCTGTTCCTGTACCGCCACTGCAAGGCCGCTAGGCCCCGGGGGCAGGTGTTCAGCATCGACCTCCCAGAGCACCCCCCCTCGGCGGGAGAGGTCACGGACTTCCGGCCCGGCCTCCCCTGGAGCGGCGAGCCTGGCTTCCCTTACTCCCCGCTGCCCCGGGAGGCGGCCCTCATCCCGGCGTGCTCACCACCCTCCTACGAGGAGGCCACCAGGACCCGCCCTGGGGCAGGGACTCTGGATGCCGGCCTGCGGCGTCAGGAGGGGTCACCTGGCCCGGAGGAGCAACTATAAACTGCTCTCAGGAACTATTTCAAGCTAACAGACAGCGCCCCCCCCCCCACCCTGCCACTCCCCGGGGAAGGGAGCGGTAGGGGGGTTCCAGACCTTCCCTGCACTTGCCTGGCAGGCTCCAGCATGAATCAGGCGCTTCAGGCCGGGGGTGAAACCTGACAAATGTCAATCTGGTCAGCTATTGTCACGCTCCGTAGGGAAAATTTCTCCTAAACATGTAACAGCCCTGAGAAAAATAGGAAAGTGCTACAGGAGTTGAGAAAAACTAGGATTATTAGTCAGCCTAGGAAGTAGGTCTGAAGGAAAAGAAAAACATCGATCAGCCACAGGAGCCTGCTTTTGCCACCAAATAAGATGTGTCTGCCTACACACGTTTTTCAGGGTTTTATGGTCTCACTAGTGAGTTCTAGAAGGAAAACCTCTCTAGAACTGCAGGGGCCAATTGTGTAAACAATGGTAAAGTAGGTTTCAGTATTAAGAATGAAAGTGCAGACATGTGCAAACACTTTAGTTAAAAAAGACAATAATAATAAAGCTCTCAGGAATTCTCTCCTGCCCGGTGTAGCTCTTGCTTACTTGTGTTCTGATCTGTCTCCTAGCGCAGGAAAAGGAGGAGGCTGTTGTGTGGGAACGTCTCACACTAGAACGTCGTGGTTGTCAGCGCTGTGGCAGGACAGGACAGAGTTGCTGCTTTCACACATCATCTTAGGGACACTATGGCTGAATACGGCCTTCCCCAAATAGAGTAAGAGAGTAGATATTGGTTTAACATTGGAAAGTAAAGGTCCAAATTTTGGGTCCCATGGTAAGAAGACATAGATCAGCTCTAACAGGGACCTCGTGAATCATATGGTCCAAACTCTTGCCTTACAGATATCAAAACTAGAACCGCGGGGAGGTTAGGAAACGTGTCTGGGGTTAAAGACCTCATAAAAGAGCTTGGGTGAGAAGTTTCTGTGCCCCGGGCTAGCGCACCAGATTTTCTAGGACAATTGCTAATGGGGAATTTCGGGTCGTGCTCTTGGCTGGGCACGAAGGCTCCCAACAGGAGAAGCCCAGCTGAGTTTGGAATGGCTATAAATCTCCCTCCAGGATTTTCAAATGGGGAGGTAGAGGTGGGTCATGTACCACTTGGGATGCTTATCAGAATACCCGTGGAGGTGGTGGAGGTCACAGGAGGGCGACATCGATGATTCTAGAACTCTTAATTTGACACGATAATTTTCTTGGTACCACTATTTTTTGTTGCTCTCACAATACAAAAGCCAGGCAACACTCCAGTGGTTAAAAATGAACAAAATGATTTTTTTTTTTTTTTACTTTTTTTTACGTGAACATTTTGGTGCTATATATGCAATGTGGTGTGGTTTTAGGAGGATAACAAAGGAAACCTGAACAGGATGCATTTCTTTCTAAATATAACCTGATGGAAATTATAATAGCATCTCTGAGGACTGATGTAAAATATAAGCGATTTGAGTGAAGATCAATAAAATTTCTCTCAGGAAAATTATACTGCATGATGCCCTGATGGTCTTTAAGGGAAGTAAATAAAACAAATGGAAAAGAGAAGCCCAGGAGACAGCCTTCTTCAGAGTTTTGTTTGTTTGTTTGTTTTACAGTGATCTCAGTTCCTCTACCAGGGACTGATTTGGTCTTTAGGACATAAGGGGAGATCTATGCAGGGGAGGGCTGTTCTAGAAAAGGTTGCCTCCTCTTAAAAAAAAAAATAATAATAATAATAATACAGGGAAGGAAACACTCGGCCTCTTTGCTGGGTGTTGATGTGTCTGCATGTGATGGCTGGAGCTATGATAGCCATCCTGTAACCATGAGGCAAGATACCAGCCATGACTGGCACTGAGGATAGTAGAGTAGAAAGAAGGGTTGATGACATTGTAGAGGAGCTGAATTAGCCTTTCAACGGTCTATATTTTAATGACAGAATGTCTTTCCTACTCTTTTAAGTCATTTAGACCAGGTTGGTACTGGTTGACAAAAACATCCGAACTGCTCCAATTTCTAAGGCTATTAAGGAAATGTATGGCCATGTTTCAAAAGGTCCTGATAAGACCTATTTAAAAGAAGTAGTCAATGATAGGATTCCCTTACAATGTGATCAGTGATCTGAGAAAGAAAGATTTTCTCTTATGGAACCAAACTGAAGCAATAAACTATTAACCAGAGGTTGCCTAACTACAGCCCATAAGCCAGATCCTGCTTGCAATCTGTTACCGTATGTCTTGGAGACAAGAATGGTTTTTACATTTTTAATTTTTTAATGTTTATTTATTTTTGAGGGAGGGAGAGAGAGAGAGACAGAGACAGAGACAGAGAGCACGAGCAGGGAAGGGGCAGAGAGAGAGGGAGACCCAGAATCCGAAGCAGGCTCCAGGCTCTGGGCTGTTGGCACAGAGCCCGATGCAGGTTTCCAACTCACGAGCTGTGAGATCATGACCTGAGCCCAAGTCGAACGCCTAACTGACTGAGCCACCCAGGCACCCCAACATTTTTAAATAGTTGAAAAAAAAAAAACAGCAAAAGAAGAAGGATTTTGTGACACATGACATTATATGAGTTCAAATTTTGGTGTCTAGAAATACAATTATTGGAACACAAGCTATTGCCACTTGCCTGTGGCTGCTACGTCAGACTAGAGGGATTGCAACAGAGACTATAATGCCCTTCAAAGCCTAAAATATTTACTATCTGGTCCTTTAAAGAAACAGCATGCTGACCCCTGCTAGGGACCAATGGATTTCAACCCTGGTTGCATGGTAGGATTACTTGAACTTTTAGCAATGCCAATACCAGCACCTACCTAGACCAACTAAACTGAAACAGAGCCGGTGATTCTGATATAAAAGCAAGGCTGAGGGGCACCTGGGTGGCTCAGTCGGTTAAGCAGCCAACTTCAGCTCAGGTCACGATCTCGTGGTCTGTGAGTTCGAGCCCCGCGTCGGGCTCTGTGCTGACAGCTCAGAGCCTGGAGCCTGTTTCAGATTCTGTGTCTCCCTCTCTCTCTGACCCTCCCCCGTTCATGCTGTGTCTCTCTCTGTCTGAAAAATAAATGTTTAAAAAAAAAAAAAGGCTGAAAGCGATGAAGTAATGTGAGTAGGCCACAAAATACAGGTGAGCTTCAATGTGGATGGATGTAAGGTTACAGGCTGAGAGAAAACTAGGTCTGTGAATCTAGCTCTGAGCCATCACTTAGTACCCAACCTTTTCTGTACCCTCTGGAGGCCATCAGCCTAATAGGCAGCTGTAGCCAATTCAATTCACGAAGCAGGCTTTGCAAGCAGACTATGAAAGACAACAGGGTAAACAGTCCGTCCTTGCTTAAATGTTGACCCGCCTGGAAAACACGGGTGGGGCTGTCCCCACAGACAGAGTGGAGCTGAAGAGAATCCACAAAGGAAAAAAAACGATTGTTGACAACCAAGAACTATTTGGGGGAAGAAGTAAGTGCAGCCAGAAAAGGTAAACAGTGACTGGAATGTGGCCATTTTCGCCAGATTCTGCACTAGCCCAGAAAATATTGGCAAGGCATCATTTTATAAAAAGGAAAGGAGTCTAGGGTCTGGCACGTCAAGAGCCCGGAAGCCAACACTCCATCCCAACCGCAAGGAAAAGCTGAACCGAAGAATCCACACTTCTTGGATCCATCAGAGAACTAAGGTCACAGGACAAACCACTGCCCCCAAAGCGAGAGGAACAGGCAGAAACAGAAAATCACCACTTACAGGAGCGGAAATCCGTGAGCAAAAATCTCCTCAGGAACCGGTGTGGGTGTAGGGAGACCTGGACTGTGATGGACAGATGGCTGGAGGTTCAGGGTGGTTATATCTAAGAATCACAAACTCCAGAGGGGCCCTCACACTTCGTGAGTTTGCCTCTAGGAGCCTTGCCCGGTTCTCGCAGTGAAGGTCTGAGGACAATCCCCTCCTGCTTCTGGGAGGGGGAGAAGGGAAGGGAACCATTTTGAAATAGCCGGAGCGCTCCGTTCTTCACAAATGCTCCCCTCAGACGAACGCTGAGGCCCTTTTACCCCGGCTTAATTGGCTGGGCTTCATGAGAGCCTAGTTAACCTGGGGAAAGGGAAATTCCCAGCCCCACCTGTTGGAGCCTTACACCAGGGAAGGAAAATACCCAACTGCAGCCCTTCTGGCCATCTTGTTCTACTCAAGGGAGTGAAGGAAAAGGGAGAGGCACTTGTGAAGTTCACAGCCCAGCGAAGCAGGCTCACTAAAAAAGGCTGAGACCTAGGGGCACCTGCATGGCTCAGTCAGTTAAGCAGCTCAGGCCATGATCTCGGGGTTCATGGTTCGAGCCCCACGTTGGGCTCTGTGATGACAGCTCAGAACCTGGAGCCTGATTCAGATTCTCTGTCTTCCTTTCTCTCTGTCCCTCCCCTGCTCATACTCTGTCCCTCTCAAAGGTAAATAAACATTTAAAAAAGATTCTTTAGAGGCTGAGATCTAATCATAGGACTAGAGACTCTTCCTTCTCCCTCCTCCTCCTCCTTGCCCTAACCACCACATTATTAAAGACCTATTTACTGCAGCTCCTTTTACCCAGCATATCAAGTCCACCTTTTGACAAAAAATTACAAGGCAGAGGCACCTGGGTGGCTCAGTTGCGTGTCCGACTTCGGCTCAGGTCATGATCTCATAGTTCATGAGGTTGAGTCCCTCATCGGGCTCTGTGCTGACGGCTCAGAGCCTGGAGCCTGCTTCAGATCTATGTCTCCCTCTCTCTCTGCCCCTCCCCTGCTCATGCCCTCTCTCTCTCTTTTTTTCTCTCTCTCTCTCAAAAATAAAAATTAAAAAAAAATTACAAGACATACTAAAAAAGAAAAAAAATGCAGTTTGAAGAGACAGAGCAACTCAGATCAGGACCAGACTCAGATATACCAGAATTATCAGAAGAGAAATGTAAAATAACACTGAAAAATATGCAAAAGGCTCTAAAGGATAATATAGACAACATGCAGGAACAGAAAGGTAATGTCAATGGAGAGACAGGAATTCTAAGAAAGAACTCAAAAGAAATGTTAGAGTTCAAGAACGCTGCAACAGAAATGAAGAATGCTTTTCATGGGCTTACTAGCAGACTAGACACAGTTGAGGAAATAACCTCAGAGCTTAAGGATACGTTACTAGAAACTTCTAAAACAGAAAGGCCAAGAGAAAAAAAAAATACAGAACAGAATATCCAAGAACCAAGAGACAACTATAAAAGGTGTTATACACATAACAGGAATACCAGAAAGAGAAGAAAAAGAGAAAGGCATGGAAGAAATAGTTGAAGAAATCATGACCGCAAATTTCCACAAATTACTGTCAAATCACAGATCCAGGAAGCTCCGAGAACACCAAGTGGGAATAATTCCAAAAAAGGAAAACAAAAACAAAAAACACTACACCTAGGTATACCATATGCAAACTGCAGAAAATCAAAGATTAAAAAACAATCTTGAAAGAAGCCAGAGCAAGAAAACACCTTACCTGGAGAGGAGCAAAGAGAAGAGTTATGCCCAACTTCTCCTCAGAAATGACGCAAGCTGGTGGAGTGAAGTGAGATATTTCAAGGGTTGAGAGGTGGGGAAAGAAAGAAAACACCAACCTGAATTCTGTACCCTATGAAATTATTTTTCTTCAAAAGTGAAGGATAAATAAAGACTTTCTCGGACAAACAAAAACAGGAAATATGTTGCCAGTAGACCTACCTTGCCAGAAATATCAAAAGAAGTTGTTTAAAGAGAAGGAAAAGGATATAGGTTAGAACTGAGATAAAAAAAAAGGAAGAGATTGGGAGAAGGAATAAGTGAAAGTAAAACAAACATTTTTTTCTTGTTCTTTTTTTTTATTTTTTTTAACATTTATTTATTATTGAGAGACAGAGACAGAGCATGAGTGGGGGAGGGGCAGAGAGAGAGGGAGACACAGAATCCGAAACAGGCTCCAGGCTCTGAGCGGTCAGCACAGAACCCGGTGCGGGGCTCAAACCCACAAACCGTGAGATCATGACCTGAGTCGAGGTCAGATGCCCAACCAACTGAGCCACCCAGGCACCCTCTTATTCTTTTTTTTTTAAGTTCACCTATTTATTTCGAGAGAGAGAGAGAGAGAGAGAGAGAGAAGAAGAAGTGGGGAAGGGGCAGAGAGAGAGGCAGAGAGAAAATCCAAGCAGGCTTCACTGACAACACAGGGGCCCAACTCACGGGGTTCAATCCCATGAGCCATGACCTGAGCTGAAATCAAGAGTCTAGAGCTTAACCGAGTGAGTCACCTAGGTGCCCCTTTCGTATTCTTAATTGATCTAACAGGTAACAATTGGTTCAAAATAATAATAATAATAATAATAATAATAATAATAATAATAATGTATTTGATGATTATAGCATTCATATAAATGATATTCAATGACAGCAAGAAACAGGAGGGAAATTAAGAATGTTTTGTTATTATAAGGTACCTGTGCCTCTGGTGAAGCAGTATAGTGTTATTTGAAAGTTGACTTAGAGGGGAGCCTGGGTGGCTTAGCTGGATGAGTGTCTCACTTGATTTTGGATCAGGTCATGATCCCGCAGTTCATGAATTTGAGCCCCAAATCGGGCTCTGTGCTGACAATGGGGAGCCTGCTTGGGATTCTCTCTTTCTCTCTCTCTCTCTGCACCCCTCCCCCTCTCTGCACTCCTTCCCCCCTCATGTACATGTGCTTTCTCTCCAACTAAGCATTAAAAAAAAGAAGGATGTCTTAGATTGGTCATAAGTGTATATTGCAAACTCTAGGGCAACCAGTAAAGGAAGTTAAAAAAAAAAAAAAAGCATAATTGACATACTAAGAAATGAGACAAATGGAATCCTCTAAATTGCCCAGATAGCACCACAAATGGCAAGGAAATAAGACAAAAACAGAAGCAAAGAACAGGGCAGGGAATAGAAAACAGTGATAAATATGGTAGAGGCTAATCCGACCATATCAATAACACTTTAACCTTTGGTGATCTAAATACACCAATTAAAGACAGATATTATCAGGGTAGATTAGAAACAAGACTCAACTACATCGTGTCGACAAGAAACCACTATAAATATAAAGACACGTATCACTAAAAATAAAAGGTTGGAGAAAGATATACTATGCTGCCACTAATCAAAAGAAAGCAGGGGTAGCTATATTAATTGCAGATTTCAGAGTAAGAAAAGTTATCAGGGATAAGAGTAGCATCACATAACATTAACGGGGTCAGTTCTACAAGGAGACATTGTAATGTTTAATGCTCATACACCTAACAGCAGAGTGTCAAAACACTTGAGGTAAAAACTGAGAGAGGGGCGCCTGGGTGGCTCAGTCAGTTGGGTGTCTGACTCCGGCTCAGGTCATGATCTCCATGAGTTCCAGCCCCGAGTCGGGCCCTGGGCTGACGGCTTGGGGCTTGGAGCCTGGAGCCTGCTTCCGATTCTGTGCCTCCCTCTCTCTCTGCCCCTCCCCTGTTCATGCTCTCTCTCTCTCTTTCTCTCTCTCTCTCTCAAAAATAAAGAAACATAAAAAAAAAAAAAGTTTTAAAAACAACTGAGAGAACTGCCAGGGAAATTGATGAATCCAGGATTATAGATGGAGATACCTCTCTGTCAGAAACAGATCTCGCAGGTGGAAAATCAGTAAGAAAAAAAATACAACTTATCGAAATTTGTAGATACAGGAAAAGCCGTGCTTAGAGGGAATTTTATAGTGTTTAATGCACATTTTAGAAAAGAAGAAAGATCTCAGATCAATAATTTAAGCTTTCACATGACAAAACTAGAAAAGGAAAAGTGAACTAAATCCAAAGTAAGCAGAAGAAAAGAAATAATAAAAATTAGAGGCGAAATCAATGAAAATGAAAACAGGAAATCAACAGAGAAAATCAAGAGAACCAAAAGCTGGCTCTTTGAAAATAAATAAAATTGATAAGGTCATAGCCAGGCCAACTAAGAAAAAAAGAGAAAATACAAATACTGATATCAGAAATAAAAGAGGGGCACCTGGGTGGCTCAGTCGGTTAAGCAAACGACTCTTGGTTTGGGCTCAGATCATGATCTCACAGTTAGGGAGTTCAAGCCACATGTCAGGCTCTGCACTGAGATTCTCTCTCTCCTCTCTCTCTGCCCCTCCCCTGCTTGTGCACATTCTCTCTCTCTCTCTCTCTCTCTCTCTCAAAATAAATAAATTAGTTTAAAAAAAAAGAAATAAAAGAAGGGACATCACTATAGAATCTATAGATTCTATATTCTTCTTTTATTTCTTTTTTTAAAGAAAAAATGATACAAAAGGAATATTATAAACAACTCCACGTCCATAAATTTGATAACCTAGAAGCAATGAACCAATTCCTTAAAAGATATAATCTGTCAAAACTCATACAAAAAGAAATAGACAACTTGCATAAGCCTACATCCATTAAAGAAATTGAATCAATAATAACCTTCCAAAACAGAAAGCACCAGGAGACTGGGAAGG
Source organism: Leopardus geoffroyi (assembly GCF_018350155.1). Taxonomy (NCBI): domain Eukaryota; kingdom Metazoa; phylum Chordata; class Mammalia; order Carnivora; family Felidae; genus Leopardus; species Leopardus geoffroyi. The sequence continues at coordinate 124,990,763 of NC_059332.1, forward strand.
TCATCTAAATCAGTATTCTTCAAGGCATGATCCATGAAATGGTGCTGGCTCATAAACTATGTGTTACCAGTCTGAGATAAGATAGAGAAATTGACAGGAAGTGTCTAGAAATGCCATAGGAACTCAACATTTTTACAAAATTCATGCACTTCATCAGTAGACTCATCCCACTGAGCATGGTATAGACCAATTAAATTATTGTTGAACTCATGGGTTAAGAACCACATGGTGAGCAGCACATAGTCTTGTGCAGTAGAATCACATAGTGGTTTATGAGGAATTAGAATTTTATTTTTTAAGGCGAGAAGATGCTTCATCACAGACAGCTTGAGAAGCACTGATCCAGGAGACGAGATGTCCCAGGCATTGCTGCTAAACTTTTCCTCCATCATGGAGCCAAGTCAATCTGCCACTGACCTCTCCCATGCCTGGAACTCATTCTGAACATGCAGGTCCAAACAAACTCAGGAGGCACTACCGGGGGAGACCATTATGCAGGACCCAAGAACAGGCTGAGAACCGACTGATTCATAGGTGTATGTTCGAGACTGGGGCTGAGCAGCTCCTCTTCTCAGAACGGGGAGCACTGAAACACTGGGCACCTCTCCTCTAAAAAAGTCAGTAGGGAACCAAGTCCACCTCCTCCCAATTCTTTCATTTTTCCTAGTCAGGAAATAATGTAATAATGTATGGCAACCGCAAAAGCCCCGTAGATAAGAGTTTGAGGGAACATCTTAACTGCCCTTAGTTTTTAAAAAATGGCCCTTAATCAAATGATATATTAAAAATATTTCCTCTTAACTACATCAAGGATTTACTTTCTTTTCAAGAGCTTTTTGAGAATGTGAGTTATGCAGCTACCTAGCTGTGGCATAGTTGGCTATCTCTTTTCACTTCAAAGCATGATCCTCTTAAAAAATCAGTATGGATGGGGCGCCTGGGTGGCGCAGTCGGTTAAGCGTCCGACTTCAGCCAGGTCATGATCTCACGGTCCGTGAGTTTGAGCCCCGCGTCAGGCTCTGGGCTGATGGCTCAGAGCCTGGAGCCTGTTTCCGATTCTGTGTCTCCCTCTCTCTCTCTCTGACCCTCCCCCGTTCATGCTCTGTCTCTCTCTGTCCCAAAAATAAATAAACGTTGAAAAAAAATTAAAAAAAAAAAAATCAGTATGGATGTGCCCGTTCCTTTTTTTAATAGCCACTCATCACAGTCTCGGAAATTATATCAGGCCTCCTATTGATCAGAATTGATGTTTTAATTTTTAAAGACATTCTCAGCTTTAGACCTGAGCCTTCTTACCCTTGACCCCACGTTCAAAAAAAAAGTCTCTTCATTTTCTGTGGCCCATTAGAAAGGTGATTCACAGGTGCTCCTAAAAACATTCAAGCACTATCTATGTGTCTGATATACATTCTGGCTGGCATTCATCCAACATTTATCAAGCAATTATGTGTCAGGGACTGAGCAAAGTGCTTAGTGTAAAAGGGGTTTCATGGTTTGTTTTGTGTCTAAATAATGGGGGGCGCCTGGGTGGCTCAGTCGGTTAAGCGTCCGACTTCGGCTCAGGTCACGATCTCGCGGCCCGTGAGTTCGAGCCCCGCGTCGGGCTCTGTGCTGACGGCTCAGAGCCTGGAGCCTGTTTCGGATTCTGTGTCTCCCTCTCTCGCTGACCCTCCCTCGTTCATGCTCTGTCTCTCTCTGTCTCAAAATAAGTAAACGTTAAAAAAAAAATTTTTTTTAAATATGTTAAAAAAAAGAAAAAATAAATAAATAATGGAGGAGTATAATTCTCACCAAAACTAAAGGAGAAGCCCGACTAATGGAAAGGTTATATTTCCTGTTAGACTACCGAGTTGCTACACATTTTACAGTTACCATATTTCAGATAATGATTACTACAAAAAGACCAAATATTTAATTACATTATGGGTGTAAGAGTAGCCCCAGCGCAAACAGTGACCGGACCATCAACTATGTGAAGACTGGGACCAAATTTTACTCATCACTAAAACCCACCAACACCTACTATGGCACTATACATAGAAGGTACTCTTTCAGTTATTCCCCGGGAAAACATATCACCCCAAACTTAGTGACATAAAAAAAACAACCATTTAATTGTGCTCACAGATTCCCCGGGTACTGCAGGGACGGCTTGTGTCTGCTTCACCATCTCCAGGGCCTCGGCTTGGAAGAAATCAGGGACGTCTGGAGATGATGCAGTGGTAATGGTGGGGAGGCAGCGTGGGCTGAAAACGCGGTCACCCACATGTATAGGGGTTGAGGGTGATGCCAGCTGTCAGCCCGGGCAGCTTGGAACCTACACATGGATCTTCATGGAGCTGCCTGGGCTTCCCTTCAGCCTGGTTGTTGAATTACAAGAGAAACTGGCCCAAAGAAAGAATCAGGTGGAAGTCCTTCATGATCTAGCCTCAGAAGTCACATAGCGTTACTTCTACTGTACTCACAAACCTGTCTTGTCTCAAGAAAAGGAAGCACAAGACCTCCATCTCTTGGTGAGGGGGTGGGGGGGTGGGAGTGGGGAGGCATCAAAGTCACATGATAAGAACAGCATGTTGGATAGGAGATGATATTGCAACTTCTTTGGGGAGTAAAATCTGCCCCAAGTATGGAATAATCAGTGAATGACCCAATGATATCAATAATGAACATCACTGCTTCTCTCAACTATTTGAGTTCTTCGAGAACACAGCGGGATTGTCCTTTCCCACCTCCTTGAGGTTCATCAAGGCCCTATGGTTTGCTTCCATCAGTGAAATATGAATGGAAGTGACTCGTGTAACTTACTGCAGGAAGCCTTTAGTTGATCTTCACGATTCACAGATTCTGTATTTGCAGTCACCCACTTGCTGGCATGTATTTGTAATCCCAAATCATTACTCACAGCACTTTCTTGGTCACTAGTGGGCATCTGCACGTGGAGAGGAGAGGGGTGAGAAGTTGGGAGCCCTGGATGCACACGCTCCCAGCTGAGGCCCAATAGGGCGGAGCTCAGCCTTCTGGTTTCAGCTCTCACGCAGAAAACAAGGGTCCTTTCTGCAGTCTGGGTAGTGCTATGTTTTTCACAGTTTTGTGCTTCTTGTGGATTTTGTTGCTTAAAATGGCCCCAAACATAGTGCTGAAGTGCCGTCTCCTGTGCCTCCGTGCAGGAAAGCTGCGATGTGCCTTTTGGAGAGAGTATGCGTGTTATACAAGCTTCATTCAAGCATGAGTTCCAGTGTTGTTGGTTATGAGTTCAGTGTTAATGAATCAACAATATCTGTTAAATAAGATATCTTTATACAAGAACACCTAGAAGACAAGGGACCACAGGCTCACAGGAACCTAACTCTGTATTTCCTCTAGAAGCAAGAGTTTAGAATTCAGTAATTCAATGTTCGTGATGACGTTATAGAACAAAGCTGCTGCCAGTAATGAGAATTGGCTGTGATTATGCTGCAGGGCTCCGCAGGGCTCTCTCCCCGTGTGCTGGGGTGAAGGGAGACACCTGCTGGTAGAACCGAGCCACGGGGCGCCACCTGTGCCCCAAAGCTTAACTAGAACATCTCCTTCACAGTGTCATACCAACATTGATTAAATAAGAGCTAATAGGAGCGCCCTGCTGACTCAGTCGATGGAGCATGCGACTCTTGATCTTGGGGTTGCGAGTTCGAGCCCCACACTGGGTGTCGCGATTGCTTAAAAATGAGATCTTTATGTATGAGCTAATAGAACAATTTTACCGTAATTAATCAAGAAGAAAACTAGCTGGCTTATTCTGACATATGGGTATAAAACTTGAGCCTTCTGAATGTCATTAAATTCGTTCTAATTGAAATCCTATTATTTGGAAATAAATCCTTTTCTTTCCCTCCTTCTGTTCTTTTACACGACTAATTATCACCTTATAACTATAAATAACTCAGCAGAGTCACCTGCTGTTACCTTCATTAATTGTACCTTCCACACCCTATTAAATGAACATCTCCAAATTAAATGAGCATCTGTTTTTCTATAAATAAAAGGCTCCCCCCTTAGAAAAGGCATTGAGAACTGTAAAAGGTACTCTGCAGAGGAGAAGAACAACAGATTTCTTAAACAACAATGTAAACTATTTCCTTTTTCTCTCAAAATTTTCTGCAAAGCGAAATTGTATTCCCGACTTTGCAAAGTCACCTACGCAGTGGATCACACGTTATATAGGTTAAAAGCAACGGGCTGTTTTTTAAGAAACAGTCAAAACTCATTATTTAGCCTTCACTAAATAATTCAAACTTAGGTCGGCATAATAACATATTTGATGTAAACACTAGCAAGTGTCGTGTGTCCAAAGGCCACTGCACACTTGTTAGGGCAGGGAGGGAGAAAAGAAAAAAGAGAACATCAATTGCTTTGCAAGCAGAACCGTACAATGGGATATTATCCGATAATAAAAAAGAACGAAATACTACCACATGCTACAACATGGATGACTCTTGAAAACATTACACTAAGAGAAAGAAGTCAGCCACAAAACACACATTCTACTCCGCTTATGTGAAATGCCCACAACAGGCAGAGCCACGGAGATGGAAAGTAACTTAGTGATTGCCAGGGGCTGGCTTACTCTTGCGTTTTTAGCTTATTAAAGAAATATGCTGGGGCGCCTGGGTGGCGCAGTCGGTTAAGCGTCCGACTTCAGCCAGGACACGATCTCGCGGTCCGTGAGTTCGAGCCCCGCGTCGGGCTCTGGGCTGATGGCTCAGAGCCTGGAGCCTGTTTCCAATTCTGTGTCTCCCTCTCTCTCTGCCCTTCCCCCATTCATGCTGTGTCTCTCTCTGTCCCAAAAATAAATAAACGTTGAAAAAAAAATTTTTTTTAAGAAATATGCTTTGGAAGAGAAAAATAATGAGATCATGAAAGACTTAATGTGTAAAGACAGGGACTCTGCTCAGGGCCTTTAGCAGATTCTAGAGGAGGGTGGTTTGCAACGATTCAAATGCCCATCCACCGATGAAAAATATTTTCCAGTGGAATATTTGTCAGCCCCAAAAAGGAATGCAGTGCTGAAACATGCTACAACACGAATGGATGAAACTTGAAATATTTTGCCGAGTGAGACAAGCCCGTCATAAAGGACCACGGGCTGTCTGCTATGGTCTGTAGGTTTGCATCTCCCTGAAATTCACATTTTGAAAACCAAATGCTCCTGTGATGGTATTAGGAGGTGGGGCCTTTGGGAGGTGATTAGGTCAGGAGGGCAGACCCCTTCATGCACGGGGTTAGTGTCCTTATAAAAGAGGCCAGAGAAAGCTGCCCTGCTCCTTCCACCTTGTGAGGACACCAGCAGCAGTCTGCCACCAGAAGGGCCTCAGGTAACTCTCTGGCGTCCTGATCTGTGACTTCCAGCCTCCAGAACAGTGAAAAAGAAGTTTCTGTTGTTTATGAGCCACGAGTCTGTGGTGTTTTGTTACGGCAGCCTCACAGATTAAGATGAAGCGCTATTTCATTTATTTGAAAGGCCAGAAAAGGCAAACCTACAGAGACAGAGGACAGATTAGTAGTTGCCTAGGGCTGGGGATGGGGCACTGGGGAGTGACAGCTAAAGAATTTGGGGTTTGGGGGATGGGGAGAGGTGATAACAATGCTCGAAGGTTGATTGTAGTGATGGTTGCATAACTGTAAATATACTAAAAACCACTGAATGGTACGCATTAAACGGGTGGATTTTATGGTACGTGATTTCCATCTCAATAAATCTCTTAGAAAAAAATAATGAATCTAACAAAACGTTTGTTTTAAAGGCACTAGAGTCCTGTGGCTGTACCCCCCCCCCCCCCCCCGCCATTTCTCTGTCCCCCTTTCACCTCCCTCTCCCCAGCCTGAAAGTTCTAGTTGGAACGACTTAGAGGGTTGGGGGTCATTTCAAGGAAAGGTCAGTAAACAAGGACACTTGAAGATCGTCTCCAGGCACGACTGGGGCGCCATCTGCCTCCTGCTGCGAGGGACCCTGATGGCTGTCTGGCACCTTGGACACCGTCTAGGTGTGAGTAGGGAGGGCCTCACGCCCCTGGCCGGGCCCCTTTCCAACTCGCGCATGGAGCCGGTGCCAGCAGACACAGGCGAGGTTGGAGCCGGCAGGCGCCAGCCCACCGTCGCCCTGGGAGGGCAGGCTCCCTCCTGCCTTCGCGGAGCGCACCTAGGGTGCTGGCCGGCGCTCCCGCCGCTCCCCGGGAGCAGCCAGGTCTGCAGAACGGGCTCCCAGCGCGGGTGGAGCCGCGGAGACCTTCCCGAACCGGTTACACCAGAAACCCCGAAAGCCAGTTGCTTTGTCCTCCACCGCCCTGCTCCCACAGTGGACACCTTGGCGCGCCTGTTAATTTAAAAAGCAAGGGCGAGGGAGGGAGTCCGAAAGGAAGCCGGGCCTAAGCGGACCCTGCAATCCGGACCCCGGCCCTCACCCGTGCGGAGGGAATCCGACAAGGGGGGCGCGGCCCCGGCGGGAGCAGCTCGGGTGGGAATCCGGGCTCCTGCGGACGCAGCGCCCCCTCCCGGCCCAGGCCGGGGCGGCTCCCGCGGACGCGGGTCCCCGGCACCGAGGGGAGGAGGGACGCGCGTCGACGCGGTGACCGGGGCGCGGGGCAGCGCGGGGGCGGGGACTCGGGGGCCGGGGCAGGCGGGCGCTGCGCGCACACGCAGCGGGGCGGCCCGGAGCGGCCCCGGCGCGGCCCCTTCCTGGCTCTGCTCGCCAGCCTGTCTCCCCGGAGCGTCGGCGCCGCCCATGGCCGAGGTGCTGGAGCCGGACCCCGCGACAGCCGAGCGCGCGGCGGCCCAGGCCGTGGAGACGCCGGGCTGGACGGCCCCGGAGGACGCGGGTCCCCAGGTAGGCGCCTCCCACGGGCGCGGAGGGTGCGGGACAGAGCGCGCCGGCTGATTGGCGGTGGGGCCGGCGGGTCCCACAGATTTAAGTAAAAAGTACAATTTTTGAAGTCGTCTGGGCCCCCAGATGGGGAAATGCTGCCCAGATGGGGAAATTCGATCGGTTAGCCGTAATCTGTGGCTACATCTTCACTTCTCTTGAGGTTAAAAAAGAAAAACGAATTAGCCGCAGTGGGACCCTCCCGGCCCAGGGGACGTAACAGATGCTCGGTCTCAACGAGAATAGAGCCGACCGACTCCCCCACCCCTGCGTGTGGGGCCGAGGCCTCCAGCGGCTCAAATCCAAGGATGGGAGCCTCAGGGGAGGGGCCCTGCCCGGTTCTAAGGAACCAGAACCAGACGCCCATCCCAGCGGGGCACAGGTCCCGAGATCAAGGGCAATCCTGGTGGACCCGAGACCAAGTCACCTGTTCTGTTGCCTCTCACGTCCTGCCTTTTTAGAATTGCTTCCCAAGTTTCCTCTGTTCTATTTTAGCCCGGAAGTTACGAGATCCGACATTATGGACCAGCCAAATGGGTCAGCACTTCCGTTGAGTCTATGGACTGGGATTCAGCCATCCAAACTGGTTTTACGAAGCTGAACAGCTACATTCAAGGCAAAAATGAGAAAGGTGAAGACAATTTACCTTATAAATTATATATATAGTGGCTGAGTGCCCAGGCTTATCCTTGCGTTTTAGCTTACTAAAGAAATATACTTTGGAATAGAAAAATAATGAGATCATGAAAGACTTAAAGTGTGAAGACAGGGACTCTGCTCGGGCCCTTAGCAGAGTCTAGAGGAGGGTAGTACTGGGTAGTGCTTTTCAGCCTCTGTTCTTGTCTGTTTCTGCCGGATGAACTGGGCCTCTGTGTAGCTAGTGTTAAGTCCTTTTCATGGCGAATGCTTGGAGATAATTTGGTGACTGCTATGGTAAGAGTCATCAGGAGGTAGGAAGGTACAAAGAACACAAGATCCAGGGTCTCCAGACATCTGGTTCTGGCTCTGGTGCTATTTATATTTTACCAGTTCGCTTAGTCTACGGGATCTCAGTTTCTGGATTGTAAAACGTGACGAAAAGACTGGACTCTATGATCTCTAATTTTCCTTTCTATCCCTAAAACTAGAATGTATTAACCAAAAATATTAATCGTACAGAAAGTGCTTAATGTGGCCAGTGGATAATTGAATCATTTTCCCTTTTTTATTATTATTATTTTGAGAGAGAGTGCATGAGTGAGCATGAGTGGGGGAGGGGCAGAGAGAGACAGAGAGAGAGAGAGAGAGAATCCCAGACTGCACATAGTGCAGAGCCTGACGTGGGCTCAAACTCACAAACTGTGAGGTCATGACCTGAGCTGAACTCAGGAGTTTGACACTTAACCGACTGAGCCACGCAGGCGCCCCTTGCCCTTATATTTTAAAGATGCAAATTATCTTAAAGGTAAATTTTATGTCGGTAGCATAAGGTAAGTCAGGAAACTCAGATCAAAGAAATTAATAGATTCAGTTTTTTGAAGTAGCCATGCAGATACTAAATCTGCTTTCACGGTCCTTTCATGGTATTTAAACTCATTATTTTATGGCCCAGAGATGAAAATAAAGATGACCGCTCCAGTGACAAGCTACGTGGAGCCCGGTTCAGGCCCTTTTAGCGAGTCTACCATTACTGTTTCCCTGTACATCCCCTCTGAACAGCAACCTGATCCGCCCAGGCCTTCAGAGTCAGATGTCTTCATTGAAAACAGAGCAGAAATGACCGTGTTCGTCCGGTAAGTGGTAGATAATTTAGAGCCCTGCGGACTGCCAGTTTTCCTTGCCTGCACTCAGTTTAGCTCCTATGCAATTTCAGTAGGCTTTTCGCCCTTGCACAAAAAAGAGGTCTGATGCATTTTGTGGTGTTTTCCTGCTCGGTTAGTTTTACATGTTACTAAGGGTCTCTTGCAAGGTATAATCACTTCGTGTCATGAAGAGTCTGTGTCACAGACCTTCCGCAAATAAGACGCGATGCACATCATTCTCAAAGCACAAGACTGCCCTTACCTGCCATCGAGGTAAACCTGTACGAAAATCCTAACACGTGGTGCACGGTACCCCTCCTCCCGGCTTCGAGGTTCTGAGAGCCCCAGACTCTTCCCTGCGTTCTCCGGCCCAAGAGATGGTACCCGCTTCCTGCAGTTACTGCCTCTGTTAGTTGAGTGGTTCCTATGTACCGTTTCAGACTTCTGGTACCTGTTTGATGCATTCCTTCAATTCTCTCTGTTGAAATTTAAAAGCACACACGGAATGTGATAACAGTCTCATATGGGAGTCCCTTTATTCCGTTCTGTCCCTCTTGTCACCACCAACCTGCTAAAAGCATCTGTTTCCCTGTTTCCCATGTACTCCTCAGAACACCACCGTCTGGAAGAGACCGCACCATCTCCTTGAAACTGCCCTTGCCACCCTTGGCAGTGCCCTTGCATTTGTCACATGATGGCAGTCCTTGCCCGTGTGACCCCTGAAGCCTTTGTGTATCGTATATTGACTTTGTATATTGACTAATCTATTCTCTGGATACTTACACAGCCTGTTAAGTCTGAGAACATCACTCTCTGGCCGTTCGTCTCGTCCTGTCCCTCTCTCTCACCCTGTTCCTCTCTCTCACCCAAGAATGCTCCACATTGACCCTCATGTCAGAACAGACTTACTCTGGGTGATCTGTTTACAAAGCTCTAACTCCCTGTGTCCCGTGACTCTCCTATTGTCTCTAGCCCTGATTTCTCTACTTGTTGGACATTTCCATGTGAAGGGTGTGGAGATTAAACTCAACAGCTCTAAAAATGAGCCTTCCCCCAATAGCCAGTTTATAGGGGCAGTGATCTTCTAGTGGCTGTCTCAGAAAAGGACCTCATTTGACAATAAATTTCATATATTGAAAAAATAAAATAAAATAAAATAAAATAAAATAAAATAAAATAAAACAGTCAAAAAGCTATAAAAAAAAAAAGAAAAGAAAAGGGCCTCATCAGCCAGACAGCCTCCCCAGCAGAGGTCTCCACGGCCACCAGCAGCGCACTCTTCCCTGACAACTGATTGCCAGATCTGGTACATTCTCCTTGGAAATGATCCATGATTTTGTTCCCTTCTCTCCATCCCTGGGACTTCCTCAGGACCTAATCTTACGGGAACCACACCCAAGTCATCTTCGTGTACCCTAGTGCTTGGCACAGTGCCTGATACCCCTCAGATGCTCAGATGTTTATTCATCTCAGATCTCGTGTGTTCCGCCTCAGCAGCCTCCCGGCTGTTGGGAGCAACCTGCCCGCCGTTCTCTTCCTGTCCCGCTCCACACTGGAGTCCTTGATCTTCCTTACTACAGCAGCAGCAAAGCAATAAACCCCAACCTGGGACTTCACTAAAAATCTCTGTGGCTTTCACTTGCTTCAGGGTGAAGTTCGGATTGTTCACGATGTCTTTTATCACGTGACCCAACCCCATCTCCCCACTGGTTATGTTCCCCTGACCTTCCCACCCTTCACTGAGCGGGCCATTTCTTCCATCTCTCTCTCTGTCTTTTTCAGTTCTGATTTAAGTTCCAGTTAGTTAACGTACAGTGTAATGTTAGTTTCAGGTGTATGATACAGTGATTCAGCACTTCTACACTTTACCCCGTGCTCATCATAGCAAGTGCCCTTCTTAGTCCCAGTCACCTATTTAACCCATCCCCCCACCCACCTCCAAACCATCAGTTTGTTCTCTATTGGTAAGAGTTTGTTTTTTTGGTTTGCTTCTTGTTGGGTTTTTTTTGTGTGTGCGTGTGCCTTTGCTCATATGTTTTGTTTCTTAAATTCTACATATAAGTGAAATCATATGGTATTTGTTTTTCTCTGGCTTATTTCATTTAGCATTATATTCTCTAGCTCCATCCATGTTGTTGCAAATGGCAAGTTTCCTTCTTTTTTATGCCTGAGTAATATTTCATTATATGTGTGTGTGTGTGTGTGTGTGTGTGTGTGTGTATACACCACATATTATGTATATACCACGTCTTCTTTATCCATTCACCAATTGATGGCCACTGGACGCTGGGCTGTTTCCATGCTTTGGCTGTTGTAGATAATGCTGCTATAAACATCAGGGTGCATGTATCCCTTCAAACTAGTATTTTTGTATTCTTTGGGTAAATAAATACCTAGTAGTGCAGTTGTTGGATCGTAGAGTAGTTCTTTTTTAACTTTTTGAGGGACCTCCATACTGTTTTCCAGAGTGGCTGAACCAGTTTGCATTCCCACCAGCAGTGCAAGAGGGTCCCCCTTTCTCCACATCCTTGCCAACACCCGTTGTTTCTTGTGTTGTTGATTTTAGCCATTCTGACAGGTGTGAAGTGATATCTCATTGTAGTTTTGGTTTGCATTTCCCTGCTAAGTGATGTTGAGCATCTTTTCATGTGTCTATTGGCCATCTGTATATCTTTTTTGGAGAAATGTCTATTGGTGTTTTCTTTTTTTTTTTTTTAATGTTTATTTATTTATTTTGAGAGAGAGCAAGAGAGAGACCATGTGAGTGGGGGAGGGGCAGAGAGAGAAGGAGAGAGAATCCAAACAGGCTCCATGCTGTCAGTGAAGAGCCCAATGTGGGGCTCTGTGCATCTTTTCTGCCCATTTTTTAATTGGATTATTTGGCTTTGGGGGTGTTGGGTTTTATAAGTGCTTTATATAATTTGGATACTAACTCTTTATCAGATATCTTATATGAAAATATCTTCTCCCATTCCATAGGTTGCCTCTTAGTTTTGTTAATTGTTTCTTTCGCTGTGCAGAAGTTTTTTATTTTGACATAATCCCTATAGCTTGTTTTTGCTTTTATTTCTCTTGCCTTAGGAGACATACCTAGAAAGAAGTTGCTGTAGGTGATGTCAAAGAAGTGACTGCCTGTGTTCTCTTCTAGGATTTTATGGCCTCAGGTCTCACATTTAGGTCTTTAACCCATTCTGAATTTATTTTTGTGCATGGTGAAACAGAGTGGTCCAGTTTCGTTCTTTTGCATGTTGCTGTCCAGTTTTCCAACACCATTTGTTGAAGACACAGTCCAATATTCCATTAGATATTTGTTCCTTCTTTATCAAAGATTAATTAACCATATAAATGTGAGTTCCCTTCTGGGTTTTTTATTCTGTTCTACTGATCTATGTGTCTGTTTTTGTGCCAGTACCATACTGTTTTGATCACTACGGCTTTGTAATATAACATGAAGTCTGGAATTGTGATGCCTCCAGCTTTGCTTTTCTTTTTCAAGGTTGCTATGGCTATTCAGGATCTTTTGTGATTCCATACAAATTTTAGGATTGTTTGATCTGGCTCTGCGACAGATGTCGTTGGTACTTTGATAGAGATTGCATCGCATGTGTAGATTGCTTTGGGTAGTATTGACATTTTAACAGTATTTCTTCTTCCGGTCCATGAGCATGGAATGTCTTTCAATTTCTTTGTGTCTTCTCAGTTTCTTTCATCGGTATTTTTTAGTTTTCAGAGTACAGGTCTTTCATATCTTTGGTTAGGTTTATTCCTAGGTATCGTATGGTTTCAGGCACAGTTGTAAACGGGATTGATTCCTTAATTTCTCTTTCTTCTGCTTCATTATTGGTGTGTAGAAATGCAACTGATTTCTGTACATCGATTGTATATCCTGCGACTTTGCTGAATTCCTATATCCGTTCTAGCAGTGTTTTGGTGGAGTCTTTCGGGTTTTCTATCTATAGTATCCTGTCATCTGCAAAGAGTGAAAGTTTTACTTCTTCCCTGCCAGTTGGCATATATTTTAATTTCTTTTTGTTGTCTGATTGCCGTGGCCAGGATCTGCCACATCTCTTTACCTGTGACCTCAGGCAGGTTTACTCACATGTTCTTTGCCTAAAGCTCTTCTTTTGTAAGATGTGTATAGTCACAGTGCCTACCTGTCTCATAGGGTTGCCATGACGATTACATCAGTTGACGTCTGTTAAATACTTAAAACAGACACATCGTCTTCCTACTAGCTCTAGCTTCCTCTTTCCCCTCTTCCTGGAGCATCCACTTTTCCCCTTCAGGACTTGTATCAAATAGTACCTCATCTGTGATGCCTTCCTCAGTTTCTCCCGTCAGCCAGCCACTCTGTTCTCGTATTATTCTCAGCTATAATGATCTATGTACAGACTGTAACTTTCTCAAGAACACAGCAACATGGTACATGTTCATATCCTGCAGCTCCTGGCAAGGGCAGGTGCGTGGGAAGGGAATCAGATGTTTGTGTACTGAATAAAGCTGTGGATGGATCACTGTAGAACAATGTGTCTTCAGAAAACAAAAGATGATTTCTAACTAGGGGGCTCAAAACTTGACTTCAAGGAAGAAATGGGATCCGGAAGTCCGTTCCCTTTCGGCAGAGCATACTAAAAGTTGGCTCTTGGTTAAGGAAATATTAAATGTAGGAAGCAAAATATTTCTCAACACGTGGTTCAGAGTTATAATTATCAGTCAACATTCTGAAAATTAGAACCGTGTTATCAATTTATCTTCAATGTTTTATTTCATGTACATGTACATACATCGATTCCTACACCATTCAGTGAGGATTTGAAAGATACTAGGTGTCTGATGAACATTGTTGAATGAAATAGACATGGTTTGTACCCTTGGAGCTTACATCTTAGCTGAAGAATGGTAGGACCAATCATTCCATTGGCACATTGGTAATAAAACCTATGCTACAGAAGGCATAATGGGAATATGTTTTATTTTCTGTGTTTCCCATTCTTAACCTTCAAAATCAAATTCATCATGTTTACATGTCGGCAACTCAGCTAGGTCTATGTACCATCATAATTTAACCTCAGGACATTTTTGTTTGTATACTTTAAAATCTATACTTAAACTTTTATTCTCTTTCCCCACTTTTTATTTAAATCTTCTGCCTGTCTTTTCTTCCCCATCCCCATAGCAACCGCCTAACTGGCTCCTTCCCTCCAGTCTATTTTCCATCTGTCTTTCCCAGATCCTATCAAGTTACTTTTCTGCTCACCATCCTTCAAATAATCTCCGAAGGCCTTGGGATGACATACAAGTCTCTTCTTTCTGGCTCTGACTCACCTTTCAGAGCTCATTTTGTGGCTCACTATGAACATGCTTTGTGTTTTTGAACTTCTGTTCATTTTCTTATCCTTCTCCATTTTCCCTTTTACTACCCAGCAAGACCATCCATTCCAGCCAACTCCATCCATTCCAGACCCAACTCAGAGGCTATCCCTTACTCCTGGGTCAGTCGTATCCTCAGTGTTCCCAAGCATATTGATCCTGTCTCTGTTAAATCTCTTCTCGGGCTAGATATAAAGAGCTGCCTAAATGTTCCTCTATAAATTCTTACATTCGAAACTGTATCATACTCATCTGTAATGTAGAGCCTACCCTTTTCCCCAGGAGAGGAAGAAAGGGGAAATATTCCACAGCAAACTGAAAGTCTGAAAGGGAATCTTCTAAGGGGCTTTCATTGTCACCACTGACCAGCAGCATCAGCATTATTGGGAGCTTGTTAGGAACACGGTTGCCCGGGCCCCACCCCAGACTTTCTGAATCAGCATTTTAGCAAGTTTCCCAGGTCACCTGTACGCTCCTTAGTCTGAAAAGCAAGAGTTAGGGCACGAAATGGTGAAAGTCCCAAATCTGCCTGCCAGCAGATGGGACACGTGCCTCCTCCGGGGTCCCCTCAGTGAGGCCACTTCGAGAATGGACACCAGAGGAGAATGCTGGGAGGCGGCGGGGGAGGGGGCGGGGGGAGCTTGGGAGCAGCACTTAATAGTACCGGCTTCTGCTTGCCTCTTCAGACTGACCTTTATGTCAGCATGAGCCTCATTCGTGGTTATTTGCTTTCTCCTTCGCAGGTCTTTCGATGGATTCTCTAGTGCTCAAAAGAATCAAGAACAACTTTTGACATTAGCAAGCATGTTGAGGGAAGAAGGAAAAGTTTTCAATGAGAAGGTTTACTATACCGCAGGCTACAACAGTCCTTTCAAGTTGCTTGATAGAAATAATGAAGTGTGGTTGATTCAGAAAAATGAACCCTGCAAAGAAACTGAATGAGGGGAAAAAAGGAAGTACCATTGCTTAGCGTAGATATCCAGCGTACCGACATGTAAAATGCAGGTCTAGTATCTCTACCCGAGAGAACTATGGTGATTTGAGCTGATTTCCAAGGTGCCTTTTAATGCTTGAAGCTTTATCTAGATACACAGGTAATAGGGGAGAGTCTTCTAGAAACATGAGAAGCAGTCACAGCTCTGGAGGGTGGGTATTTCTATGAGGGTCCAGGAAGTGTCTTATTGCTTGACCCTTCTTCGCTGTATCACAATCATGTTGCCTTTTTTGACTTGAATTTATGTCATTTGGATGTTATCCCCTCTAGCTATTATCAATAAAAATGCTAAAGAGGTATCCTGTGTGGAACAGTTCGGCTCTCAAGCCTAGAGAGGTGACCTTCAGCTGAGAACAAAAATCAAATTCTTTTGCACCTCTTGGGTTGTGATTTTTGATACGAGACAAGCTAGGTTTCTGGCTTTGAAATTACTATGGATATAAAATTTCAAAATCTCAGGTAATTATTTTTCCAAAGGTATTTGTTTGCACTGACTATTTATTGGTTTTTTGCCAAAAAGAAATTAAATTTCTTTTTCAGCTCACTTAACAAAACCAACTGGAGGACTCCATCTAGCCCTCCTACTAGAATATCCATGGTACCAGCCTCTACTGGTAGGAGGTAAATATTTCTAATATTTACTCTAGAGTTCTATATAAAATAGACATCTCTTATGCAATAAATTCCATTTGAAAGAAGAGAAGCATACTTCTGATGACCAGCATTTAGTTGTGATCTGAAACATGTTCAATAAAAAAAGTTGAGTGGTGCCTCGGTGGCTCAGTTGGTTGAACATCCGACTCTTGACTTTGGCTCAGGTCATGATCGCAGGGCTTGCACTCACTCTGTGTCTCTGAGATAAGATTGAAAACGGGGCCCCTGGGTGGCTCAGTCTGTTAAGGATCCAACTTCAGCTCAGGTCATGATCTCACGGTTTGTGAGTTCTGAGCCCCGCAACAGGCTCTGTGCTGACAGCTCGGAGCCTGGAGCCTGCTTGGGATTCTGTGTCTCCCCCTCTCTCTGCCCTTCCCCTGCTCACACTCTGTCTCTCTCAAAAATAGACATTAAAAAAATTTCTTTATTAAAATTAAAATTTAAAAATGGATTTTGTACTATTCAAGCACAGCATATCCCATTTTTCCCTTCTCTTCCATAAATTATAAACTAAAACATTTTTCAGCCCTAAATCCAGAGAATATTTCTCATAGCAATGAATCCGTTGTTGTAATTACGTGGCTGGCACCGACTACAAAATATCTCTTATGTCAACATTTCTATGGAGAAGTTTTTCTTCTCTTATTTATAGGAAATTTATGTGTGGGCTTTTTTTTTAAAGTTTATTTATTTCGAGAAAGAAACCGAGCGAGTTGGGGAGAGGCAGAGAGATAGAATCCCAGGCAGTCTCCACACTGTCAGCACAGAGCCTGATGCGGGGCTTGAACCCATGAACCATGAAATCATGACCTGAGTCGGACGCTTAACCGACTGAGCCACCCAGGTGCCCCTACGCTTTTTCCTAAGGCTAAACCATCCACCTGTGCTTTTGGTCTAATTCTTGTTCCATCAGTTATGCTTCTGCTCTCCTCTTCAGGCTTTCCTGCCCCACATGCTCCAACCACTCTGTCAACAGGGTCAGATTCTGCCTGATCCTCCCCACCCCCCCCCCCCAATTAAATCCTAGTTCCCCCTAGACCCTTATGTGGGGCAATCATTCCCATCTCTCCTTTGCCTGGATTGTCCCATTTCCCTGGGAAGAGTTATCCAGCTTCCTTGGGAGTTCAAGGTTTTAAGGAGAGATCTCAGGGATCGTGAGAGGGATCCCCCCCAGGCCACCAATTCTTCCCATAGAGCCGTCTACATTTGTCAATGTTTATGTCACTTTTTTGTAAGATTGTCTTTCTAGAAGTCTGAAAACGGTTCCCTTAACACCCAGTGCATGTCATGTGTTCCTTCTTTTCTAGTTATCACTTAACCTGTCTCCCTAAACATTCCACCATGTGGAATACCTGCTGTGTTCCAGGCCCGGCACCAGGCGCAGGGCTGCTGCACAGTGGTGGGGAGAAACCGCCCTCATCGGCAACTTTGTAAATTAACAAACCCTGTAACGCCTTTTGCTCTTCCATTCAGTACCCCCGCCCCCGTCCTGAGAAGTACAGCAGGGAGTGTCCTCTTGGAGTCTGTATTCTAGAGACGGAGAGCGTGCAAATGAAATGAGGCCCTGGGATAGAGTGTGGCTCGGCAGGGGGCAGTGGACCTCACACAGGGGGTCAGGCCAGACCTCTCCGAGGAAGAGACGTTTGAGACGGGGATGGCGAGAAGGAGCCAGTCAGGTGAAAGCCTGGCGGGCTGGGGACCTCTTGGGCAGAGATGGACATGTCAAAGGAAGAGGCCACCTTCGGTATTCAGAACAAAAGGCTGCACGTAGTGCTTGCTGAGCAAGAGAGAGCTGAGCTTGCACAGTCTCTCTGGACAAAGAAAACTGCTGACCTTGAATGGGGTTTCAGGAAGCAGTGGGGTCAAGGGTTAGCAGACTTCCCGAATCCCTTAGGAATGGAGGGTTAGTTGTGGAGGCGTGGCTCCCAGAGTGAGGCTGCTGCCGGTTGACCTGATCTGAGAGATTACTGATGTGAAGTTGTCATTGATCATTTCTGGGACTTCCGTGGAACTGTGGCCAAAGACCAGTCATTTCTTTTCTGAGACTGGGGGTTGTGGCAGGCAAGCCCATGGACATGTGCCCCTCAGATCCACCTTCGAGAAAGGACCAACTGCCTGGCTCTGAGGGGTGTGGTCAGATGACATCTCCAGCTGATACTTTCTTCAGGGTCTGCTGCAGATTCAAGGGTCTGCTGCTATGCCCGAGCGAGGCAGTGGGAGCTGACAGCGTGCTGTTTTCTGGCATCTTCCAGCCAAAGACCGAGCAAGGTGGTGGCCCAAGAACTAGCTATTTCTGCCCAACCCAGGACCCTTCAACAACAACAACAACAACAAAAACTGTGAGAGAGCCAGAACCTCTTTGGTAACTTGCTAAGAAGCCCTCACCTCACACAGAAATTAAGCAGAAGAAGCTGGAGGTCAAGTACAGGAAGTGATGGTAAAAGTAGTAACCACCAAAAATGTTCAACAAGCCAGGTTTGTTCTGCCAAGGTCAGGACCAAACTCGGATAATGAGAAGGGGACACCGGGTGGATGCCCCCAACAGTTTTGACCCCCCCTGAAAGTTTCTGAACACTCTGGGCCTGCAGAAGAGGCTCTCCCTTTCCCCATTAAGAACTTGAACCACCCCTCCCCCCTTCTCCCACCCTAACAGGAGGAAATGCAAGACGCATAGAGATCTGGCCCTGTAAGGCAACAGGTGCCCTAGAAGCTGACCTACCCCATCTCCCAGGTCCATACCCAAGTTAAGTCATAGCACCACCTGGCTGGGGTCATGCCAGGCCGGATGAAGGAAGCAATGGATAATGTGCCGAAGGTACTGTAGGGGCAGGGCCAGGAGCACGCCCTTGGGACCAGGTTCCGCAGGTGCTGGGTCAGAAGACTGGATAGAGGGAACGTCTATTAACTTGGGGATGTCACTCAGGACACGGGATTTAACACTGTGAGACAAACTGCAGGCAATGGTGCAGACTCAGTGCCTTAGGGTAGGTGACTCCCAGGGGCCTGGAAAAAGCGATAGAAATGTTGAAACGCCTGAACTGCCAGGAGAGATATAACAGAGGAAGGAATGCCAAGCTCCCAGAAGGGGCCTTGCTGGAAAGGATAATTAGCCGAGGCAATAAGACCCACCAGGAGATTTTTGCCTTATCTGCTAGGGCTGCCGTAACCAACCACATAGTCAGGGTGGCTCAAGCAGCAGAAGTACCTACAGTGCTGAAGGCTGGGAATCCTAAGATCAAGGTGTTGGCCAAGTCAGTGCCTGGCGAGGGCTGGCTTCTGGCTTTGCAGACAGCCGTCGTCTTTATCCCTACGCAGCAGCTGGGGGGAGGTATCGGAGGAGGTCACCGAGAAGACACCACTGCCATTTGACCCAAGAGCTGGACCCAGGTAGTTGGAGGCTCCCACCTCTGCCCTGTCCTTGGAATGTGTGTTCCACTTGCCCTTCCCGCTCCTAGATGCCCCTGCAAGGACACAGCCTTGGGATAGAGATGGTGATGGGACGGGATGCCTGGGTGGCTCAGTTAAGCATCTGACTTCGGCTCAGGTCATGATCTCGCGGTTCACGAGCTTGAGCCCCACATCAGGCTATGTGCTGACAGCTCAGAGCCTGGAGCCTGCTTTGGATTCTGTGTCTCCCTCTCTCTCTCTCTCTCTCTCTCTCTCTCTGTGCCTCCCATGCTCACACTGTCTCCCTCTCTCTCTCTCTCAAAAATAAATAAACATTAAAAAATTAAAAACAGAAGTGGTGATGGGACCATCTGGACTGGATACATGACTCACCCAGTTAAGGCCTCTTAAGTGCAGCCATCCCCCTTGTCTGCAGGGGAGACATGCTAAGACCCCCAGCAGATGCCTGAAATCATGATAGTACTGAGCTCTCTCTATACTGTTTCTTCCTATACATACATCCCTATGATACAGCTTAGATTTTTAAAAATTAGGCATAGTAAGGGATTAACAATAACCAATAATAAAATGAAAACAATATAATAATATACTCTAATGAAAGGTTTATGAATATGGTCTCTCTCTCAAAATCTTACTGGACCGTACTCACCCTTCTTGTGATGATGTGAGATGATAAGGTGACAAGATGAAATGAGGTGAGTGACAGGGGCATTGTGAGGTGTCGTTAGGCCGCTACTGACCCTCTGACCATACTTCACACGGAGGATCATCTGCCGCCGGGATTGAGGTTGGCCGCGGGCACCCGGAGCTGTAGGGATCGAAGGTGCACCTAAGGGGGGTCTACCGTAAACATCAGAGGTTGGGGGGGTTGCAGAACACCACTCATCCTACAGCCAGTCACCTAAGGCAAACCTCATGGGTTCCCTTGCTTATCAAAACTGCCACCTACCGGTATGGAGCGGTCTACCTCTTTTCTTTGGTCCCTCCCTGCCCTCCGTGTTCGGGGTCCAATTTCAGAGGACACCTGGGATGTTCCTGAGGCAATTGTGAACCAACAAGAGGCAGCTCTGGTCTCTTTCTCTTCTTATAAGAACACTGATCCAATCTTGAGGACTCCACCTCATGACCTCATCAAAATCTATTTCCCAAAGGCCCCATCTCCAAACACCATCACATGGGTGGCTAGGACGTCCTCATATGAATTGGGGGGGGGGGGGAGGGGAGATGGGTGGCAATAATTCATTCCATCCATAGAAATTATGTTCCTTGGGAAGGCCCAGAGGACCGGCCATTTAGCAAGGCCACGGGGAAGGCACAGATGAGAGGTGTGTGTGCAAAACCATGTTGCTCGGCGGCAGCTCTCCTCTGCAGTCCAGACCGGCAAGACTGGCTGGGGTGGAGTCTGGCTTGCTGACGGCAGTGGGGGTGATGAGGGGACTGTGATGAGCTAAGGTGGCAGTGCTAATTGCAGACACCAGGGTGCATTATCACATTAACCACTAAGGTGGTAAGGGCAGTCAAGGCAGGCACCTAGGTGGCTCAGTTGGTTAAGCGTCTGACTTCGGCTCAGGTCATAATCTCTGAGTTCAAGCCCCATGTTGGGCTCTCTGCTGACAGTTCAGAGCCTGGAGCCTGCTTCAGATTCTGTGTCTCCCTCCCTCTCTCTGCCCCTCCCCTGCTTGTGCTCTGCCTCTCTCTCTTTCTTTCTCTTAAAAATAAGTAAAAATTTAAAAAAAAAGAAAAGGGCAGCCAAGGGAACCTAACCTGTAGTCTTATGGAGATGGTTAATAGAACATGGCATCTGAAATAGATGGGGTAGCCAACAAGGATAATGCTTTATACGTGATCAAAAGAGAGCAAGAAAAGATAAGCAGGGGACTGAGATCTCCCCTTCCCCACAACTATAATCCCTTGCCCAGTTTCCAGAGTTGAGCCTCTTTTCAGACCCAAGACTCACTGACTGAGAAGATGGTTGGGTTCCCAGGGAAAAGATCCCTGCAATATTTCAGCAAGTGTGCAAAGTAACGAGTCCCCCGATATTTTTCTTTTTTTTTTTTCTTTTTTTTTTTCTCAACGTTTTTATTTATTTTTGGGACAGAGAGAGCCAGAGCATGAACGGGGGAGGGGCAGAGAGAGAGGGAGACACAGAATCGGAAACAAGCTCCAGGCTCTGAGCCATCAGCCCAGAGCCCGACGCGGGGCTCGAACCCACGGACCGCGAGATCGTGACCTGGCTGAAGTCGGACGCTTAACCGACTGCGCCACCCAGGCGCCCCCCCCCCCTGATATTTTTCTAAATATCCATCGGGGATGTACATTGAAGAAAGAGAAATACCCAGATACACTGGGGTCCAAATTGACACTGGACACCCAGAAACCCAAAGTGTCATCATAGTTGCCCTCCCCCATTAAGTGGGACCATACAGAGGTTAGGAAATAAATGGAGTTCTCCTCAAAGCTTGGCTTCCAGTTGATCCCTGTGTTTGTAGACCAACCAGTCACTGGCTATTTCCTCAATTCCTGAATGTATAATTAAGATTGAAATACTTGGAAGGTAGGACAATCCCACATTGATTCCTTGACCTGTGAGGAAAGAGTGTAAGCTTAGAACCACCCACCCCCCCTCAAATCAGGGCACTAAATCAAAAACAATATTCCACATCCACTTCTGGCTGTGACGGTAAAACCAGACATTGAAAGTGCATAGCAAATGACTGTGTTCTCTGAGAGAAGGGGGGCGGGAATGGTGAGTTCAAAGAACGTTGAAGCTTATGTTTTCTAGGCTGCTTCTAGGCAGCGAAGCAGGAGGGGGAAGTCAAATGGAGTCCAGCAGTTGCACTGAGTTGGAGAGACAGAGATCAATATTAAGGGATGCCAAAGTGGATATAATTGTGCAGCAGCATGGAGGATGAAGAAACACACACACACACACACACACACAAACCTCTATACATCTACAGTGAGTCCTCTTGAGTCCTTGGCCAAGCACTGATCTGTGAAAGTATAAAAAGAAACTACCCAAGCCAAGAACTGAAAAATTAGAAAGCAGTAGAAGTCATGATTCACGGATTTTATTTAGGTTTGGGAACAGCTTTTGTTTTGTTGGTTGTTGTTTTAGGGAACAGTTTTTGTTTCTGCTAGCAGGAGTGGAAATAACTCATCATGCATGGGGTATCAGGTGGTGTCCTCACAAGGGTATTGCCTTAGTAGTAAGGTTAAATTGTCTCTTGAAGACTGTTCTGGACCTTCCCTAATGAAACTTAAAAGCAAGCCTTGGAAGGCTCAAACGAATTCCAAGAAACATGGCTGTGCACCAGAATAAAGCCCAATACTATTTAAAGGAATACAACAAAATCCATCAACAAACAGCCTAACTCCCAGCATTCAATTAAAAATTACTAGGAAAAAAACGCAAAGGAACAGGCAATTATGACCCATAACTAGGAATCAGGAACACACCCAGAAGTGGCAGTTGGGAAGGAATTAGCAGCATGGCCCACATGATCTGGCAGACCTATGCCATTAGAGGTGTCAGTGGTGAAAAAAAAAGTGCAATGTAACCAGAGTTACATACACAAGCTGCATGAGCAGGTCGCCCCAACTCCCACGTCCTCATGGTTGTACCCACCGCCCCCCCCCCCTACTTCCCTGTGGTTGTCTGGGTCAACTGAAGGAAGAAGGAAAAGCTTGAACTTGGCATGTTGATGAGTTGGCTTACTTTAAGGATGCAAGATGAACATGGACGACAGCTGCATTACACCCTCACTCAGGGGTGATGTTGAAAGACAACCTCAGGGAAAAAGTTTTATGCAATCTTTCTGCAAAAAAGAAGGGGGGGTTTGAATTTTTGGTAATGGAACTAGTCATTTACTTTGTGAGGGAGGAAAGGTGAAATATATACGGGGTCATGGCAATGGCAAATGGCCTGGCCAAATGGTTAGCAGTTTGGAAAGGGGAAAGAAAAAAAAAGGATGATTGAGACAAGGGAGTCTGGGGATAGAGGCACGTGGAAGGACATGTGGGAGCAGGCACAGAGCTTGAAAACACCGGCTCATGTCAATGCCCACCAGAAAGCACACACCACAGAGGGGCGCTAAGCCACCAAGAAGACAAAATGACAACCTGTTGCTGTTAGCTTTTGTTGGTGCCCACCCCAGTGCTGGCACAATGTGCACACAAATACGGTGGCAACGGAGGCAGAGATAGAGGCTATGCGTGAACCCACAACACCACGGACTCCCGCTTACCAAGGGCTGGCCTCGACACTGCTAACTCTGAACGCCCAGCCTGCCAGCAATAGATAGCAGGGCTGGGACCCTCGTGAGGCTCTGAGAAGATCAACCGGTCACTTGAGGCCAAATTCACTACATCAGGCCCATTCTTTCCTGAAACGGCCAGCAGTTTCTTCACACAAGCTTAGACACTTATTCTAGACATGCAGCTTCCTTTCCTGTTTATAGGGTCTCAACAGCACCCCCCCTCTAGAGACTTAACAAAATCTCTGATCCACTGGCATGGATGTACTGAACGTGTGATCTACACATCAGAACACCCAATCAGGGAGAGTTACCTATGGCCATGGGGTCCACTAGGCCTCTCACATATGGCACCACCTAGAAGCTGACTGGTTTGGTTGCAGCCAACACCCTACCAAGTTATATACTTCCTAAATCAGAGATCCTACATAGCGCTGTGTCCACAACAGGAAGGATATGTGGCTCTGAGAACCAAGGGGTGGAAGCAAGAGTGACCGTACTTATCGTCACTCCCAATGAGCTACCAAGGGACACAGGATTTCCCACCCCACCGCTCAGGTCTCTGCAGAGCCAGAGGTCCTTGTTCTCAAAGGCATACACCCTCCCTAGACAACACAACAAGGGTCCCGTTGAACTTCACCTATTGCTGCCACCTGGGGACTTTGGATTCCTTGTGTCTGGTTCCAACAGACAAGAGCCACCATCTTGTTAGGGATGCCTGACCCTGGAGTGCAAGAGGAGGTAAGTCTGCTGTTACATGATGGAAACTCAGGGCACCCACGTGGTGTATCCCTTGTACTCGTTGCTGAGTTAGAACTGTGAATGGACAAGTGCAGCAGCGCTGGTCCGAGAAGGGTTTGATTCTCACGATCTCAGAACCCTCAGGAATGAGAGCATAGGTCACACCACTAGAAAACCCACTGAGATGAGCAGAGGTGGCAGTTGAGGGTAAAGGGCATGGAGTGAGTGGAGGAGGGAGGAGAAGTACCGGCTGTGGCCCCAGACCGGTGGCAGGAAGGGCTGTAGTTGGTCCCACCAAGCTCCTCTAAAAAACACTTTCTCCTCAGGAAGAGAGAAGTCCACCAGAGCCTTGGCGGAATGGCCCTCCGCGTTTGTGGGGGAAGCAGACCCACAAGGTGCAAGGGGCCAAACTGTGGCAGGCATGGAGACGTGCCACTTAGATCTCCTCTCAAGACTGGCCATCCAGCAGCAAGAAGTGTGGTTGGCTGATAGCCTCTAATTGGTGGCTTCATCGGGGGCCACCTTAGCTTTCAAGCTGAAGTCATACTATCCCAAGGGTTGGGGACCAGTGATTCTACTAAGCGGTGGGAATTGAAGGCGTGCTTTTCTCAGAGTGGCCTCTTGCCAAAGACCAGACAAGGCAGTGGTAAAGGACCTCGCTGTTTCTGGCCAACACAGGAGACCTCCCGTGAGTGAACTTTCCCCAGAGTTCCCCATAGGTTGGCCAGCCGTGTAAGGTCATTACTGCAATCTGATAGGTCTCCTGGCCTTATCCTCCTTCTTCGCTTTTCCTTTTAACGGTGTTACACTCCAATAAAACCTTGCATTCCTAATGGTCTCAGTGTCTACTTCCTGAGGAACTTAAGCCAACATAGAAATACAGGCACTTTTCTTTTCAGTAGTTAAAGTAAAGATTTTGAGGTTGAAATGGCTCCTGTCAAGGGACAGAAAGGAGAATTAGGCCAGACTATTTGAATAAGGAGGACAGTGGCAGATCTTAAAGGCTTTGCGGGCCACAGCAAGGAGTTCGAATCCCATTGGCTGTAAGATTCAGTCTTTGTGGAGGGTGTCAAGCAGTGGAGAGCTATCTCTTGTTTTTAAGAGCTTATTTTTATGGTAAATTAAGAGCGGTTGAAGATGCACAGTAAAGACCAGAAGACCAGTTGGGAGGTGTTTGCAGTAGTCTGGTTAGGAGACAACAGCTTGGACCTGAGAGGCAGCCATGGAACTGGTGAGAAGTGATTGGATTTGTGAACTATTTTGGCAGTAGGGTTCACATGACTTGTTTATGGTTGAGATGCGGCTTGAAAAGGAAACAGGCCACAGGAATAGGCCTTGATTTGGGGCCTGAGCCATTGTGTAATGCCATTAATTGATAAAGTAAAGATGGTGGGGGGGGGGGTATGGTTTGGAGATAGCAGGTTTAAAATACCTTTAATGCAGGTGTTGAGTAAGCAGCAAATATACCAATCTGGAGTTCACAGAGGAAGTAAGGACAGGAGATGTTCAGGAATCACCAGTGTGTTGTGTGTGTGTGTGTGTGTGTGTGTGTGTGTGTGTGTATCTATAAGTGTGTGTGTATATATACATATGTACGTATATATGTGAATACGTATATATGTATATACATATATGTGTGTGTGTGTGTGTGTACACACACACACACACACACACACACACATATTTAAGGCTATGGGATTAGATGTACTCAACAAGAAAGAGTATACAGCTTTAGAAGACTCAGAACGAAGCCAGGTCATATCATTCTCCTTCTTATAAAACCTTCATTCTTTCCCAATATTACAGAACAAAACCCCCAAATTCTTTGGGAGGACATCCCAGGCCTTCTACATTCTTGCCTGAGATGACTTTTTTACTCTCACGTCCTACTATGTTCTTCTGGAGACATTTTAACTACATGGCTTCCTCTAAACACTGGCCTCTGTGCCTTTGCTCATGCTATCCCCTCCATTTGGAGGGTCCTTCTAATCCCAACTTCCCCCGCTTGGTGAAACCCTTCCTTGTCCATAAAGTCTTAGTTCAGGTTCACAACCAATCCTTCCCTCATCCATCTAGACAAAAGTAACGACACCTGAGGCACCTGGCTGGCTCAGTCAGTACACATGTGACGCTCAACCTCATGGTTGTAAGTTTGAGCCCCACCTTGGGTGTAGAGACTACTTAAAAATAAAACCTTAAAAAAAAAAAAAAAAAAAAAGCAATGACATCTTCCTCTGAGACCCCTATCACTCAACTGCAAGCGAGTGAAAAATGCAGTGCACCTAGAAGGTAGACCACCCAAGGCTGATGCAGTGACTCTAGATGCAATCAATGGACCGGGTTCCTTCCTCCTTCACCTTCCACACATGTGGCTTTCAACCCATTGGTGCTGAAATGTTGGAAAAGTACTGTTCTTCTCGCCTCCCATTCTTTCAGGGAGAAACAAAGCAACAAGAGATGGGACTGGCTCCTATATCAGCAACCTTCCTGGAGATTTCCAGACCACTGCTCATGTCTCACTGGTCAAAATTGTACCCTCTTGACTACAGGGGAGGCTGTGAGGTGTAGCGTTTCAGTTGGGCGCATTGCCATCTCGAATCAATGTCAGGTGTTCCAATGGTAAAGGAGGACACACAGGGTGTGGGATCCCAACAGGGTTCGCTGTGGAGCTCAGAGTGCTCTTCCTTTTCAACCATTCTGACACGTTTTACAGGATAGTTCACAGTGTGTGTGTGTGTGTGTGTGTGTGTGTGTCACTAGATTTGAAGCCCCTTAATGAGATCTCATCCACATTTTTAATGTTTATTTTGAAAGAGAGAGAAAGAGTGTGAGCAGGGAAGGGACAGAGAGAGAGAGAGAGAGACAATCCCAAGCAGGCTCCATGCGCTCAGTGCAGAGCCCTATGCAGAGCTTGATCTCACAGACTGTGAGATCATGACCTGAGTTGAAATCAAGAGTTGGACGCTTAACCGTTTTAAATCTTAGGACTCCCTTATATCCTACCTAGCATATTAGAAGTATTTAATAAAGGGCTTTTTTAAAATGCCAAACACATGACCCGTGATTGCTCTAGTCCTTGTTCTATGAATAAAAGCTGACCTGTGTGGAAGGCAGAGGAGCTCATCGGAAGAGACTGTGTTACAGTAACTAAAGGGCTAATGACAGAAAACGAGACCTCAGGAATCAAACGGACCTCAAGAGTCAGGTCCATGTTTTATCTGAAAGACCCTCCTTCTCACCCTGCCCAATAATATCCTAATATCACCCAAGTGTATTATCCTGTTGTACTCATTTCTTGATGGAATCTCAGCAACACAATTATTCGTATTCACTTCATGTGCTGAAAACACATTAAGGCAGAACCGATAAAGCCAGTCGCATGCTTCTCCTGTCTTTCCAGGGGGGTGGTGTTTTGTCTCCTTGTTATTGTGACTCTCCTAACGAATACACTCCCACCCTCAGGTGAGAAGAAATGGTTGTAACCGACATCCTTCAGAAATAGGAGGGCAGAAATCAGACCAAAGTTGAGGTGGCTTCCACCGGACAGACCACATGACCGTTTGTTTCTCCCCCAGCTCTCAGGAAAAATAAGGCGGAAGTAATTTGTCCCTAGGACTTCTATGATTATCAGTGACTTACGGTCTCAGGATATAAGGAAGAGTCAACAAGTCTACCCTCACGGGTTTTTTCAAGGTGACGGGGTCTGTAAACAGACCCCATTCCTCACAGAGGAATAAAGTAGCAAAGCTAAAGATGCCATATGGTCCAGGGAGGAGTCTAGATTCTGGTTTCCCTAGATTTCATCCACGCCTGTGAAAAGTTCTCGCATCTCTCCACATGCCACACCACCTGAACTATCAGTCGATACATTATTCATATTTATCCAAAAGTCCAGAGGACACTGTTCAGGGCTGTTTTTCCATATGTCCTTTGAGATGGCACCATCCACAGTATCTGTGATGTTCTATCTCCTCTCTGTTGGGTCCCCACCTCCCACAGGCACCTTCTGGTCTTCACTGCTGTTCTGTTTGTATCCAGCAAAGCACTCACCAGTTCTGTGGAAGAAGGCCGGTCTTATTATTCAAAAATGCACGCACAAACGAAAAGAAGTAAGGTTCAACTATTTCCTTTACAATTGTTTTATTCAAAGCAAATTTTCAAACCTAGTATCCTTTTTCTTTAAAAACGGGGATTTTTAAAATAGTTTTATAATTAGTGGTGATGTTGTTTTACTTTACCTTCGACATAAATGATTTATATATTAAGTTAAAGTTGTCTGATAGTCACGTACATTCTAATCGGGTTTAGGGAGCGAGGAGGTTTCATATTCAGAAGCCAACACCACTTTTCTAAAATGTAGAAGAGGAGATCCTCGGGCCCAGCACGGCAGACGGTAGCTCCAAATGGTGAAAAGTCCTTTAGCCTTTGGCCAAATGTCAGGTCTTCATTGCGGGCTGTGTGAAAAGAAGGGTTTTGTTTTCTTCAGAGGATGGAAGAAGCCTTCATCCCTTAGGTTTGTTTTTGTCTCAAAACCGTGTCTAAAATGGGGGTCTACGGTTGTGATGGGTAATCAACCTTTTGATAGTCTGGCCCGTGCGGTCCAACGTTTAGATGATGTTTCTATGCCGAAAGAGATGACCGCTGGTAGCCGTACTGCACACGGGCCAAGGATCTCCGTGTTGCCGTCTCAAGTCCTTCTAATGAAGGCGACAAGGCTTGTTTCATGTAACCAACAAATAAAGGAGTCTGGGTACACGGCAGTTGGGAGGGAATGGGGGCGGGGGGGGGGGAGCACAAGAGTAGGACGTAAAAATAAATACTTTACACACTTTTCTCCCACGCCTGTAAGTATTAAAAATTCTAGCTGGAGAAGATTAGAAGGTAATTAGCCAACTCAATTACTTATAAAAAATATAAAAACTCACAAACCAAATGATGCAAAAAATCTTTTTAATCTAAAATCTCATTTCCCAGGGTTAATTAATAGCCAAGCCCTGCCAATTTTTATTAGTGTATTTGACTAACAAGAGGTATTCAGCATTTTCTTCAAAGTATGAGAATATAGAATAGATTCTGATAAACCTTTCTAAATGGGGGCATGGTACTGTATGTAGGCAGGTCAAGGAAAAATAGCCATACCTATATCTTTGGTGTCACCAAAAGGATATCCAAAAAAGTCAGCAAATGTTGACATGTCAAGCGATAAGAAATTGCCAAATGCGAGTTTACACTCTGGTAAAAACGGCCATAAAAGGAAAATCTCCACCCACAGTTCTGTAGTGCAAGTCTTCAAGTGGAATTCTGAAAAATACGTTTATTTCATAAGCAGGAAACAGCTTCCAGCAGCGTTTTATCACTTGCCCCTCTTCCCTTCTGTCCCCTCTCACCCTCTCTGTGCGCGGACGCGGTCATCTTCGTCCTCAAGGAAGGCCTCGGCTGCTACTCAAGGAGGAAAGTCATGAAAAGACTGCCCAGGTGTCTAAAACTCAGGCCAGAAGGCGTGTGTCTGTGGCCGCAGCGGAGCAGGCTCCAAGTGACTGCCCTGCCACTTCCCCACATTTGTCATGTCCACGAAACCAAGCCTTTTTTCCCCAGGAAAAGGTACCTGAACCCATTAGTCATTTAGCCCTTTCCCATCGTTTTGGGTTCATCACGACACAGCTCACCTCGAAAGCACGCCGGGGCCGGGACCCCGTGTCCTCTGCAGCACCAGCCAATATGCCCCCTCTTTCTTAGAAGGAATGGTTCTCTCCCCTCTTTCTTCAGAAACTCACTAGTTTCCCCAAATAGAATACTTTTCAAGCAATTCCCACCTAGTCCAGAAGATTCCATGTTTCCACCCCATCTTTCCTTCTATTTCTGTACATGCTGTTTGTGTGTGTGTGCGCGTGTGTATGTGTGTGTGAGCGCACGCACGCGTGTGTTTTAACACAAAAGGGTTCAAAATGCACACACACACACACCCTTCCACACACACACCCAGCATTTAGTCAAAAAAAAAAAAAAAAAAAAAAAGGGGCGTGCGGAGGAATAAAAAAAAGAAATCTTCCCCAGGAAGCACTTCTGGAAGTTAAGCTTCTACTTGCTTTCCAGCCACAGGGCAAGTGCCGAGGGGAGGCCTAAATAACACCCCCCTTCCACTGTAGGGCTGGCAGCGCCCGGGGCCCACAGCACAAACGCTGAGCGGGATCCACGGGCAAGGCAGGGAAGGTACCTGTCAGACTTCCTAGAGCGAGGTGTTGTGCGTCTCCCTCACGTTACCTGGGAGACTCACATTCTCGTCCCTAGCTCTCTTCCCCCAGAGGACCTCCACACCGTTCTGATGGATCCGGGCGCTCCGCCGTGACTGTCCCGTTGGCGGGGCCCGGACCCTGTGCCTGCGGCGAGGCGGCGGGCTCCCCGCCACAGAGCAGGCTGCCCTTGTCCGTTTCATCCCCCACCGGTCCATCCAGGGAGCATCCCCTCGCAGCACCCGGGGCCCGGCGAGCCCGGCTGTCTACAGGCTCCAAGGCTTCCCCTTCGCCTTCCGAGATGACGGTCATGGGGCTGCTCTGGATCCGGTTCCGCACGCTGTATCTGCTGCTGGCCGCAGAAGGCGGGGTTCGGCTGCGGCCGTACCGGGGGCCGGAAAAGGACAGACTCCGAGGCATCAAACCTTCGTTCTTGGCCCACTCCTCCTGGGCCCGCCTGTTCTTGCTAGGGGAGCAGCTTGACGGGCTCTCGGGGGCGTCTGGCGAAGGCTCTGACCTTGATCTCTGGAATCTAGGGTCTGTGTTCTTCAGCATCTCGGCTGCAGACATGCGGGCACTCGTGTCTGCCCGACTCCCCTTTTTTAGCAGCAGAGCTTTGAAGTTGTCACTGCTGGTGCTGCTTTTACGGACACTTCTCTGAATTGACCCCACTTGCTTCGGGGAGGCCAGGCTGGGGGCAGCACCAGTGGGTGTCACTGGCGGGGAGGGAGAATGGTTTCGGGAGTGATCATCATCTGAATCTTTACGGCCAAGGACTTTCCTCTTGGATCTGAGATTTAAGAACATGAAGATAAAGGTTCATTCCCAGTGGGCCATGGGACGTCGGTCACAACCTCCCTGCTTCTCTTACTGCATATTCCGGTCACCATTTATTAAGAGTTCCTTTAATAGTTTATTTTATTATCATGAGAGCCCATGACCCAGCTACGATAATGATTAACTCTTGGCTGCCCTTCTTTCATCTGTACCCTCACTGGATTACTTTGAAATGAATCTTAAGGTATCATATTAACTTACTGTGGTAAGGATCATTTCAAAAGTTTCTATTGCCGTATTTTATTTAACACTCCCGTAATAGACTGATCCCGAGTGAATTTCACTGCTGACCACCCTTGTTTGTAATCTTCCTTTTCTTGTTTGGTACTAGCCCTTCAACAGGGCTAATA
Source organism: Leopardus geoffroyi (assembly GCF_018350155.1). NCBI lineage: Eukaryota > Metazoa > Chordata > Mammalia > Carnivora > Felidae > Leopardus > Leopardus geoffroyi. Next base: position 125,022,279 of record NC_059332.1, read on the forward strand.
GATAAGTCAACCCCCAGAATATCCCCTACCATGAGGGAGGCCCCCACTTCAGGTTCTAGAACAATTCTACAGCTCTGCATTCTCATACATTCTAGAGTGTGACGTAAAACCAGGCTTCCTTGGCTCTTACTGGCCCCTATGTCAACTTCTGAAAATCCAGTTTTCCAGAAAACTAGAGTGAACCTTCCACACCAGATCCTGTTTCCTGACTGACTTCAGAAAACCTCTCGGTGATCAAGACAATCTGAAGAATGTGGGTGGAATGTGACAGAGGAGGGGCCTTTAGGGAAAGTTAAGATGTTTCCCGGAGGTGTTTCTTATCCTCAGTCTCTAAGAAGCTTGCTGTTCAATGTGTTTTGTATGCAGAGTGACTCAGAGATAAGAAAGCAGATGAGCCAGGGGGCCCCTTGCTGGTCTCTTCACAATAACAACTCAGTCTGCAAGGAATCTCTCAGCCAGATGCAGGTGCTTTAAGAAAAACTCGGTATATTTAATCAAACAAAGACATGGGTACATCTTTTTGTTTGCTATAAAATTATAGAATATGCAGCAGGTGCTTGCAGCACCAAGAGGTTAGTACTGTAGATACAGATTGAGAGTTGAACTTGAGCACTACCAACCTCTAGCTGTGTGGCCTTGGACAAACTAGTCCGTTTTCATACTTGTAAAAATGGGGGCGAGGATACTGACCTCACAGGTTCGTGAGGATTCAATGAGACGAAGAGCCTTTGGAGTCACACAGACCTGGGCTAAATCCCATGCTAAAGCTTCCTTGCTCTGTGACCTTGGGCAAATTAAAGTTTCTGATCCTTGGGGAGCCTGGGTGGCTCAGTTGGTTGAGCGTCCGACTTCAGCTCGGGTCATGATCTCACGGTGCGTGAGTTCGAGCCCCGCGTCGGGCTCTGTGCTGACAGCTCAGCGCCTGGAGCCTGCTTTGGATTCTGTGTCTCCCTCTCTCTCTGCTCCTCCCCTGCTCACACTTTGTCTCTCTCTCAAAAATAAATAAAGATTAAAAAAAAAAAAAAAAGTTTCTGATCCAGTATCCTATCTGGAAAGTGAAACAACAGTAGAGAGCTCCTAGTTTATCAATAAAGATGAGTGCAGGGGCGCCTGGGTGGCTCAGTCGGTTAAGCGTCCGACTTCAGCTCAGGTCACGATCTCGTGGTCCGTGAGTTTGAGCCCCGCGTCGGGCTCTGGGCTGATGGCTCAGAGCCTGGACCCTGCTTCCGATTCTGTGTCTCCCTCTCTCTCTGCCCCTCCCCCATTCATGTTCTGTCTCTCTCTGTCTCAAAAATAAATAAACGTTAAATAAATAAATAAATAAATAAATAAATAAATAAATAAATAAATAAAATAAAGATGAATGCAAATAACAGCCATAAAGTGTCAGGCATGGAAGATGTGCTCAACAGACTTGTGAGTGTCATTTAGGGAAAAAGAGTTCTTTCTTCCTGCCGCTAGGCCCACTTCAGTGCTGTTTTTACTTGGCCTTGCACAGCAAGACACGGGAGGAATGGACCCCTAATGGCTGCCCTGGGCTCGGTGCTCCCACAGTCCTCTCCATGCTTCTGGCCAAAAAGAAGCCCCCAAAGCAGAAGACAGGAGATGGTAAGGACTGAAACAAAGTCTGAAGGGTGGCCAAAGCTGACGTGGCACCAGCCCCTTTGAGACTGCAGAGCCTGGCCTATGACCCTTTGGTCCAACGGCTCTGCATGGTTGTCAACAGACAGCGGTGCTCTGGAATACATTAATGACCAGCTGACAGAGACCACAAAAATAATAACATCGCAGAATCTTAGAGCTGGAAATGGCTTTAGCTGGTGTGGTCTGACCAGGGAAGGTAACTGATACCAAAGAGTGAAGTCACACAGCTTAATATAAGAACTAGGACCTGATGGAGTATCTTTCTACCCATAGTGCCTGACCTCACAACCTATAGCAGTCACCTTAGAGAGTGAATGATTTAGCACTGAAGCTATATATATTGCCTTATTTGAACTTCTCAAAAGCAGTTCTGCCCATCTCATTCTTGCAGGTACTGCTTTGTAGCCTAATTTTTAGTTTGTTTTTTAAAAGGTAAGGGTGTGCAGGGTGCCTGGGTGGCTCAGTCGGTTAAGTGTCCGACTTTGGCTCAGGTCATGATCTCACGGTCCGTGAGTTCAAGCCCCGCGTCAGGCTCTGAGCTGTCGGCTCAGAGCCTGGAGCCTGCTTCGGATTCTGTGTCTCCCTCTCTCTCTGCCCCTCCCCTACTTGCATATTCTCTCTCTCTCTCTGTATTTCTCTCGCGCGCGCACACTCTCTCTCAAAAATAAACATTAAGAAAAAAAAAAGGTAAGGGTGTGCTGAAATCCATACATCAAGCCACAGGTATGCTTGATTAAAGTTATGGCCTTTAACTGTAGATTTAGAATTAAGAGAGGAGATGGGAATTTATAAAAGTTTTTGTTGTTTCTCAAAAGCAGCTGCCCCTGAAAATGAGAATTAAATCTAAGCACACAAATTCTCTGCATATATGTATGTATACACACGCACACACACATACATGCTCTGTGTGTGTATTTCCAAAGAAGATGGCTATAAAAAGCACTCAAACAGTTAACACTGGCTTGAAAACTAATTACTTCAATAAATATAAAAATTTCACACCTCAACTGGTGTTCTACATTTTCCATCTGGCTTTAAATCTGAAGTGAATTCATTTGCATTATAAAATTTGAAAGCTGTGGGCTCAGTTTAGATACTCTTTCTTTTAAATTATTAGCTTAGGTGGGGCGCCTGGGTGGCTCAGTCTGTTGGGCGTCTGACTTCGGCTCAGGTCACGATCTCGTGATTCACGGGTTCGAGCCCCGCGTCGTCGGGCTCTGTGCTGACCGCTCAGAGCCTGCAGTCTGCTTTGTGGATTCTGTCTCCCTCTCTCTCTGCCCCTGCCCAGCTCATACTCTGTCTCTCTCTCTCTCTCTCTCAAAAATAAATAAAACATTTTTAAAAAATTAAAAAAAAAGAAGTTTCTAAATTATTAGCTTAGGTGCTGAAGAATATAAAATAAAATAAAGCCCAAAAAAGCAGACTTCAGATGGATTTCTATTATGTCCGTTAATACATTATCAATACCAAAACAGAAATTAGCAGTCGTCTTCCCTCGCTCTCCAATCCATACCCTACTTGGTCTCCATTTCTACCGCGTGTACACAGAATGATACAGACTGGCTGATTTCCACATCTGTAGTAGATATAATTCACTACTAGGAGACACCGCAGCTTTTTCAGTGTCTTAAGAAGGTTGCCAAAGTAAAATATGGAAGAGACATTTGGCGTATTTTTCAGAAAAGCACATAGTAAATTGGCCCCACAATAGTTGGGTTCCTCACTGAGACCAAGTACTTAGCACACAGAGCAACGAGCAACGTATCTTCTCTGTAGACTGCTATTTTAAATATATATGTCTGCCCATTTAGCAAACCAGTGCATTCCCTATGAAATGAAAGATGCCACATCCTGGAAGAATTTCCTGAGAGTTAAATCCCAACTGGTTTCATTTAATCCAGAAAATATTTACGGTGTGCTTATTGTGTCTCTAGCATGGTTAGAATAGAAACCTCTGTATAAACTTCTACAAATGCCACTAAGGTCCGTTTCAAATGCCACGTAGCATTTTTCATTTTACAGTTTTCAGAAATAATTTCATAAGTAGCTACACCTTTCTATTTCTAACGAGATCAAAGAAACCATTGCTAAAGAGGCAGTCTTTAGGGTCTTTGGGGGTACCGTACCAATGCTAGAGCCAAGATGTAAAGAACCTAATTGCTGGGGCACCTGGGTGGCTCAGTCAGTTGAGCGTCAGCTCTTGATTTCGGCTCAGGTCATGATCCCAAGGTTGTGGGATCAAGTCCTGTGTCTGGCTCTGCCCTGAGTGTGGAGCCTGCTTAAGATTCTCTCTCTCCCTCTGCCCCTCTCCCCTGCTCGGGATCTCTCTCTAAAATAAAATAAATAAATAAATAAATAAATAAATAAATAAATAAATAAATAAATAAAAATAATAAAAAAACTCTACCTTTAAAAAAGAAAAGAAAAAACAGAATTCTTGACAAACACCTAATTCCCCAGCTTGGTCCCCTCCCCCCCCCCCCAACTCCTCCCCAAGTTAGATATTTATATGCTGCACAAGGAATTTCAGATCGGGATAACACTGTGCTTTTCATCTCATGCAACAGCCTTCTCAGATTCCAAGAGCTGGGAAAACAGTCCTGACACAAGGTTACTTACATGGAGAGTCAAATGATTTTATAGGATGCTTCGTTCTGGGAAGAGAAAAGGGACCTCGATTCAGGGCCACATAAGGTGCTGGCAGCATAAAGACACTCATAAGAGTGTCCAAAAACACTGTGGTAAAGGAGTTGAGACAGCAGCAAAGGACTGATACAGCTTTGTGGTTAAAAGCACTTGCACATATACAATCTCATCTATTCTTACAGTGACACTGTTAACGAGTATGCGGCTGTTTACAGCCAGAAAAATAAGGCAATATATATATAGCTTTGGTGCTAAATCATATTCACTCTCTAGGGTGACCATATGTAAAGACTCTAACAGTTCAGGCAGTTATTTTGAAACATTTACTCCACATTTTTTTCTTAAAACCCAACAATTTCTGATGCCAGTAGATGGCACTAACAGTATACACTAACAAATTCAATTCCTTTCGCTCCCGCTTTGAAGAGACCTTACTCTTGTATGGAAACATTTCAGTATCCAAAGAAAACTGCGCTAAAAAATCCTGCTATTTCCGTGAAGTAAAAAAAAAAAAAAATAATAATAATAATAAATGAATACATAAATAAATAATAAAACACCCTTAGGAAAGAAGCAACCCTGTAGAGCTTAGCCTGTGCCTATCTTCTGTCCACGAAACACAGCATTCCTCCCCCTGGACTGGACCATCCGTCGCTCTAATCCAGTTCTTGTAAATACTCCGTCACGTGACTGACACATTGCATTTCTTGCCAGCAACTGCAGTGCTGGGCAGAAGGCACCCATTGAGTCCCTGTCCCCACGCCTTCATAAAAATCAGTGGAACAAAGGAGAACAGAAATTGGGAGTCAGAAGAAAAAAAGGAAAAAACATAGAAACGCACTAAAAAAAAAAAAAATCAAGTTAATGGGTGACAGAAAAAAAGCTCAAGGAAGACACACTGAGGAACCACTTAGAAAGACTCAGAGAGTCTGTCGCCGATAAGAGCGAGGAGTTCGGGATACCTGTGAATAGCTGCGAAAAGGTCTTCTGTGGTCCGGGGTCTGCTCGGGGTCATCACCTCCTCACTCCCTTCTTCCCTAAGGAAGTCGCAGGCCTCCGAGGAAGCAGCAGCTGTGTCCGGCTCTGGCACCCCGGCTGTAGAGAAGTAAGCCGATACAGGACGCGCACAAGTGACTTGAACTGGCACTTTTCACCAGGCTTCCCCATCTGCTTCCCTGCCATTCCCGATAACGTGAGAACCCCGGGACAGGCAGTGGGGTCGGCAGTTTGATCTTTTATTTGGATCACAAATAAAAGACAGCCAAAGCTCACTCTCTTCTGTTGAAGTCCGGGGCTCCTACTGAATCTCTCCCTCCGATTCTGTTGCAACATTTCTTTGCAGCTCTCCAGAAGGGAGATTACTCATTGCTGTTTAATAAACACCCTGTCTGCTGCGGACCACGCTGCCCCTCTATTTTCTGACGTTCAGTAAGCCCTACCCTCAGATCCAGATTTTTTTTTTTTTTTTAAAGATCATAAAATGCCAAGTTGGTAACCTAAGTGTGAGGCAGCACAATGAGCCCACATGCGGCTAGCTTTACCTTGAACATGCACCGGCCCTATCTTCTGCCTGGGCTGCATGTGGTCGGAGGGGAAGGAGAGAGAAAAGCAGACTCACGCCCTCCGTCCTGTAGAGACAGGCAGCTCTCCGCGCTGCCTCCACCGTCTGCACTGTTCTCGGCACCTGGCTCCTCCTGCTTGGCGGCTGGCGAGACATCGGGCTGCACCATGGGGACATTGGCTCTCACTCTGCCGGGGGAAGCGGGAGCTGCAGCCCCTCCCTCGAGATCCGAGCCGCCAGGACCGGTCTCGTCTGGACCGGCCCCGGCTCTACAAGTCCCGGCTGCCTCTCCCCTCGTGGGGCTGGGCGATGCTCCGCTCACGTTCTCCGCGGGCTCCGCTGTGAAATCTCTCTGCGGAGGTGGCACCACAAGGAACAGTTTGGGCTTCTTGGAAATGGGGGGTGGCTTCCTGCCGGGGGACGGGCCGGGGGGCTCCTGGAGCGGGGCGGCCCCGGCCTCCGGCTCCGCGGCGCGGCCCGGGCTGCGGCTCAGGAGGCCACGCTCGGCTGCACCGTCCTGGTGACCCTGACTCAAGCTCTTGGCAGGAGTCGGCGGCGAGCCTGTCACAGAGGCAGTCTGGCTTTCACTCTCCATTTCATTTATGCTATTTCGGGATTTCAGGAAAGCAGATGGCTTTAAACGATACTGGGGAACAACCGGAGTTAGTGTTTCCTGAGATGCTTGTTCATATAACAGTGCTTGCTCGGATCCTGAGTTCTTTTTCACGGGCCTCAACTGTACCATCTGCAATGCTTCAGCGGTTATCAGGGGCATGGGGGGTCTAGTGCCCTCCTCTTTGCTAGCGGGCTGCCTAACGGCCTCCCAGGAGCATTCGGGCTGGCCAGACTTTTTGAAAGAAGGCCTGGCATCTTTCATCAATTTGGGGTCAAGGGGTGGGGCAGGCGGGGGAGCTGAGGAGGGTACCGAGGCAGGGGGAGGCGGCAGGGAAGCCGAGGCACCCAGAGGAAGGGGGCTAAGTGCCCTGGGGGGAGGGGGAAAGCCCTGGCCAGGGAGGGGACAGAAGGGAGTGAGAGCTTCCGGTGGTGGAGGGGGGAAAAGGGGAGACTGAGGCAGAGAGCCCTCGGGGGAGTCTACTAAAGGCGGGGGAGGGGGAAGAGGAACGGCAGCAAGGGGCGAGGCCAGCGCAGAATCCAGCTTCTTCACCGTCCCGCTTCCTTCCGTGGAAGTGTTGGAAGACAGGGAGGTGGACGACGAGGAGATGGACACTGAAGATACCAGGGAGGACTTCCTCTCTGGCACCTTGGGCTTGGTCTTCCCCTTCCCGTTTGCTGGTGACGCGGATTTTAAAAACACAGGCACAGGGGTGAGCGCTGTGGGTGTATTCGACTGGCTGGAATACCCACTGGATGGAGAAGTGACTCTGTGGGACTTCTCCGGTGATGTGACCTTTGGTTTGACGGCGCCGCCGGGCACCTGGGGCATCGCGGTCCCGGAGCCCTCCTGGACCTGGCAGGCTGGCCCGTCTCCGGCCGGCGCCCCGCTGCCGCCGGGGCAGCCCCCGCCGGGGATCCCGGGGTCTTCCTGCGCGCCCGTGTAGTCAATGTAGTACCCCCAGGGGTCCGCGTACTCGGACTTGACGCTGCTCGTGTCGCTCTGCGACGGCGTGGCCCCGCACAGGGAGTACACGTTGGGGGCGGTGGCCGAGGTCATGCTGCTGCCCGCGCTCACCGTGCTCTGGCTGCGGGAGCGGGACAGCCAGGGCTCTTCACAGTCGCTGCAGGGGCTCTGCGAGGGCGAGCTGCCGCCCCTGGCCTTGCCCGGGAGGTTCAGCTGCAGCGAGTGCTGAAGCGAGGCGATCAGGCTCTCGTTCAGCGCCTGTCCGTTGGCCTGCACGCCCTTCTTGGGAACCCTGCGCAGGGAGTCCGTCCGGGAGGGTGGCAGGGGCGGTTTCTTCGCTTTCTTCAAAGAGATGTTACGCGAAAGGGACTTGTCATGGTCACGCGGCCGGTCCCCTTGGCTCTTCCGAGCTCGCCCATCAAAAACATTGACCACACTGTGCCTGGGGTTCCCGAAGCCATCGCTGCTATTGCACAGGTTTCCAGATCCGTGTCCGGGGTCGGGGTGCATAGATGCGTAGAAGCCATCGTGCTCCTCTGAATACAGGGACCTGGCATCATCTTTGGTCGACGTTTGATCCAAACTGCAGCTGCTCATGTTACTTCCGGGAGTGGAGAAGCCGGGAGTTGCCGCACGCGCCTTCAGTGGGGATGCCCGTCCGTTACCTGCGGCGCCGTATTCCCAGGGCTCCGAGCTGCCGTGCCCCCCGCCCTCGGAAAAACTGGACTCGCTTTTGCCATCCACATCCTGGGCGTGCGCTGGAAAGCCCAGGTTGTTTTTACAGTCGTAGGTCATGGCTTGGGATCCATTCTCCCGACTAGCTGGAGTATTTAGAGAGACCGCTGAATCACAGAGGGAGGACAGCATGGCTGCACTGGGGGGATGGGGATCCAGGGCCTGGGAAAGAACAGTGGGGTGACCCTCAGTCCAGTGACCGCCGTGAGACTGATGGCCCTCTTTACTAGCATGCCTGGACAGGAGGTGCTCTCTGGATTTTGCCTTCAGGTATGAACAGGAGCTGGTAATTTTACCGTCCAGCTGTCCTGGACTGTGAGCAGCGTGAATAATAATGACCTCCGGAGAGGAGGAGAGCGTGGCGTTTGGGATGATGCTGGTGGAATAGGTTGCGTGAGGAGAAACCACGCACGCTGGGCTAATCACGTTCTCAAAGTGCCTCAGCTCCCGGGACGTGGGCCTCAAAAGTGTTCCGGTCCTCGAGGCACCTCCTAAGTGTCCTAGGTTTTCATCTACTTGTGGGTTCCCGCTCTGGTAGGGGCGCGCGCCACCCAGGTCTTCCGCAGGGCCCAGGGGACCCAGCCGTGGCTCGAGGGACTGGCTGTTTGCCCTTGCTCCAGAACGTGGAAGGCTGTGGAAACCAGCATCACTGTGGAGGCGGGAAGGGAACACGATACCCGCGGAATCGCTCAGCACAGACATGTTCCCAGAGGAGCCTGAGAAGTGGCTCATCTGGGCGGCGATGCCTTGCCCCTTCTGTGCCCTGATTCTTCTCATGGAAGGTGGTACAACTTTCACTTCCTCGGTCTGACAGCTGGAGTCCCTCGTTTCTGAGCGCTGCCCAGCAGCCCGAGAGCTGTCAAGCCTTCCTAGTGTGGAGTAGTGGTCTGGGGTATACACTGAGTGAGCACCGACCTCATCCTGGCCGGTGCCTGATGCTGGAGATAAAGCAGAAAGAGGCTTGTTACCTAAAAATAAAAATATGTTAGTTCATCACTGATACCCTCATCCCCTTTTTACTCTGCTGTACTTAAAAATATTTTTTTTTTCAATTCGATTTAGTTTTTCTTTCCTCCTGTAGGCACCTGAGAGTTTAAACACTTATTGATACTCCTAAAAATAAAAACCCTTCTTATGAATGTCATGTACTTCTCTCGATTTGTACTTCAAACCCTCCTATAGGGTGAGTGCTACATATGGAATTCTCAGTTACTCTCTTTAAGATCAAAGCTGAACACTCTGTGCAAGAGATACTTTTCAAATAACCTCCTTTCGGTAAAGATTTCAAGGTGGCCTGTCACCCGCCAGGTGACTGTGCCGAGTATCTGTCAAGCTGTGACGATCTTTCCCAAAGACGAATGAATGTAGTGGTTCAATAGTAGGGCTACAGAGATACCATTTACAGGGGATATTGGTATCAAACAGTGTTAATTATATTAATTTTTTATGTCAGAAGGAATTCCAAGGGAAAAATGATTTACAGGCCCATCTGTGTATCAAACATTTCATTATCCATCTTAGACCATTGTCATCTGTCTGTCAGTGACATTCAAAATCCAATGGCAATCTGTTATGTTCTGGTGGGGGAAAAGCTGCAAGAATTCATCCAGTGAGCATTTCCTCAAATTAGGGTTATTCATTTCTTGGAGCTCTAAAACCAAATGAGAGCAGGTATGTTTAAAGGTGGGGTGGGGCGGGGCAGGGAGGGGGGAAGCATAAGGAGGGCCAAACAGAGAGGGAAATGGATGAGAAAAAACCTTAAGTGTAGATAACAGTTAGATTTCAAAATACCTAGAAAGGAACAGAATCTTAAAAACACAAGTCCAACATGAAACCAACAATTTAGCCAAAGTGGAGAGGCAGAGAGAGAGAGAGAGAGAGAGAAGGAGAGGGAGAGAGAAACCAATTCATGCATAGTTACTAACCACTAGGACACATTAAATCTTGAAAAGTAACAGCAAAACCAGTTTTCTCTACACTGTTTGAAAAACTGAAAAATTCTCAATCATGGGCTTTGCTGAGCAATGCAAGTTGGGTGCCTGCTGGCATCACTGTTCACCTGGGCAAGGACACCAGTGGTGATGGGATTCCCGCGAACTCCTTCCCTATCCCACATGAACTAACTACGTGTCCCTGACTGGACATCCAAATACCAAGGATATTACAAAAATGGCAGTGATGTTCTTGTAAGAACCACAAAGGAGATGTCATCCTGTGAGGAATAAAGCATAAAGCCTTTTCCTTCACTGTGATGACGGAGAATATTTTTATACTGGTATCTTTTAGCAAAGAGGATCTGTTTCCTCCCCCCTACTTCTCTGCCAGTTACGCTCACCGAAGACAGACACGCGCACGTGCGCACACACACATGCACACAAGGTTCTCCCTTAGAAAGAGAGGAAGTGGGTCAAAGGGCAGGAGCAGGAGAAAAATCCACTTTGAGGAAAGAAAACAAAAGATGAAGGTTTTGCTATTTTAAAAGGTATTTTAGTAGGTGGGAAAATCGACTTGCACGGCTCCACCAGTTTGCACCAGTTTGCTTCCAAATATTCAAGTTACCTTATTCCATTGAACAATGGATTTTCATGCTTTTTCTTCTAAGATTGCAGCCGTTTTGCACGGGATCAGTGGTAGATTTTTAATGGTCTTTAAGGGCCATAAACAAAGTACTGATTCTTTCAGGTAACAATTCTGAATGTGAAACCATTTTAGGCTTCTGAAAATGGAAATATAACCATTTCTTCGCCATTTACAACCCAGTACAACTTTCTTATTAACAAAGGTTTTCTAAAGACTTTAAAAAACATGTGTGAAAAACAACTCACATATCAACCGTCATAGGGACCACCAAAGTTCTATTCCCAAAACAGACTGCCTAATATTTTCATAGTACAAAAAGTGTCACATATTATAGGATATAGATGAACACTGTCTTGACCAGAATTCAATAACAAAAAACAGACTATAAATAAAGAGATCTGTGGGGCACCTGGGTGGCTCAGTTTGTTAAGCATCTGGCTTCAGCTCGTATCATGCTCTCATGGCTCATGGGTTCCAGCCTCGCATCAGGCTGTGCACCGACAGTGTGGAGCCTGCTTGGGATTCTCTCTCTCCCCCTTCTCCCTCTGCCCCTCCCCCATCTCAAAATAAATAAATAAACTAAAAAAAAAAAAAAAAAAAAAGAGAGAGGACTGCAAATATAGACCTCTCGGGTGCTGCTAAAAATCTTGAATGGATTTATCTGATTTTACAACATAAAGAAATAATTATATTTTTTCTTCTACTTATTACGCAATACTACAAGGTATGTCGAATTCAAAAAAAAACATGTAATCAAAGCCAGTTAATTTAAGATTTAATAGGTGGATTTTTAAAACGTCATGTCTGGTCTTATGTTCTTAATGTTCTTCGTACAAACTATCAAAAATCATTCAGAAGGGGGATTCCTTTAAGTGAAGCTTTTTCTGCTTGGGGAGTACATATTGTTCAAGGACTATTCAAACTCTTCAGGAGCCAAATATAATTGTATACCAACAAAATAATCCTATCTGATTCTAAAAGATGAAAACTCATAATGGGTTGTTCAAATACATTTCTATGTATATATAAGATAATAAGAGTAAAGAAAAAATTAGAAATTTTGTCCGATTCACTTAAATGGAAGGCAACGAATTCTAGGCCATAAAGACTTCAGAGAGTAAATCTCATAGCTTGACTTCAAAGTACAAACTGGCTCATCTCAAAAATAAAAATAAAAATAAAAATAAAAATAAAAAAATAAAATAAAACAACTCATCTCTAGAGTCCACTGTTCATGGTTTCTGAAGTGCAAAGTGCATATAATAAAGCACAATCAACTTTAATTCTGGAAGAATCTCTGGTTTGATTTTTAAAACTCCAAATCTCCAGCAACTTGGGCAGTGTCTAGTGGACAGGAAGTATCTTTCCTAGTGAATGTTTTCTTTTCAGATAATCATATCCTTTTTTTTATCTAATTTGTTTGACTCAGCCATACTTCCCTCTCCTTCGTATCTAAAAAAGACTAGTTTTTAAGGAAAATACCAAGTGTCTATAAGCTTTCAAACCAGATACCTTTCAAGTACGGAGTATTGGGGAGAAAAGGCAAGATCAACCAGAAGTCATAAAATGAATGAAGAAAATACATGATCCAGATTTTCTGCTACATGTTACTCTATTCAATATTTATTTATTTTTGAGACAGAGAGAGAGCATGAACAGGGGAGGGTCAGAGAGAGAGGGAGACACAGAATCTGAAACAGGCTCCAGGCTCTGAGCTGTCAGCACAGAGCCTGACGCGGGGCTTGAACTCACAGACTATGAGATCATGACCTGAGCCGAAGTTGGACGCTCAACCGACTGAGCCACCCAGGCGCCCCAAATGTTATTCTATTCAAATGTTATTTTCCCTTACTCTATCAATCCTTTCAACTCGTCTATCTATAAAACTACAGTTGTTTCTTATCTTTTCTTTCTTTTTTTTTAAACTAGCTCTTGCTTCAATACAGCTGTCTCAGTGGACCACCAGCTATGATCCAGGTTATGTCGACTGCGCAGTGACATCAACTGTCTCTGTTTGGCCAAGACCACAGCGCAATGATGTGGGCAGAGCTATTTCCTTTCTTCCAGCATTGTTGGTGTTTCTACATCACATACAAGAGATGGGAGCATGGGCCCCAGGGACTCAATTACTGATTCTAAAAATACAATTACAGAAGACCTGATTTACCTAGCTGATCAGATCATTCCACTAAGATCAAAGAGGCAACTGAGTTATTGGCTCCATACTGGTTGGTTTAGTAATAAAAGTGATAAATTTCATTATCTCTGAGGTTCTAGAAATCATGTTACATATATACATAGAGAAAGAGGGAGGGGGAAGTGAACAGGGGGAGACACAGAGATAATTCACACTGAATACTTGTGTGTATGTATATGTTTTTCTGAGTCATATTATTCTTATTCTTATACTCTTTGCACAAAGCCATCCAAAACCTACCTATTTTGGTTGCACAGCCACTTAAAATGTAGACTACCCTGAAATATCAACCTTGTTATCTTACAAAGGGCATGTCTTTTTTTTTTTTTAATGTTTATTTATTTTTGAGACAGAGAGAGACACAGCATGAGCAGGGAAGGGGCAGAGAGAGAGAGGGAGACACAGAATGTGAAGCAGGCTCCAGGCTCTGAGCTGTCAGCACAGAGCCCGATGCGGGGCTCGAACTCACGAACTGCGAGATCGTGACCTGGGCCGAAGTCGGACGCCCAACCGACTGAGCCACCCAGGCGCCCCAAAGGGCATGTCTTTAAAGTCACTCCTTTAGGGGGCGCCTGGGTGGCGCAGTCGGTTAAGCGTCTGACTTCAGCCAGGTCACGATCTCGCGGTCCGTGAGTTCGAGCCCCGCGTCGGGCTCTGGGCTGACGGCTCAGAGCCTGGAGCCTGTTTCCGATTCTGTGTCTCCCTCTCTCTCTGCCCCTCCCCCGTTCATGCTCTGTCTCTCTCTGTCCCAAAAATAAATAAATGTTGAAAAAAAAAAAATAAAAAAAAAAATAAAATAAAATAAAGTCACTCCTTTAGGTTAAGGAACGTCCCCTAAAAGACCAGTTAAAATATAAACATTACTGCAGTGCTGTAAGGAATTAGCCCATTAAGCATCTACTGAACATAAGAGTATGTACTAGTTTCTCACATAAGTTAGCTGTCACCTAAAGGAAGAAAAAAAGAGAAAGAGTCTGAAAGAATGAGATCCAGGAGGACCAGCCCAGATCTGGAAGCAGATGCAGGGGCACGGATGGAAGACAGATTTCTCAAACCCTGTGGATGCAATCTCACCTTTGTTTGCGATAAGACCCTGTGTTATGAAATAAGACGGGCACTTTTATGTCACCTGGGTCACCGGAACTACCTAGAGCAAAAGCAAAGCATTGCTATTCTTGTCCCACTGTGGCTTCAGTCTAGAAGGCAGAACATACATATCGGAGAACTGGGTGGCAGTAAAAGAGAGAACGCCAGGTAAAGAAGAGTGAGCCTTCTGTCCCTAAAACAGGGCATTTCAGCAGGTGTTTTGGGAAAAAAACACATAGGAACAATGTCTGTAGCACTCGGAAGCTGAAGCAGGCAATGCTACCTCAAAGTATAACAGATCACTAGAGCTAGGATAAACCCATTTTGACTCAAAGACTGCGGGGCAAGTTCCAAAAGAATTATCCCGAGTATCTAGACTGTAACCTACAAAAGCAAATAAAAGTAAAAACGTCAGGTGAAAGCAACTATGAGGAAATAAGTCCACAGGTTGGCTGAAGAGAAAGAGGCAAATTTCAACATAGGTAGTATTAAGTTCTCTACGGTAATTACAAAAGCAGCTTTTATGTTAACCTATAGTGAACCCACCGGCACCAAGCGCTTCACCTGTATGAATTCATGACATCCTCAGACAACCCTATGAGGTATGTTCTGTCAATATCAACAACCACATTATTTGAATGAGGAAGGAGACTCGGGCAGGTGAAGTAACCAGCTTGAGGCCACCCCGGGCGTCAGCGGCAGAGCTGGGATTCAAATCCACACATCTGGCGCCGGAGTCCCTGCCCCGGCCCAGCGTGCGCTGCTGTCTGTGTAGACATTCCCAATGAGCCCATTGAAAACCAAAGGAGGAAGGGAATATAGAAAGAGGAGAGTGAGAGGGTTACCCAAAGCATCTATAAAGATAAGCAGAAATAATATGGATAAGTGAATTATGAAATAAATAACCTTCTCCGCTAGCCCCCCCCCCCAAAAAGAGGGGGGGTTCTTTCTTTTCTGTTTTTATCACAGGTTGAAAAATATTGAATTAAAAACCTATGAAACTGTTTCCTGGGACATTCCATTAAGGTACTATCCAACATAAATGAGTTTTTTCTGTTGTACTGAAATTGACTAATTATCTCACACTTGCTGTCTCGTTGATGACAAAATGGCCATCACCGTTGTCAGTATTAACTAATGAAGTCCATCGTCATTATCTGGAGTCCTAGAATGAGTTTTTGGTTTTATGAAAACTTAAAATCTAAATGAAAGGTAAATTTCATTGTGGAAATACCCAGTGTGCAAGGCACATGGAGATGCTGACATTACTGTAAATGTCTATCACCCCAGTTGACAGTCTTTCTATAAGCTCTTCCTGTCACCGTCTCACCAAAACTCAACAAATCACCTGCAGGGGATGCTAAGACTTGTACCCAGTGCTGCACTCAGGAGAGAAGCTGGCCCTCTGGGGGCACCAAACGGCTATCAGAATGTATTGATCTCGTAAGCACCACAATGAGGTTAGCGTAGTAATGCTGAGCAGTAACGAGGGGCAACAGAATACAGTTCTGATGAGCCATACCTAGCTCCTTCTGTATGTTGTCAGGGACTCCTGTAATAGTCTTTCTCCTTTTGACTTTCTTCGGTCGTCTTACCAGAGTGTCTGTGTAAATTAGAGACCGCCGAAGGCTGGCCTGGCGATCGAAATTCTCCCCTAATATAGAGTAGTAGAACAAGCAAAGCAATGTTATTCTCAAGCAAGCCGACACCATGCACTCTCTTCGAGAAGCTTGTTGTAAAATGATAAGAAGGTTATTAATAATGATGTTAGCCAGTCTTATGATGATGAATGAATGCTGAAGGCCAAAAAAAGGAGGAAAGCACATTATCGTCATAAGGCTATTTTTTCATTGCCGGTCTACTTCCAAAGGAAGCGCCTTGATCTCATTTGCACATGAGCTGGGATAACAAGTGCAAATTTGTTAACATGACTTGAAGAGTGATTCTCTGTTATTTACAAAAATGGGTCATTTTGGAAGTGTTTTACATAGGCCCTATCGTCACCAAAATCACTCTTCACGTCAGCGTAGGGTGTGGTGAAGGCAATGAGCCTATTGTATTCACGTGTTCTCTCTAGAGAGCAATATAATGTCTTGTCCTGTGAAATAATCAAGAATAATCAAGGATTCTTGGATGCAGAGCTTTCTCTTTCTGTCAAGGAGGCTGACCATTTGGGCAGGCTCCGGTAATTGTTATGGTGTAGATACAACTGTAATGACCAATAAAAAGCCTTATAATGATAAAGTACTTTTACCACAATGAGACCCAGTAGCACTGCTGTTGTTAAAGCTGAACTGCTTTCTTTCTGCTTCTTGATCACTTTTGACAATTGATCTTAATTCAGACATTTCAGGTAGTTTTGCAATCAAACCTAGAATGCCATATCCACAGGACTGTTTTTTGTCCTCTAAAGTACGAACTTGTGTGATTAGCACACCAATGGAAACCATAAAATAATAAAGTAGCAGTTACTGATTGGTCTGCTTTAAATTCTTTCCCAGTTTAATTAAAGAAAGTTTTGTAGCACTGTCTCTGTTAAATGGTTATTCTCCTCAAAAAGAGATTTTAAAAATACATATATACACAAATTATATACTCCCATCACGCTTATGTTGTACAAAAAGAAGTATATAAACATTCACTCTTTTTAGCAACATTGACACACAAAGTGAGTATGTTGTAAACAAGGCACCCTCTATTTAAATAGGAATAAACTGTGATTAGAAACTTCTTTAAAGCAAAACAGAGGATAAAAGATCTGAATGATCAAAGCACATTTCATGTACGAAGCAACAAACACAAATAAATGCTTGCAACTTTGTTCCTAATGGAGAAAACCAGAAATGATTGAGAGAAGATGGTGAAACACCAGAAGGTATCATCACTGTAATAAACGCATCACGAAGTACAATAGCACGTATGATGCTTGTAAGGGGGCAAGCCATGACTTCAACGGCCCATAGTTCCCTGCCGCAGAGGAAAACAATTTCCTTGTATGAAGGTATTAAAAACAGACAAAACATCAACAGATAGCTGCACTTAGTCTCTACTTTTGCTTCCTTGAAAACAAAAACAAGAGATAAACCACTCAAATTCCAAGGAAATTAAGAAACAAACCATGAGAATGGACATCTAAGACATATGCCATTAAAGGCACCAAACTCTCCATCTTGCGTCATGGCCTCAAATGTCTGTCCCCGATGGTGGACTAAACATTTCTTGAGGGTAGGTACCATGATTCTTGTACTTTAGCACCCCCTGTGTCACTCAGTTCAATGCCTGACACAAAGTAGTGACTCAATAAATATTTGTTGAGAGGCACTGGTTCACTCCCTTTCATTGAAAAACAGCCTTCGTCATGGTTACTACTTAGAAATAAACTTAGCTAGCGGCAGACATTAGTATAAAGCCAGTGTGCCAAAACCGTTAAGCATGGTACCACTCTATTTATCTTCCAGGTGGAAGGCTTTTAATCCACATGGCGAATAGGAAACCTACACATATATGCATTTCATTTGAAACATTTTTTTTTTTTTTCCTTCCTCAACTCCTAGAACATGATGAGTCCCTACAGGACTACGAGTGAGGGGATTAAATTGATTTTCATGCTGGCAGCTCATTGTGCTAATGTTCTGCTGCTATGCCTGGCCGGCTTCACTCTGGACGTAAAATAATATATTTATCGACATTTCTTTCCCCTGCTGATCCTGACTGAAAATCAAACCGGAGGGTCAATGTTCATCCAAATAAATGAACACATGACAATTCCCTACAGGAAGCTATATTTTAGTCTCAAAAGCCTTCTAGGGCTGCAGACACACATCATTTAAAGAGGAGGAAGTGGTATAACCTAGGTCAACTCGACTGCTGAAAGTGAAAATTTTAAATTTAATGCTTCTTTGTATCAGAATAGTAGAAAAATCAACATCTTTATGTAATGCATGTGTATGTATGTGACCACATGGATCCAGAAGATGGATCGATACACATGCAACTAGATACTAGATGTGATTATTACCGTTCTGAAAATGTTAATCACTCAATTAAAAGCAAACTGCATTTTGACATAACTCATTTTGCTCACTTCTTTGTCATTTGCCTTTCCTATGTGGCATTTGAAGGCCTCCTTTTAAATTCTGTGTAATTCATATCTACTTAGTCATCAACAGGAGGGAATTACAGCTCAAAGAAATGGCAATGTCTTCTGTTGTTACAATGCAGTTCATTGCAAGTGATTATTTCTGAGGCTGTAGTTACTCTGTTTTAAATTTCCTGATCTCAAGATAATGCATTTATCCTAATTCCATTAAGGACTGCCATATTTCATAGCACAATCTTCTTATCTTACAATATTACTTTGGAGGCATCTAATCATATATAATGTAATTTATGTTTCTGCTGCATTTAATCAATCAAATAATGTAATGCGTTTTCTTATAGAAAATTTGTGTCCACATATTCCATTAAGCAATAAACACACTTTATTCTGAAACACAGCTACTTCTAAAAATAACCTTAAAAAAATATGATCTAAGTGCATGAGAATCACACTTGGGAAGATCAACATTATTTGCAAAGAAAATGGAATCAAATACTACGCTATTCCTTTAAGGCTTAAATACAATCAATGTGGGAGAATGTACCTGGAATTTAAAATAATTCATGCACTTATTTACTAAATTTCTCAGGAATTCAAAATAGATGTAATTTTTATTTTAAGTGTAATTTTTAAACATCTGTAAGGTTTTTTTTTTAAAAAAGTCTGCATTAACTATCAAAATACAAAAACCTTTCTAACAGCAGACCACAGCATTAGCTTCAGAAATACAGCAAGGGTGCTATGGGTTTTCATCCTAATTTTTTATGAAAACTCAGCCTTATTGGTCACCTGATATTTTTTAGGTTCTGGCCCTAGAGGCCATGCTTTTGTAAGGACTGGTTATCAATGACGATTATTAGCAACCAGTTTCTCTTGAATACACTGTCCAACGTTATCTCTTAACACATCTATTTTACACTTGGTATGCTTCCCAAACCACAGACCTTTTTTATGAGGTACGGAACTGATAAAGCAGGAAAATTCTGGTGCCTTTTAACAGTTCCTCTAAGTTCATGAAATACTGTCTTTGAGCTTCATGTACCTTGTTATCTGTCCCCTTAAATATTACAGATGATTAAAATCTGAGCATAATATTCCAAAAGAACTTGAATTTGAAGATTATAGAATTCAAATTATGGGGATCAAAATATGACTTGACCATCCTCTTAACTTTAAAACAGTATTTTCATAATCCTTACTGTTAGTTCACTTGATATTCTTATTTTAAGCAATTTGAGAAGACAAAAGGGTAAGAAAATCTATCACTCAAAAATATCACAAAACTGTTACTTCTTCACTTCCATAAATACTACATAAAATAGCCCTTTAGAAGGGAAACGTCATTGTTTCCTTACCCAGGGCCACATTTAGAAGATGTTCCCAAATAAACAAAATATTTTAAAGAAGCAATTCAATGAAAAAAGACACACACATTTTCTATGAATTCCATGACATCAACCCTTGGTGACAGCCCTCTAATCTTACAAGCAAGAGATATTTCATATGCATGCACACATATATATTTTAGTATTCCTTTCCTTAAACACAGAGCAGGAAGCCAGACTATAGCTATTTACCTTTGATGTATAAGTGAGATGCTAAGAGCATACAACAAACAGAAGCCAAAGTCATTTTCCCAAGTATGTTTAGAAACCTATCTATACAGCAAAGCATACCAGTTATATTAATGGGAACCACGTCAGCCTGGATTGTTTGGGCTTGCTGTCGCATCTTCTCTTCTGGCGTTGGCAAAGGAAGTGACTTGGTCCAGTTCGTTTGAGTATGAAGGTCAGAGAAGTCACTTGAGGTTGGCGTGTTAGGTCTCCTGATGGAAATAAGTCTTTCCTCTTCTGATGAAGAAATAGAACACTGCAGGGAAAACAGTAAGTAGACGCTGTAGTGTGCAAATAGCTGGCAAAAACATTTAAAAATACATTCCTTGTTTAAAGCCTTTTTTCAACTAGGGCGCGGGCGCCTGGGTGGCTCAGTCGGTTGAGTGGCCGACTTTAGCTCAGGTAACGATCTCACGGTCTGCGAGTTCGAGCCCTGCGTCGGGCTCTGTGCTGACAGCTCAGAGAGTAGAGCCTGCTTCAGATTCTGTGTCTCCCTCTCTCTGCCCCTCCTCCACTCAGTCTGTCTCTGTCTCTCAAAAATGAATAAATGTTAAATAAATAAGTAAATCAAAAAAATATTTTTTCAACTCATTAAAAGCAAGCCAAAAAAAAAAAGAAAAAGAAAAAAGAAAAAAAACAAAACTGGCCACATTTAAGAAAGAAGCAATAGTTTGCAAGAAAACTGCTCATCATCTTGAGCATGACCCGTTATGTATATGATTCACGCCGTCGCCTTAGTCTCTAAACCATGAGGTCTGCGAACGGTTTTGCTGACCCTCGATATCTTTTCAGTTCTTCCTGTTTCTCCTATATTTACTGTGGTCAGAAAGCTTATGGATTTAGTTGAATGCCAGAAGCCCGGAGAAGCATCATGGCTGTGGCCATCGGTTTCCATTTTTATTAAAATTTTGTTTGCTCAAAGTCATTTCTAGCCTCAACCTCATTTCCTTCAGGCGCTGACCTCAAGGAACATTTCTGGAATGATAGAGCTATTGTGTGCTCTTCTGAAACCATTTATATGAAAACAATTGGTGTGAAATTGTTAAATTCTAAGAAGCTGACTGAAGCTCTGCTCTGAGCCTTATCAGAATTCCATGAAAACATTTCTGGCAGTGTCTGTTTCAATACAGATTAACATCCTAACTGGGGAGCCCTTCTGCAATACCTTTCTTCTCATAACATCTTAAAAAGCGGAAGCAAGAACGCTGTTTGGGGAAGCATTTTACCATGGACGGTACCATGGCCGCACGACAGTTGGCTCTTTGACAAGGAAGCTCCAAGAACTCAAACACAATGTGCTCACAAACAACAACGATGACAAAAAAGGGTGATTGGCTTTTGTTGAGAAACGGCAGTTTATAATACACAATAAATGTCTAAGAACTGGTCTTCGAGTTGAAAGCATTTAAACTAACTACCACCTCTGAAAATAAGGCGTTTAAAAGAGTTTTACTTCAGAATAAAAAGTCAATGAACCTTCCCAAGGGGAATACCTGTGTGACCAGCACCCAAGTCAGCTCAACACTCCCCTCCCCAAACCACACACCCCTAAGCAAGGGTAACTACTCTCTGACTTCTAACACCCCACCATAGCTTTGTCTGCCTATGTGTGACCTAAAGGGAATCCTGACGTTCTCTTTTGTGACTTTCTTTTTTCGTTCAATATTATGTTTGTGAGGATTTATCTATCTTTAAGAAGCAGGCATTGATATCTTGCTGGATTTAACGCAAGTTTCTAAAAGCATACAGGTAAGAAATTTACAGAAGAAATACATCTGTTAGAAATTTCAACCACTTGGGGCGCCTGGGTGGCGCAGTCGGTTAAGCGTCCGACTTCAGCCAGGTCACGATCTCGCGGTCCGTGAGTTCGAGCCCCGCGTCAGGCTCTGGGCTGATGGCTCAGAGCCTGGAGCCTGTTTCCGATTCTGTGTCTCCCTCTCTCTCTGCCCCTCCCCCGTTCATGCTCTGTCTCTCTCTGTCCCAAAAATAAATAAACATTGAAAAAAAAATTAAAAAAAAAAAAAAAAGAAATTTCAACCACTTAAAAGAACACTGTAATCACTGTTTATTACTATTGAATTCATCTTACTGTAAAATATCTGTTTTTATTCTACAACTACCAGCCCTGCACAAATTTCACAAGGACTACAGAAGAGCCAATTAAAATAGTTTGGTGTTGGGGGATAGGGCCTAAACTAAGAATCCAAAGACCTGAGTCTATTCGCTTTATACCTGATAGTCTCGTGACTTTTAGGCTCTTCTTGAACCCTTCCTTTGCTGTAAAGTGGGGCTATATGTTTCCCTCCTGAGTGCCACAAAGAGCCATTCTCAAGACCTAATGAGATAAGGGCTGCCTGGGTGACTCAGTTGGTTAGGCCTCCAACTTCAACTTAGGTCATGATCTCGTGGTCCATGAGTTCGAGCCCCACGTTGGGCTCCGTGCTGACAGCTCAGAGCCTGGATCCTGCTTCAGATTCTGTGTCACCCCCTCTCTCTGCTCCTCCCCTGCTCACACTCTGTCTCTCTCTCAAAAATGAATAAATGTTAAAAAAAAATTATAAAAAAAAAGACCTAATGAGATAAAATCTCTGAAAATATCTATGACTGTTAAACATCATGGAAATAAAGGTGATGGTCCTATAAAAGTGACTTTAGGAAAGCAAAATCATGGGGGCACCGGGCTGGCTCAGTCGAAGAACAAAGGACTCTTGATCGTGGGTTGTGAGTTTGAGCACCAAGTTGGGTGTAGAGGTTACTTAAAAAAAAAAAATCTTGGGGCGCCTGGGTGGCGCAGTCGGTTAAGCGTCCGACTTCAGCCAGGTCACGATCTCGCGGTCCGTGAGTTCGAGCCCCGCGTCAGGCTCTGGGCTGATGGCTCAGAGCCTGGAGCCTGTTTCCGATTCTGTGTCTCCCTCTCTCTCTGCCCCTCCCCCGTTTATGCTCTGTCTCTCTCTGTCCCAAAAATAAATAAATGTTGAAAAAAAAAATTAAAAAAAAAAAAATCTTAGTAAAAAAAAAAAAAAGAAAGAAAGCAAAATCATGAATTGACAAGTTCATGATTTTTTCTTTTATTGCAAAAAGACTACCAATAATAAAGGTGTTGTGGAAATAGATAATATAAAATAAATCATAATGAAACATCTCTATTTTTGACTTTATATTCTTGATACGTAAAAATGTAAAATGATATGGTAGTTTCTTCTCCACCTAAGGAAAATTGTGAAAAGACGTTTGTAATTAAACTGACAAATAAATATACTCGATTTATAATAAGCATATGTTACCGACATCTGATAATGATATTAAGTTACATCGGATTATGATATTAGATCACGCCATATCCATTTCACATTTGATCCAATTCTGCTTAAATGGTTACAACACCTATCAATGGTTCCAACTCCTACCTATCCTTGAAAGATAAACAAGGGAATGTTTGAGTCAGCAGTGGCAACTAAGTAAGCCACAGTGATATAAATAATTTCCAGCCTTTTTGCACTTGTACCACGCTGGTTACATATGACTTATAATACATATTCTCTACCCTTAAGATGCAGATTCCCCCTGCCCCCCCCCAGGCACACACACAAGTAAATTAAAACTAACTGTGTATGAGAATTTCATGACAGTTCGCATAAAGGTCTCATGTCGATGACTGAATCTCAACGTTGCCAATTAGAAGGTTACTCCAATTTTCTGATACACACACAGAAATAATTTCTCAGGTAATCTTGAAATACAGCACACACTTTCAAGCCTACGGGAAGCAAATCCTAACTAAACCAGTTTAACAGAAAAGTAAAGCTACAGCTTGATGAAGAATAAATAGCACGGTGACATCCTGCAGGGAGGGTTCCCTTTTCCATGTGACACCTGCCAAGGGAGATGGTGAAGCACCGTTCCAGTCTGTGTGCATCTCAGCGGTGCCCAACAGCCCTAGTAACCTACTTTTCTTTTAGCTGACTGACGGCGTCAGAATCGATAACTATCACAAAGAGAAAGTCCTTGAGTTTAGCCTGGTTGCCGTGGGATGACCGCCAGGGATAGCTCCAGTATGACAACTTTCAAAGGTAATCTATTATAAAGGGCTCTCTTCATTTGTGAGACAATTTCCCAAGCATGGCAGAGAATAAAGTTCTATGCAAATGTGACTATTACACAGTGCTACAACTAAGGAAAGATAAAAACCAGGACGGTATGACTTCCAGAACGATCGCATTCCTATCCTTCCTAGGATTTATAAATCCAGCAGGGGCGCAGGAAACCACCTCCTGCATCTCAATAGCCGAACACATCATGATTACTCCATTGAGATGGACACTGTAATCCTCTGGATTATGTTAGCCTCTTACCTGGTCTCCACATTTCTGCCTATTGTGCCCACCCTCCCGCTCCAAGTCTACGTCTCAACACAGAGGCGTGAGGCATCCTTTTAAAATTTAAGTCAGATCGTGTTGCTCCTCTGTTCAAACCCCCCAACATCCTTACCATGACCGACAAGACCCTACATGATCTGCAAACGGCTCACCACTCCCTCTGATCTCATCTCCTACTATTCAGTCCCTTATTTCACTCTAGCCACTCCATCCTTTCCGTGTAGTCTCTTGTACATATCATGCACACTTCTGCCTCAGGGCCTTTGCACTTGCTGCTCCCGTTGCCTGACATGCTCTTCCCTTAGACATCCACACCATCTTTTTCTTCGTGTGTTTATTCAAGAGTCTCCTTCTTGTTGAGGTCTTACCTGTTGAGCATACCTAAAATTTCAACTCCTCCCTAATATTTTATGTCTCCCTTCACTGCTTTTTCTCTTTAGTACATATCAATAGTATACATATATTTTAGATATTTACCTTGTTTTCTCTCCCATGAGAATGTAAATTCCAGGAAGCTTTAAATCAGAATTTCATAGAGAACTATTTCAGGATTTTAGCTAAAAAAGGGTCACCATTTATTTACTGGCTGCTACATGCCTTGCTCTGGGTTACAGACTTTATAGAAATTGGCACCTCATTTAATATTTATAGCATTAGCTTCATTTTATAAATAAGGAACTAGAACAAAGTAATTTTACTTTGGGGACGTTCACAAGTGGACAACTGGGATCAGAACCCGGACTTGACCCCAGAGTCTCTGCTGTTTAACAGTGTTAAAATAACAACTTGGCAATATTTGCAATAAGTTACTAGGTTGCCTGATCTAAAGATAAAATCTCCATTTATATCTCTTCTTCAAGAACAAACCTTTTAAAAATCTAGAAAAGCCACCGCAGTGTGGTGCAGTGGAAGAAGCACTAAACCCTGGAGTAAAACACTAAGTACCAGCATCCTCGCTCTTGTCATTTACGAGCTATAGGTTTTGAGCAACTCAACTCCCTCTGTTGAGAACAGAACAACTCGAATAGCTTCACCATGCTTCATATTAACAGACTGCCTCAATATAGAGTGAATTACTTTTTTCAAACATGGAGTGTAAAGTTGCTTGCTTTCGGACCTTAAATGCAATTTTTAAACCTGTCTGTTGGTCAGTAACGTTCCCTGATACCCCATACCCTGATCCCAGAAGGAATGAAGAGTCACAAATGAAAGGAGAAACCACAATTCCTTGTGCCAGATTACTTAATTTAGAAAGGGAAATCACTGGCCACACCAGCAGTTGTTGTGTAGATTTGGGATGCTGCAGACCTGCATTTCAGAGACTCCTAGGTCCTGTCTGGAAGCCAGACAAGCTCCCACCAGATGGACAGTGGAGCCTGAAACATGGTCTCTTTGGCAGGTGGCCAAGTTATCAAAAAATGAGCTTAAATGTGAATCACAGATTAGCCCAGGCTTTTTCCTTTTTAATCTGCTATGCTCCTAGCAATTAAAAAATGTAATTATAATCAGAGCTAAATTTAGCATTCATTTAGCAATTATTACATGAAAATGAATGCAGAACAGATGAAACTATATAGAGTATTATTATTATTTTTTAAATTTTTTAATGTTTATTTATTTTTGAAAGATAGACAAAGCATAAGCAGGGCAGGGGCAGACAGAGAGGGAGACACAGAATCCAAAGCAGGTTCCAGACTCTGAGCTGTCAGCACAGAGCCTGACACAGGGCTTGAACTCATGAACTGTGAGATCATGACCTGAGCCAAAGTCAGATGTTTAACCGATTGAGCCACCCAGGCGCCCTTATGTAGAGCATTAGTTAAAAGAATACTAACATACACTCCACTCCTTTTTGCAGGACATTGACTCTGTCTTTGATGTTGGTTTTTTTTGTTTGTTTTGTTTTGTTTTGTTTCCCAGAAGGAAATCTGTCTTGGGTTGACTCTTGGTTTTCCAGATCATAGATGGCTTCATAAGGTGTCGAAACTTCCGCAGCCTTTTTTGCCTATATGTGCTTCTTCTACTTTCAATATACTTAGACACAAAAGATCCTGACTTATTTCTGTTCTCTCCTATCCCCTCCCCGCCAACCCCAGGCTCAACAACAACAAAAAAAGCAGGGGCAGTGGAAATGGATCCATACGGAAGCACAGTTCTTGGCCCATCTAGCGGCTCCCTGATGGCCAGATGGTGGTGTCCATATCCACAATATTAAATAGCTTCGATTGTTCTTTCTCTCCCCATCAGCATATTAGTCCTTTTACCACAAAGCCAGCCCCTTTGTCATTATTACATGTTGGATTAAAATATTGTGGACTGAAACTAATATTGTGGACTGCATATTAAGGATCTTTTCCTTAAAAGAATGGAAAATACTTAAGACCTTAAATGTTTCAACTGATATAATACTTTTTACTTATAAGCTTTTAATTTTAATAAGTGATATATACAAAATATATAACATAATGAATATTTCAGAACTTACCACCCAACCCGTGACTTATATAAACTATTACCAATAACTGCATCTACCTCAGTGCTCCTACCCGCTTTCCCCAAGATAACCACTGTCCTGAATTGCGTGTTAATTATCCCCTTACTTTTTGTTATATATGTACCAATATATGTAACTTACATGTTTACTGACTTTTATAAAAATGGTTCATTCTCGGTGTTGTGTTATTTACTTATGTTTCTAAGACATACCCATGTTTCTGTGTGAGCCAACAATTCGTTCATTTTACTGGGTATACATTCCATTCCAATACGTATTTATTTATTCACTCGTTTACTAATGTAAAAGACTGCTTCACTTTTAAGGGTGCCGAAGGTGTTCACTACCATGATTGTGGTGATGGGCTCATGTGTGTACACATATATCAAAACTTACTAAATTGTACAATTTAAATATGCGTATTTTATGTAAATTACATCTCAAAAACACTGTTTTAAAACAGAGATTTCAGTTTCAGTATTTTAAAACTATGTGATCTTATGCAAGCGATATAATCTCTCCAAAATGCAGTTTCCTCATCTGTGTTATGGGTACAATCCAAGCTACTTTGCATGGTTGCAATAAGTATTAAATAGATTCACGTATAGCACGGAGCCTAGTCTCTGGCTCCTGAACTTTTCCACATGTTGGGAGATACAGAGGTATACGGAGAGCAACAAGACAGGAATGCTGTGTCCCCATTTAAAGGGGAAGGCAGATATGAATGGAGCCTTATTCCAGTTTAATGGGGTGTTTGCAACAAGAGACACTGGAACAATTTACTGGTTTGAATGCATAAAGGTCTGGAAAAGTGACAGTCCCCAGGCTTCTCATTCCTGCTTGCAAGATACAAAGTAACCAAGGTGTCCCAAACTGGGAAGCACTGAACACAAGGAGCTAGCATAGACTCCTCTGGGTTTCCACTGTGCCCTGGAATTACTCACAGAGACCCAATACAAATGACTGCACTAGAGTCATCTAGGGCATGGTTTCTAGACCATAAACCATCCTAGGCCAGGCAGTATGTCTGTATACTGAGACGAAGTGGTACTTAAGTGGTTTTTGAAACAATGGTATGAGTGAATGAATGAATAGCAGACAAGTCAACAGTGGGATGAAAAATGCCAACAACAGGCATAGTAAGAAGGCATTTGGGGAGTGTAGTATTCTCCCCCTTTTGTTTCACCAACATGGTGCGAGGAAGAGAAATGGAGTATAAAGCGGACGACCTACATTCGCGTCCTCCCTGATGCATTCTAGCCATGTGGTCTTGGGAAAGCAATTTCGTAATTCTGAGTCTTGGTTTCCAGATCATCAAAATGATAGCAATGAGGGGCGCCTGGGTGGCTCAGTCAGTTAAGCGTCGGCTCTTGACTTCAGCTCAGGTCACGATCTCACAGTCTGTGAGTTCAAGCCCCACATCGGGCTCTGTGCTGACTGCACACAAAGCCTGCTTGGGGATTCTCTCCCTCCCTCTCTCTCTCTGCCCATCCCCTGCTCATGTGCTCTGTTCTCTGTCAAAATAAAGAAATAAACTTAAGAAAAATGATAGTAATGATTATTAAAATACTTCTTCCATTGGAGTTCCTGTGGGAAATGAGATATAACTTGAAAAAGTCTGGCAAGTGTTCTAAAGTAAAGTTAGTGCTAGTATGACCTCTAGTAGTTCTATTTAGAGAGAACCAACAAAGACACAACAATGGGAAGTTTGTTAGTAGTTGCTGAAACCTCTCAAACTTGTTGCTTCAGGCAGGAAATTCTTTGTGGAAAGTCTATAATAAAAGACTTAGGGGGAGTGGGAGAGTGGCCAAATTTCATTGTCCGTGGAGTCCTTTTCTTTGTAGTCTGGTTTGAAAACTCAAGCAGTTTAGTAATGCTGAACTAGCCATTATTTGAGCATATTCTATGTGCCAGGCACCAAGTGAAGACTTTCATAAACATTAATTCCTTTCAACCTCACCACATCCCTCCCCAAGGAAGGTAAGGTGGCTGTGTAACTTATGATCAAAACCAGAACTCCTCTGAATGTGAAACGGGGTGCTATTAATAATTACGCAGGACAGCAGCTGTAACACAGGACTGGGGCTTCTAACTCTTTACAGCGAGGAAACCGAAGCTCATGGAGAGAAGCAATTTACCCAAAACCACTCAGCTTCAACAGGTGGACAGGCTGCCCCAAACCGGCGATCTCAAGCATCATGTTATATAAGCCTCCGATGTGTGCAATTACAGAGCAAGTCTACTATCCCTTTTGTCTTTTCAAAGTCCTCCTTCAATTGAAGTATCTCTCATCAATGAGGACTAAAACAGAACCTGAGATGCTAGTTCAAAGAATAACAGGAAATAGAAAATTTCAGGTTACATCAGTACCATAAAAGCCAACCTTTTATTGCCATAATCCCAGTCTAATTTACATGTTTGGGAGTTAATTTTATATAAGAGATTGAGCAACTCATAACTGACATCCTTTCTGCTGAGACAATGGGGCCTCTATGAATGTTTCCCTGATTCAGTGAACATATCATCAAACATAACCTCCAACAATGGCAGTTGGGGAGATGCCCTATCAACTCACTGGAAATATTTTGGCACCCATAACTGAACTTCCTGCAAATACCTGAAAAACCTGTTTGGTAGTACCTGGTACACATTGAAAACCGAAAGCACACACACACACACACACACACACACACAAGGCTGCGACTAGCATAATACTAAAGCACTGACTTATTCTCTGATTTCACGGTTGGAAAAAAAAAAAAGGTGTTCTGTGAGATTTCTAAAGCCCTTTGCAGACAGCATTTCTCTCATGCAAGTTTATATATAACATATATCATTGGAAATAGTTATTTTTCTTGCTACACTTTGAAAGATACATGTGGAGATAATTAGCAAAATGCCATTCCTTATACCATAAACAGGAGCCTTGCTTCGTAAACATGTTTTGCATTAGGATAATTATTCTAGAACAATTCTCTAGAATAAACACCCAGAACAGATGTCCCCTAGGTTCTTCTAATGTACGTCTTTAGCTTTTACCTCATCAGCAGCTCTCCTTTTAGGAGTGTGCTTCTATCCTAAGCACATAATAGATGCTTCCTATTGCTGAATGCAAATCAGATGCTTTTCATTCTGTGTACCTCTTTCCAGGTCAGAGCATTTGTAGTCTAAGCGTTTGTTAACTTCTGTGTAGTCCACTGCTCTCCTCACCATACCCCAACTCCTACCACTTACCTAGAAAATACAAAGTAAAGGCTTTCCCCAGCATTTTCCCTCAAATTTGACCTCTATATACTCTGTATCTAAAATAACCCCAACTGTTAAAATGACTTTTAAGAGCATGCATTGCACTTAAGGGTCTTGGCCTTAACACAGAGACCATAAACTGCTGGCTTGGAGCCCCTTTTATAGTTACTGAACTCCCACCTGATTTCAAATGTCAACTTGATCACGTACTAAATCCCATGAAGATTTAGGTAGACTTCTGGTCTTTATAGTCTATGTTTAATATTCTGTCCTGCTGGTCTGTACATTCAGATTCCACACTGAGCAATTCCTGACTCTTTTTAGTACCTGGTGAGGCGAGTAGTTCTCCTTCCTCATTGCTCCTCTAGGTTACAGCTTTCCCAGCTATGACCCTTAGATCCTCTCTGGTCCTTCCCTTTCTCTGTCCATCCCCCAAATCACTCTTAAACCAAAACGAAACTAAACCACTCAACATCTTATTGGTGGTGTGTTCATTCTATAAGTTAACTTGGGCAGAAATGACAGCTTTCTGATATGGAGTCGTCTCATCTAAGAGCATATGAGAGAGAGAGAGAGAGAGCGCGCGCGCCAGTGTGCAAGAGCAGGAGAGAGAGGCAGAGGGAGAGACAGAGAGAATCCCAAGCAGGCCCCGCACTCAGTGTGGAGCTAACATGGGGCTGGATCCCACCACCCTGGGATCGTGACCTGAGTTGAAATCCAGGGTCAGATACTCAATCGACTGAGCCATCCAGGCACCCCGTCTGCCATTACAACTTTAAATCGATTTTTCCTATTATATCTTGTAATTTGCTTTTGTAGATATGAAAAGTGTTGGTTTCCATACATCAACATCATACCTTTCTATGTCATTGAAGTTTACTGTTGATAGCAGTTTCAAATTTTTATTTTCCTGGAGTCACCAAGTATACAAACATATCATGTAAGAAGAATGATAATTTAATCTCAGTCTTCCCTTATTTCTGAGCCTCTTACCCTACAACTTTTCTAATTGTTTTGGCCAGTTCTTCCCATACAATGTAATAATAGTGACAAGTGAATGTCCTGTCTTACGTCTCATTCTAAGAAGAATGGCCCATGGAATAGCATGTTGGCTTTGGTGACAAGGCAGATACATTTTAAGGTATGAGTATCTACTTGTTTCTATATTATGGAGTGTTTCTTATCAAGAATGGATGTTGAATTGTTTCAAATACCTTGTCACTATCTATGGTTTTGATTCGATCGGTCTCTTCAAATCTATTAATATATTAACATGTGATTAGATTAACTGATACTGAAAATCCTTGCATTCCTATTGGGATAAATCCAGGTTCATTTTTAAACATCTGCCTTGTAACGAGCTGTTAAATTATGTTTCCTAACATTCTACTGTGACTTCTAATGATAATATTCATGAGTGGGACTGGCCAGCTGATTTTCTACTTTGTGTGGTCTTTGTTAGGTTTGATCTCAGGGTAAATCTAATTCGTTTAAAAAAAAAAAAAATCACACCATATCCTTCTTTTTTTTTTTTTTTTGCTCTGAGAAAGTTTCAAGCATTGGATTTACTTACTCTTTCTATTTTCTTTTCCTTTTGTTTGTTTCAAGTTTTTATTTAAATTCTAGTTCGTTAACATATAGTATAATCTCGGTTTCAGGAGTAGAATTTAGTGATTCATCACTTATATATAACACCCAGTGCTGGTCACAAGTGCCCTCCTTAATACCCATCACCCATTTAGCCCATCTCCTGCCCACCTCCCTTCCAGCAACCCTCAGTTTGTTTTCTAAAAGTAAGAGTCTCTTATGGTTTGCCTCCCTCTCCTTTTTCCCCCTTTCCCTATCTACTTACTCTTTAAAGGCTTTAGTGGAACCCTCTCTATGAAACCATCTGAACTTGATGCTTTTTGTAATTTGGTCCAATTTTTTCTTTTAAATGAGCTTCATTTTTCCACCCAGTTTTATCGAGATATAATCAACATAAAACATTGTGTAAGTTTAAGGCGTATAATGTGATCATTTGTTATATGTATATACTGCTAAATGATTGCCACAATAAGACTAGTAAACACATCTATTACCTCACACAGTTGCCATTTATTTTGTCAACCTGGTGTGAATTTTTGACAAAATTTCTCTATTTTTCAAATCAGAAATCAGTCTGTTAAAATACTCCCTCTCTAGAAGTTCTAGAGTCAGGTTTGATATATTATATAAATTAAAAATCAGTTTCAACATTATCTCAACATCTTCCATCTAACACAAGATGGTACATACAACTTCTGTTCCTAATCATAAAGTCGTCTGCTTAAAAATGTGAGTGACTTCCATAGGGCACCAGGGTGGCTCATCCGATTCAGCGTTCAACTCTTAAATTCTGCTCAGGTTGTGATCTCATGATTCGTGGGACTGAGCTCTGCATCGGGTTCAAACATGGAGCCTGGTTGGTATTCTCCCTTTCTCTCTCTCTCTCTCCCATTCCCCCTCACAATAAACAAATACACATTAAAAAAAAATATATGTTAGTGACTTCCTATTAGCTATGCAATAAAACCTAACTCCATCACTTACCATGGCTCCCCTGTCATCCCACCTCAGCCTCCTTCCGCCACTACTCCTGTTAACATTCTCGGTGAACTCAGTATCCACAGAGCGGATCCATCCCTCATCAGACTTTCACGACCTCACCTCCAACGTGCCCCAACGACCCAGTCTCAGAAACATGCCCTGGACTTCATCATCGCATAACATTGGATATGGGATTTTAGTAGGGGCTCTATAATTGATAAATCTATAGTATTTACTGAAGGTGTAAAGAGAATAAAAACAGCAAGAATGTGCCCAACATTTTTGGCTTCGGCATCTGGTAGAACGGAGTTATACGGTTTACCGAGGTGGGGAAAACTATGAGAGGAGTAGGTAGGGATGTGAGAATGAACATTTTGGGATTCGGATTAGGTTTGAGATGCCCATAAGATGGACAGTAAGCAGCTAAATGCATGGGTCTGGACTGGCGATAGAAATTTAGGAAACTTCGGTGTCTGGAATTTAAGGCCATGGGTCTCAGTGGGATCACCCAAGGATTAAGCCTGCTTCAGAGGAGCAGAGTCAAACCAACGTTTAGATATATGGAGTAGCATCCAACCATGACTGAGAAGCACTGGCTAGTGAGGGAGGAGGAAAACCAGGAATGTGTGGTCTCATGGAAGCCAAGTGTAGAAAGTACTTGAAGAAGGACAGGAAACTATGTCAAACACTGCTGAGAGGCTGAATCGGAGGGGGGCTGAAAACTATTAGATTTGGGCAAGATAGACGTGATGAACAGACTTAACAAGAGTGATTTCAGTAGCGTGCTAGGGATAAAAGTTTATTTGGAGGGGGTTCAGAGGAGATTGTGAGAAAAGGCAGTGTTGACCGCAAGTCTAGACAGTCCTTTGGAGGAGTTCTATTCTAAAGAAGACCTGGAAAACATGGCAGAATTTGGAGGGGGGTGAAAGGTCAAAGGAGGGCTTCTTCAAGATGAAAGACAAGGTAGTTTGTTCATATAATGAAGAGTTCTGATGCAATAAAGAGAGAGAATGGATTAGGGCAAAGAGAAAGGGGCAAATTGCAGGGATGAAGTTCTTGAGAAGTTGGCCTTAATCGTTCCACTGAAAAAATACTGAGTGTTGACTGCATGCCATGCCCTAATCTAAGCACATGGGTGCAAACAGGGCAGAAAAGAAGCAAGGACTGTGCACTCATTGCAATGGCAGGAAAGGGTGAGTAGGTGTAGGCATAGATGCAAGCCGTTCAATAGGTCTGGTTGTGAAAGGATATGCCTTCGGACTGCTCCCCCCGCCCCCCTTCACCCCACAGTCCAGTAGATATCACAGATGGTATCTGAGAGTAAAACAGAAAACACGGTGTTTGGAGATTTGAGAAATATAATTTGGGCAGTGGGAGACTGAACTGATGAGCTCATATGTTAGGACTGCTGGCCCGTTAGGTCCGAGGTTAGGCATTTATAGCACAAGCAGCCAGTAAAACCTGGTGTTTTCCTCTAGCCTTGTTTAGTGAGCCAGGCTTTAAGCGCAGAGCAGAGGTAGAGCGGGATTCAAATGGGATTGGGCTCTTCCCCCCGTAAGCGGCCTGAGGTGATCTCTGAAAATGGTTCGCTATTCCCTTGACCCGGAAAACCCGACAAAATCATGCAAATCAAGCGGCTCAAATCTTCGCGTTCACTTTAAGAACACACGGGAAACTGCCCAGGCCACCAAGGGTATGCATATCCGAAAAGCCACCAAGTATCTGAAAGACGTCACTTGGCAGAAGCAATGTGTGCCATTCCCACACTACAATGGTGGGGTTGGTAGGTGTGCCCAAGGCCAAACAGTGGGGCTGGACACAGGGTCGGTGGCCCAAAAAGAGTGCCGAATTTTTACTGC
Source organism: Leopardus geoffroyi (assembly GCF_018350155.1). Classification (NCBI taxonomy): domain Eukaryota; kingdom Metazoa; phylum Chordata; class Mammalia; order Carnivora; family Felidae; genus Leopardus; species Leopardus geoffroyi. The sequence continues at coordinate 125,056,562 of NC_059332.1, forward strand.
ACATGCTTAAAAATGCAGAGAGTAATGCTGAACGTAAGGGTTTAGATGTAGATTCTCTGGTCATTGAGCACATCCAGGTGAACAAAGCCCCTGAAATGCGGCGTAGAACTTACAGGGCTCATGGTTGGATTAACCCATACATGAGCTCTCCCTGCCACATTGAGATGATCCTTACTGAAAAAGAGCAGATTGTTCCTAAACCGGAAGAGGAGGCTGCACAGAGGAAAAAGATATCCCAGAAGAAACTGAAGAAACAAAAACTTATGGCCCGGGAGTAAACTCTGCATGAAATACATGCAAATAAAAGTAAAAACAGAAAAACAAAACAAAACAAAACAAAAAAAAACAAATGGGATTGGGATGTCTTCAGGAAAGTGACAGAAGGAGAGAGGGGCCATCGGAGTTCCAAGTATGCACAAAGAAGTGAGTATAATTGTGGGTCCCGTCATCTAAGATGGGGAAAGATAACTGAGGCTGTGAAGAGGGTAATTTCTCACGGGGTCAAATAATTTTTGAAATGGGATTCTAGAGCGATCAAGCTGGAAAGACAATAAACGAAATTATCCCTGACTCTTCCTTTTCTCCCAACTTCAGCAAATTCTATAGGATCCACTTTCAACATAAGCCTAGAATCTTCTCCGCTGCCACTCTGGTCCCAGCCCACATCAGCTATATCTTGCCAGGATTACTGCAATAGCCTACTGACTGACCATTCTACTTCCATTTTCAACTCCCCACAGTCTTGCCTCCATATAGTAGCCAGATTGCATCAAATAGTAATTCAGACCACCCTACTTACCACCTCAGTTCCTCCAGTGCCTCCCCATCTCCCCCAAGAACAACAAATCCAAAGTTCTCACCACGGCCGGTCAGGTCCTTCCTATGTGATCTGGCCCTTGGTTGTTTCCCCAAAGTCATTATTACCTCTCTCCCCCTTGCCCCACCGCAAGCCACTCTGGTATCTGGCTACTTCTCCCACAGGATTAACCACACTAGGGTCCCCAGGCCTTTGTACTTACTATCTCTTCTTCCCAGAAGCTCTTCCCAAAGATATTCCCATGTGGTGTTCCCACACTTCATTCTGAGATCTGCTCTAATGACACCCTCGGAGAGCCCCCTCTTGAAAACTCAATCTAAAATAGCAGCCCGTCACTCTCAAACTCTTACTACCAGTTTATTTTTCTTCATAATGTGCATCACCACTGTGTTATATTATACTTGTTTACTGCTGTTTCCCCACTGAGGAAAGGTAAGCCTGTGAGATGCTGGATATGTTAATCAACCTAATTGTGATGGCCATTTCACAAAGAAAACGGATGATTTAAATATGTACAATTTTATCTGTCAATTACAATTTCAATAAGGTTGAAAAATTAAATAAGAAGAGAACACAATCCTCACCATATAACTCATCTTTTGATTTCTATTTTCCTTATTCATATCAATGAGAAAAAAAAAACTTTAAAATTAAAAACCAGATCAATTTTGAGGTAGCTCCTTTTCCTACTACAGTATTTCCTAATACAGTATTGTGTATTTTGAGTCCCAGAGGACTAAGCTAATATGGGAACATACTTTTAAAGAGATAAGAAAAAATATTCTCAAATAAAAACCTGGGTTTTTATTAGAAGACTAAAAAATTATGGTAGTAAATTTCCCATTTTTGATCAACTGTTATCCACCCTTTTCTCTGATGTTATTTATGTGGGGAAGGACAATAAATTTTGACTAATGTTCTCTAAGCAGTAACGCATTTATGCATTGACCTAATTCTACTGAAATTTCTTAGATTAAAAAATGGTTTCTAAATCAACACGTGTCCATCAAACTTTAAGTCCATAGTACTAAGTAAAATGAATTAAAAAAACCCATAGGAGTCAAAATCTCTCTACATTTTTATCTGCTCATGGGGCATCTATTACTGAGAAAATATATTTGCCTTAAGTAGTTTGTACATACTACAAGAGACGGCATGAGAAGAAAGGCAGCCAGGGTAACACAGCGTCTCAAAGTGAACTGACCAGTGCTATAATATTAAGTCCAAGTGCTGCTTCTGTTCAATCTTTCTGAGAAGCACTGACTGCTTGTGAAACAGTGACTTTTGCCTGTTATACTTAGAGCTCTTGTTTTAGGAGCGGAGTGGGTTCTTGGTCATGAGAAAAAAACCCCAAAAAACAAAAACAAGATCTTCAATTTTTCTACCCAAAAGAGAATATTCAAAATGCACAAATATACTTACTGATTGTGACCCTTTAATGAATTCCTTGAACCCTAACCTTACCTTTTTTTTTTTTTTTTTTTTTTTTTAATTTTAGACTGACTGTGACTTGAGGAAAAGTTGCAATCATAGCGCTGAGAATTCCTGTGAACGCTTTACCCAGCTGCCCACAATGTTAACATGCTAAATAATCATGGTACCTTGGTCAAAATTAAGAAATTGACATACCATTATTAACTGAAACCCTGTTTTATTCTGATTTCACCAGTGTTTCAACTTATGTCATTTTTCTGTTCTGGGACCCAGTCCAGGTTGCCATGTTGAATTGGGAAGCCTTACCTTTTGATCTGTTTCTTCATCTTCGTTTTGATAATCATCGCAGAGGGGGTTGGTACTGGCTGCAAAGGTCGGCCCCTGGGAGTAGTACTGTGAACTTCGGTAGCCATCCCGCCTCAGCTTATCACATTCTGCAGAGGGTACAGGCCAGGGAAGGGGTGGGGGAGGAAGGGCGTAAAAAACCAGAATTTGTTTGCTTCTCTTTATTTACCTTTTCTAGCAATATTTTCCTAGGCGTAAGATTTCAAAATAATCATACTATTAATAATGAAAATGATGATCAAAACAACTAAGAGTTAGTAGATTACACACTACATACCATGTTCAAATGCTTTAATGGGATGATTACCTTTAGACTTCACAACAACCCTCTGAGTCAGGTTTAGAGTAATTAAATTATTTTCTCAGTAAATGTTATGCAGATAAGCAACGGACTCAGAATATGAAACCAGGTTCTTAATTACTGTAATTGTTTATGCACGGCAGTGGAAGATGCAACTCCTCATCAAAAAATACAAAAATTCGGGGCACCTGGGTGGCTCAGTCCGTTAAGCGGCCAACTTCGGCTCAGGTCACGATCTCGCGGTCCGTGAGTTCGAGCCCCGCGTCGGGCTCTGTGCTGACCGCTCAGAGCCTGGAGCCTGTTTCAGATTCTGTGTCTCCCTCTCTCTCTGACCCTCCCCCATTCATGCTCTGTCTCTCTCTGTCTCAAAAATAAATAAACGTTAAAAAAATTTTTTTTTAAAAAATACAAAACTTCTCGCGCTATGCTTCTTATAGATTCCTCAGCTGGAAGGGACACGAGAAGTCACGGATTACAATGCCCTCATTTTATTTTTAGTTCTCAACCTAACTTTGATGCCAAACAGGCTATAATCATTGAGTGGAATTTAATGTGAAGCCGGGTGGCAGTCTGAGCTGTCTGCCAGACTACAGAGAAATACCTGGCACCAGCAAGCGGAAGGTAACCAGAAGCATGGCGCCCTGCTTCGCAGCAAGGCTGGGGCCGTCGGCTGCTCAGAGACCAGCAGGAGGAGGTCCTCATCGAGGAGGGACCACTGTGCTAATTGTAATTACTCGGATCAGTGGGGGCAAGTGCAGCAAGAAAAGTATTAGTGGCTTTTTAAAGCCCCAAGAGATTTCTTAGTACCCAGCCAGCACCTTAGAGGAGGGTTTGCCTTGCAAAAGGGTTCACTCACCACAGGGTACCTTTAAATATCCGGCTCATAAAGGAGTGTGAAATGTGTTTGGTTTGGGAAGGGTTCCCCTTCGCACAGCATGACAAGACTGTGCACCTAATGGCACCGAAGTAAAGTAGGGCATCTTCAGAGTTCCTCTGTAACAACACTAGGATCTGTGATTCTTCTCAGACAGGAGATGACGAACGGTCACTTTAGTGAAAGGATAAAAATTCTCCAACCGGGGGAAAAAAAGATCCTTACTCTCCTTTGCTACTTCACAGTTGGGAGTGAATAAACTTTCCAACCCAGAACTGCTAATCAGATTTTTAAAAACCCCATGGAAATAGTCATGAGGATCTTTTAGGATGTCAAACTAACTTTAAGCATGCATTATGTAATCACAAGATAGCTGCTTCAGTTGCTTAGGAGCTAACTAATTTGTGGGCTCGGCTTGCAACCACTCTTAATATGGAGTAAAAGGGAAACTTTTTTTAAAACATTCTGAAACTTCCAGAATACAACTTATTTTTAATAAGGATTTATTCATATTAATCTCTTTTCAGTGAGAAATATTTTCACATTTTTTCCAACATTAATAAGTTTTCTAAAAAAAATGTAAACAGAATGGTCAGAATTCTACTTTCCTTCTACAGAGAGAATATTACATAAAGCGTGATTAGTGTTTTTCACTGTTCTGTGTAGTTTTGGGATTCTGTAAGTATTTGATTTGATTTTCTTTAATTAATTACCTTAAAGTTAGGACAAAAAAGTAATACTCAGTAGTTTTGCATTTCATTAACTTGTGTTGCAAATTAACTCTTCTGTGGTCCTATCAGCTGAAGTCTCCTAAGGATTCAGGGTGAACCTTGTGTAACAAACCAATAAAAACTGTTACGACTTTAGAGGGAACACACCTCAACATAAAATGGGCCATATATGAAAAACCCACAGCTAGCATCATATTCAATGGCGAAGAACTGAGAGCTTTTCCTCTAAGATCAGGAACAAGACAAAGATGTCCACTTGTATTCAACATAGTACTGAAGGTCCTCGCCACAGCAGTCAGATAAGAAAAAGAAATAAAAGGCATCCAAGTTGGTAAGGAAGAAGTAAAACTTTCCCTGTTTGCAGACAACATGATACTATATACAGAAAGCCCTAAAGACTCCACCAAAAAACTACTAGAACTGATAAATGCATTTAGTAAAGTCACATAATACAAAATTAATTACGGAAATCTGCTGCATTTCTATACACTAATAATGAAGTAGCAGAAAGAGAAATTAAGAAAACAATCTCATTTACAACTGTACCAAAAAAGAGTAAAATACCTAGAAATAAACTTACCAACTTGGTGAAAGATCTGTACTCCAAAAACAATAGAACGCTGATGAAAGAGACTGAAGATGACACAAATAAATGGAAAGATATTCCACAGTCATGGATTGGGATAACTAATATTGTTAAAAAGTCCATATTGCCCAAAGCAATCTACAGATTTAATTCATTTCCTTTCAAAACACCAACAGCACTTTTCACAGTAGAATAAATAATCCTAAAATTTGCATGGAACCACAATAGTCTCAGAAGAGCCAAAACAATCATAAAAACGAAGAAGAAAACTGGAAGTATCACAATCCCAGATTTCAAGATATACTACAAAACTACAGTAATCAAACCAGTATCATTCTGGCACAAAAGCAGAATTATAGATCAAGGGAACAGGATATAGAGTCCAAAAATAAACTCATGCTTTTATGGTCAATTAATCTGTGGCAAAGGAGGCAAGAATATGCAATGGGAAAAAGACAGTCTCTTTAACAAATGGTGCTGGGAAAACTGGACAGCAACATGCAAAAGAATGAAACTAAACCACTTTCTTATACCATACATAAAAACAAACTCAAAATGGATTAAAGACCTAAATGTGAGACCTGAAACCATAAAATTCCCAGGAGAAAACTTAGGCTGCAATTCTTTGACATCAGCCATAAAAACATTTTTCTAGACATGTCTGTCTCTTCTGGGAAGGGGAAGAAATGCAAAATTAAACTTTTGAGAGTACATCAAAATAAAAAGCCTTTGCACAGTGAAGGAAACCATCAAAAGAACAAAAAGGTAACCTACTGAATGGGAGAAGATATTTGTAACTGGTATACCCAGTACTTGGTTAATATCCAAAATATATAAAGAACTTACACAATTCAACACCACCACCACCAACCCCCCTGAAATAATCCAATTAAAAAATGGGCAGAGGATACACACAGACATTTTCCCAGAGAAGACATCCAGATGGCCAACAGACACATGAAAAGATGTGCAACATCACTCATCATCAGGGAAATGCAAATCAAAACTACAGTGAGATATTACTTCACACCCATCGGAATGGCTAAAATAAAAAACTCAAGTGTTGTCACGGACATGGAGAAAAAGGAATCTGCATGCACTGTTGGTAGGAATGCAGACTGGTGCAGCCACTGTGGAAAACAGTATGGAGGTTCTTCAAAACATTAAAAATAGAATCAGCAGAGGATCCAGTAATTCCACTCCTGAGTTTTTACGCAAAGAAAATAAAAATACTAATTTGAAGAGATATATGCACCCCTAAATTTACTGCAGCTTTATTTACAATAGCCAAATTATGGAAGCAACCCAAGTGTCCGTCAATCAATGAATGGATAAAGAAGTGGTGTGTTTGTGTTCGTGTTCGTGTGTGTGTACACACACACACACACACACACACACACACACACACACACACACAATGGAATACTATTCAACCATAAAAAAGAATGAAATCTTGCCATTTGCAACAACATGAATGGATCTAGAGAGTATAATGCTAACTGAAGTCAGTCAGAGAAAGACAAATACCATATGATTTCACTCATATGTGGAATTTAAGACACAAAACAAATGAACAAAGGGAAAAAGAGACAAAAAGAACAGACTCTTAAGCACAGAGAAAAAACTGGTAGTTAGCAGAGGGGAGGTGGGTTGGGATGGGTAAAATAGATGAAGGGAATTAAGAGGATACGTACTGTGATAAGCAACGAAGTAATGTATAGAATCGTTGAATCATTATATTGTACACTTGAAACTAATATAACACTGTATGTTAATTATACTTGAAATAGAAAAGTAAAGAATTAAATGCAATCAGCCACACATATACACACACACAAAGAGTTACCACTTGTATCTACTTATGTTATAATTCATTATTTTCAAATACTTGACAAACAAAATAAAAAATGAAGGCTAAGGCCCTTTTATATATATATATATATATATATATATATATATATATATATATATATATATATACATTTTTTAAGATTTTATTTTATTTTATTTTATTTTATTTTATTTTACTTTATTTTATTTTAAAGCTTACTTATTTTGAGAGAGACAGTGTATGTGTGTGTGTGTGTGTGTGTGCATGAGCAGAGGAGAGGCAGAGAGAGAGAGTGGGAGAGAGAGAGAATCCCAAGCAGGCTCTGTGCTGTCAGCAGTTTGTGAGATCATGACCTGAGTTGATATCAAGGGTCAGACTCTCAGACGACCAAGCCACCAGGCGCCCCTAAAGATTTTACTTTTAGGTAACTTCTACACCAAATGTGGGGATGGAACTCACAACCCTGAGATCAAGAGTCACATGCTCTACCAAAAAAAAAAAAAAAAATTACACACTCTACCAACTGAGCCAGCCAGGTGCCTCAAACCAAGGCCCTTTTAAACGAAGTCCTTCTGTTGTTCCAATTAGTCTTTTCCCCTCACTAATAGACCCTATAAGAAGTATAAGTTTAAAATTACAAGCTTTTATAATATTGAAAATCTTTTTCATGTATTGGGTACCTCGTAAGATGTGTTTGAAAAGATTTCTTGCTGGAAAATAAGGAAGGGCTGTTGGGCTGGATCATCTCTAAAGCTGAGACGAGTTCTGATGTTTTTGGCAATATTAAAAATAGCTGACACGACTGGATACACATTACATCTTAAAAGACCAAAACACTGTAAAATTATTATCCATGAAAGTATGGAAATCTGGCAAATATTAGTACTTCCACCATCACCTTTTGAGCCTAGTTTAAGAGACAATGCCCCTTTTTTCCATAATGAAGTTTGCGTCACAGAAATGTTTAAATAGTGGTATGTCAACTGAAATAGGATGCCAGGTCTAAGGTGAGACTGGGCAGCATACATTTATGGCAGCTACCAATGTTTTCACTCTTATCAAATTTCTGAAATCTAATAAAGTCATCGAATTCCACTGTCACTTGTCTTATTCCAACGCTAGGGGAAATCTAGGAAAATCTCCTCTTGTCAAGTTGCAACAGCTCTCAGTTTCTAAAGCCATGGCTTTGTTCATTAAATAGAGTTTATTGTCTGGAGAATGAGATATAAGTAAGTGCAAGCCATCATGAATAAACAAAGACTTTTCCAACATTAAACTGAGAATAACTGCAAGGCAGAGCATACTTTAAAGCGAGCCACGCCAGCAGCTACAGGCTAGAAATGAGATACTAAATGTAATGGAAGATCTAGCTTTAGCACATACTCCTCTTGCAACAGAAATTTGGACTAAAGCCGACCTATTGTTCTCACGGTACTGCTTGGAGAAAGGGATCACTGTTCGTTGTATCCTCTGGTTTCTCAACCATAAATTTCCTCCTCTTTCCTTTCATGTCAAACTATTTTCTTTAGTGAAAGAACAGTGGACAAACATTCCTTGCTAGACCAAAGTTTTAAGTACAGAAGAAAAAAATAATGTCATACCACTGGATGGTCATTTAACCATCTTACGAATTTAAACCTTTCTTGGCCTCCAAACTTTCATGTATTTCGCTATATTAGACTGTTCATGTTACTATTTTAGACATGTTAAAAGAGTCTATCTACTAAAGAGACTTGGGGGTACCTGTGTGGCTCAGTCGGTTGAGCATGTGACTTCGGCTCAGGTCATGATCTCACAGTTGTTGAGTTCGAGCCCCACATCAGGCTCTGTGCTGACAGCACGGAGCCTGCTTTGGATCCTCTGTCTCCCTCTCTCTCTCTGCACCTCCCCTGCTTGTGCTCTCTCTCTCAAAAATAAACAAACCTCTAAATAAAATAAAGAGGCTTGAAGGAGTTATTCAACGTAATCTTCTCTGCTGGAAATCCTCGATGAATTTCCATGCTCCATGCTTTACTTTTCAGTTTACCGAATCAGTCACAATTAGCTAGAATATGCAGCGGTTACGAATAGTTCCCAAACTTCAGTGGCTTCAGAAACTAGGAGAATCTTTGCTGCACGCTGTCCTGGTATAAGTAGAGCTAGCAGGAACTCTGCTTAGCACAGTCACTTGGGGACTGGAAAGAGGGAAGTACCTGTGTTCATCGGTCACGTGGCAGCACGGTGAGAACGTGGTGACTCTCACACTGGCTCCTAGGGCTTCTGCCAGGAAGCTTTACTTTCTTTACTGACTCTACTCTCATTTCTTTGGCCAAAATAAGCCATGTGACCATATCTAACTTCAGAGGGGACTAGAACGGGCAATCCTACCTCGTGAACAAGGAAGGAGAGAATATTCAACAACTATTCAAGTGACTCTTCCAGACAGGGATAACGCTCAATCGCAGATTTTCCGGATCCCTGCTATGCTTATTTCATGTTTACTTCAATCCTTCTTGGATGAGGTTGAGAGGCTTTTGGTGGGGAATGTGCAACAGCAACGAAAAGCTACTCTCTGTGTTTCAGGAACAGGAAGTTAACTACTGGGAGGGATTCTACATGGAGAAGCAGTGGAGTGTCTGGAATCAAGACAGACCTGGACGTACTAGGGGACGTACTAACTGTGACGTCTAGGGGACAACGCTTGAACCTGCTGGAAACTCGGATTACACCTCTGTAAAGCCAGGACTTTACTCAACTCAGTCTCGGAAGCTGTCATGAGATTCATTCAACAAACAACTCTGAGTGCGCTGCTCTCTGATGAGAGAGCTGAGGTAAGGATATGTCAGAACTTTGCACAGAATCCTCCACATGGCCAGTACTCAGAAGATGGACACCGCTTCCAGAATCTACCACATAAACCATAACTACCTCAAACTCTTCTACTTTTAAAAGCCAGCGAGCAAGTCCACAAGATGTGCTGGGCTGCACAATTCTTCAAGATACCACAATTTTACCAAGCCTTTGGCTGTATCTTTACCAAAATATCATGAGGCTACATTTCTTTTCCTAAGAAGATGTGTTAGGTACTCCTAACCCCCGGTACCTGTGAATGTGACCTTATTTGGAAATAGGGCTTTTCCAGATGTAATCATGTTAAAGTGAGGGCATTGGGCTGGGCCCTACTCCAACAAGACTTATGTCTTTATAAGAAGAGAAAACAAGACTTATGTCTTTATAAGAAGAGATCATGGGGCCATGTGGAGACACAGAAACATACAAACACAGAAGGAAAAAAACCCATGAAGACAGAGGTAGAGATTAGGAGTGATGTAGCCATAAACCAAGGAATTCCCAGAGCCCCCAGAAGTTGGAAGGGCAGGAAGGGATTCTCCCCTCGAGGTCGGTGGGAGCACGACCCCATTGACACTTTGATTTTGGATTTCTAAGAGAAAAATAAAGCAAGGAAGGGAATAGGGACTAGCATTTGTAGCAGGCCTCACTGAGCGGTGATTTCTAAGCAAAGAAAGTATGTACCGTCAACCTGAGATAGAACTAGAGAAAAGTACAGTTTGGGGTGAGAACAGGAGACATGGCCAGATAGGTAAACAAGGGACAGACTATGTTAGGGCCTTGAGGGTTCTAAGGACTCTGGCTTTTACCATGAGGCCAAGGGACAGCCTCTGGCGACTTGGAACAGAGAAGTGACATGATCTTACTTGCATTTATCACCTTCTTCCTGCTTACCCACTTCCCTAAGATGCCAGGACTCAGCTCAAAGTCCTGATACTGACACATATATTCCAAATAAACCACAATAGGAGCTTGATTGTTATCTACAGGACGAGAAAGCCAATCAATCATTCAGTGATGCTGGTAAAAGTACATGGACATTTTTATCACCGAATGGTATAATGCACCACAGTTGATTGTTTCATATTTATAATTCTATAAGAGAAAACATACACATAGCAAAAAATTTCCTGAATTTATTATAAAGATTTTGACATATACTCAAAGAGAACAAAGTTCTTACCTTAAATAAATGGCTAATAAGCCCGACTGGCTTAAATGAGAGGGAAAAGGAGGAACAGTAGAAGGAGAGGAGACACTGGGGTCTTCTAGTCCCCAAAGAAATGATATCATATGATAAGGGGATGCTAAAAGGAAAAAAGTGAGGGGCGCCTGGCTGGCTCAGTTGGTTATGTGTCTGACTTTGGCTCAGGTCATGATCTCATGGCTTGTGGGTTTGAGCCGCATATTGGGCCCTACACTGACAGTGCAAAGCCTGCTTGGGATTCTCTCTCTCTCCCGCTCTCTCTGCCCCTCCACAACTCATGCTTTCTCTCTCTCTTCATAAATGAATGAATGAATGAATGAATGAATGAATGAATAAACAAACAAACAAACAAGGAAAAAAGTGAGAAGTCTGCTGACTTGTTAGGCTGTGTGAAAAAGAAGGGAAGAGGGGAGCCTGAGTGGCTCAGTCGGGTAAGTGTTTGACTTCGGCTCAGGTCATGATTTCATGGTCTGTGAGTTCAAGCCCCTCGTTGGGCTCTGTGCTGACAGCCTGGAGCCTGTTTTTGGACTTTCTGTCTCCCTCTCTCTCTGCCCTTCCCTCACTAGTGCTCTGTCTCTCTCTTTCAAAAATAAATAAACATTAAAAAAAAAGAAGTGAAGGAATGATGAAGGAAGTATTTGAAATAAGCACTGCTATAGTAAAAGCCAGAAGGAACAGATAAGAAGATAATATTGTCATTCCTCAAGTCATATGGGTCGTGTTGGTGCGTCCAGGTATGAACTGCCAGGAAAGTTCTGGAACATTCAAGTCAAAAGCACAATTTTGGTACTCCACAACAGCAGAGCATTCTAGACATGCCATATTTTTTTTTTTTAATTTTTTTTTCAACGTTTATTTATTTTTGGGACAGAGAGAGACAGAGCATGAACGGGGGAGGGGCAGAGAGAGAGGGAGACACAGAATCGGAAACAGGCTCCAGGCTCTGAGCCATCAGCCCAGAGCCTGACGCGGGGCTCGAACTCCCGGACCGCGAGATCGTGACCTGGCTGAAGTCGGACGTTCAACCGACTGCGCCACCCAGGCGCCCCTGCCATATTTTATTTATTTTTTATAAACTTTTATTTAAAGTCTAGTTAGTTAAGATATAGTGTAATATTGGTTTATGGAGCAGAATTTAGTGATTCATCACTTACATACAACACCCAGTGATCATCAAAACATAGGCATACCATATTTTAAAATCTAAATGTGGTTTCTTTTAACATATTAAATCTTTCATAATCCTCCTACTATAATCCAAGGTCATTGAAATTGGGAGGATTCTACTTCCAAAATTAATTATAAAAATAATAGTCATGAGTTGCTGCTTCAGTGAGGATGTCCTATGATGAACCATAGACTAAAAAAGTCCTTTCTTCAGATCACTGATTTTTAAAGCCATTACTAATGACACTAAATAAATGCATTATTTTCTAAACTGGAAGCCCTTGGCCATCATTATTTGATCCGTGTTTAAAGTATTTCTGTGGGGATCGAAAGAGAACAAATACTATATGTGTCTTATGGATTATGAAACCCAGGTATAAAGTTTCTGGAAGATCCAGGTTTACAAACTTCTTTCCCAATTATTTATCCATCAGATTATCAACAACAGGGGAAAAGGCCAGTTCTATGATCTATCTTTGTCCATTAGTGGAGAACTAAGGACACATAAGACTATAAACATGCATGCTTAAATGAAAATCAATTCTAGTCCAACAGCTGTATTGGGTATTATACAGCTAATCTAATTTGAGCTTTCAAGTAAGCACACAGGAAAAATCTGTCGCATTCAAACACTGCACTTTGTAACCATTAGGGAATTTATTTTCTTAAGAAAATTAAACCAAAACGCATTTTAAAATAGAAGTGATTCACCTTCTAGCTCATTAATTTATCGGGTTTGGCAACACTGGAAAAGAAAAAAAAAATCTTACTCATACTGTGGTTCACATTCTGCCTTGCCAATCAGGCCCAGTGCATGTTTCAAAAAATACATCCGGATTTTCTGCAAATTCTTTGAAACAGCTGAACTTCAATTCATTTAAATTGTTTTTAAGAATAAAAAATTAGAATGATTAAGAGATTATAGACGTTCAGACGTTTTTAGGTTCCTTGGTTATTTATAGCCTACCAAGTGAGCTGAAAAGCTGTGTAAAATCTTAAAGACATTATGAATTTATTACAGATCTTAGATATGGGTATTTTCCTAGATAATTTGGTTGCAATTTTAAAGGATAGATTTCAAAGAAATATGCCCTTTGGTTTAGTATTAGACTAATGATTGGTTCTTTTCTTCCCTCCCCTCTTTAGAGTAAGAATTTTTATATAGTTTTACAGTAATATTTATAATGGCATAAAAGCATACTGTTTATATATGGAGTAGTAAACCCAAATTTATCTTCCAACAAATGCACAGGTGAGTCCATAAGATCACTTCTTTGCCAGAGTCATCATTTCAATGATACTTAGCATCCAATGCACCATAAAACATAAAAAGACAAAGAGGAAATGCATGGCTTTAATGATTAAGCCCAAGCCTCTCTAACAGTTCTGAAAACAAATGTCTCCTCTCTTAATGGTGCATGTAAGGCAAAATGTCCCAGGTGCTAGCATATCATTTGCTTAACTGGGTAAGAAAGAAAGAAGGCCAATCAGGAAATATGCCAAGTATCACCCGAGTGTCAAGGAAAAGGGAGCTCCCTTGAAAGGAATGAGTTTCAATTTGCATAAGTCACCTTCTGCTAACAGCCAGAGTGATGAAAAGCAGCCGTCCAGAGCTCAAACCCTGCATGTGAACAGTTACGTGTTCAAATCCTAGCTTGTAATGAGCTAGTGCAGCAGAAGGGACACTTCCAACTTTCAAGGGGCCTCGCTGACGGAGAAAGAAGTTCACATGGCAACTTACAGAGCCAAGGTTTTCCAAAGTAAGGTGCCTCAGAACCACCTGGAGGGCTTGTTGAACCCACTGCTGGCCCCACTTCCAGACTGTCGGACTCACTAGGTCCGGGGTGGGGCCAGAGAACTTGCATTTCTAGTAAATTCCCAAGTGATGCTCATACTGCTGGTCTGAGAGCCACAGCAGGAGAAAAGACGGAAACAGAATTTGGATCATTTGAGACTTCTTACATATTCCAAGTGAGAAATGCCAAAAGGCCCGAGGGGAAAAGAGGGTTGATCTGTTTCTTTTATTATGTCACAAGTGGTTCACACTCACTCACAGAATAACTTCAGAAGATGAAGAAGACTTTAGCTTATGGTAGGGGTCAATGCGGAGGGGAGGAATGCTAAACGTGGCATCTGCTTTTAGTTCCTCAAGAACACTGGTTTGTTTCAGAAAAAGCTCTGACTTTGCTACTGCAAGTACCTTGCACATCGAGCCTCCCTTAAAATGCTTGAAGAGTTCCTGCTTTAAACATCCCTCTCCAGCTCCAACACAGGAGGGAGCTTCAGGCGGCCACCACCTCTCACTTGATTTCTGTGCTAATCCCCACCCAGTCTCCTGCTTCCACCCTGGCACCCATGTGGCGAACCTTTAACACAGAACCCGACTGAGCCACTTAAAAACGATGAATCAGATTATGTCACTCCTGAGTTCAAACCTCTCCAGTGGCTTCCCAGGCCCTGAAAGTAAAAGCCAATCTCCTCCCAGTGGTTTCTAAGCCCTGCATGATCTGACTCTGTGTGGGTGGCTAGCAGGGGCTCGGTGAGTTCATTAAATGAATGAACAAACAGCACTTGAAAGGGTACTGTGATTACACAATAGAGGTCCCGCCCCATTCCTCTCCCAGGTGTATTTTATCATTGAACACGCTTTCCACTGTAATAAACCCAAGGCATATGACCTGCCTCATCTATACTGGCCATGTCACCAATGTTTATTAAGCACAACTGGGGAGCAAGGGCTGGGGCCAGTATCGATACAGAACTTAATGGGGGAGGGGCCCCAATCATATGTTCAAAAAGTAAAAGGATGAGGGAAAAGCAGGTAGGAAGAGAATGAGGCAGGGAAGATGAGACGTCCAAGGCTCAATCGGTGTTTTCTATCCAAGGAAATTTATTAGTTTCAGTAGAATTTCAGGGAAACTGATCAAATCCAGTATTCAAAACCTAACTGTATCATGGACAACGCCCAAGAGATTTCTGGTGAGATATAACCAGAGAAAGCTCCCAGAAGTTTTGGGTAGGAGTAGGGTAGAAGACAGGATATGGTGATAGAATGAATGCCTTTGTTCTTTTTTTTTTTTTTTTTAATTTTTAAATATTTATTTATTTTTGAGAGAGACACAGAGCACAAGCGGGGGAAGGGCAGAGAGAGAGAGGGAAACACAGAACCGAAGCAGGTTCCAGGCTCTGAGCTGTCAGCACAGAGCTGGATGTGGGGCTTGAACTCAGAAACATGAGATCATGACCTGAGTTGAAGTCAGATGCTTAACTGACTGAGCCACCCAGGTGCCCCTGGAATGGATGCCTTTGAAATGGATAGGTTTCTTTGCCAAGGGAGGAAAAAATAAAAATAAAAAATGACAGGCAAACTGCAGAATTCATACCCTTAAAAATTATTTTAGCACAATTCCACATGACTTCCTATGTCAGTCTACACAGTGGACTTGGGAAAATAAAGTGATCAGGATAGGGAAAGATAGAGCACCGCAGAGAGAAAATGCACAATTGTGTCATCAGCCCAAGAGTCAAACAGGAAATGAGTTTGCTGACTAACGTATTAACGTGTATTGGAAAGAACCACTCCCTTCCTGATCCTGGGACCAATATCTCCCTCACTGACTTTAAACAACCACAGGCAATTTCACTTCATGTAGATAGGTTTTAAAAAGGTCCTTTTGACGAGGATCCTCCCTCTATGGTTACTTTCTCTTAGGAATAGAAACCTCCAAAAAAAAAAAAAATTAGGAATTAAGTATTAAGACTGAAGCAGTTGGCGCTCTGGAAAACAGTGTGGAGGTTCCTCACAAAATTAAAAATAGACCTACCCTATGACCCAGCAATAGCACTGCTAGGAATTTACCCAAGGGATACAGGACTGCTGATGCATAGGGGCACCTGTACCCCAATGTTTATAGCAGCACTCTCAACAATAGCCAAATTATGGAAAGAGCCTAAATGTCCATCAACTGATGAATGGATAAAGAAATTGTGGTTTATATACACAATGGAGTACTACGTGGCAATGAGAAAGAATGAAATATGGCCTTTTGTAACAACGTGGATGGAACTGGAGAGTGTGATGCCAAGTGAAATAAGCCATACAGAGAAAGACAGATACCATATGGTTTCACTCTTATGTGGATCCTGAGAAACTTAACAGAAACCCATGGGGGAGGGGAAGGGAAAAAAAAGAGGTTAGAGTGGGAGAGAGCCAAAGCATAGGAGACTGTTAAAAACTGAGAACAAACTGAGGGTTGATGGGGGGGTGGGAGGGAGGGGAGGGTGGGTGATAGGTATTGAGGAGGGCACCTTTTGGGGTGAGCAATGGGTGTTGTATGGAAACCAATTTGACAATAAATTTCATATATTGAAAAAAAAAAAGACTGAAGCAGTTGGAAAAAACTGTTAGCTTTATTTTTCACTGCAAACCACGGAAAGATTTATCCTTAAAGGTTATTGGCCGTTGTAGAAAACTGATTGCTAACATTTCTTCTCCTCACATCACCAAATTAATTCAAGGAGCATCAAAGAACTCAATCTGATTGGAATGAAAGCGAACGCTTTCTGGTGCCCATGATTAATGTGAGCATGTGAAGAGTTTGCCAGCCCCAGCTGAGTGGCACCACAGCTCAGCCAAAGTGGAGGTGATCTCGTTTCACTTTAGAATGAGAAAGCCCTATCACTGGCCGTAGCGGAGCATCACCAAGGTTACTCAATATCAAATAGCCTGCAAAGATTCTAAACCAACAGCGGAGACTTCAGTTGTACACAGAGTGATAACGAGCCTTATCCACCGTACCTTCAATGTAGCATTTTTATGCTGTACTGAGTGAAATATAGAGGCCACTCAAGTTACTCACTTTATCAGGAATTAAAATAGAATTGCTGAAACAGCAGACTGGCTATGGACACAAAAACAACACAAAAAGCCTTTTGTTTAAACAATCCATAGTGCTTTGTTAAGACCTGGATCATTTAAATGACTGTCTTTGCTTTTCTATCTTTTGTGTGTTGCTTACCACTAAAAAAAAAAAAAAAAAAAAAAAAAAAAAAAAAAAGCAACATGTCTCTTAACCTACTGAAAAAGCAAGGATTGTTCATTTTTCCCTGGCTCTTGCATCAGACTTCCCACTCACAGGTTAACTACACTTTCAGGGTTACCACACTCAGAATAGTTGGTATTATAAAAAAATTCCCTGAGCCATCAAATCCAGCAAGAGAAGTTAAACCACCCCTTTGGTATATCATTTCCATTCTGTTGATTCCTTATTTTTGCCTTTGTGCTTCTCTTTCCTCAGTAGATAATCTAGCCCATGGTTTGATCAAGTCAGACAACTTTCCCTAAGGTCAAAAATTCCAAAAGACGTTTAATGAAATTAACGAAAATTAACGAAATTTAATGAAATTAACCAAACATTAAAAAAAAAAAAAAAGCTTTTAATACATGAACTTTTGTCTTTGAAAGATCAACCTAATTAAATTCACAAGCGCTGAACAAGAGCACCAAATGAAGTCATTCTTCTCACCAAAGCACTTGCAATATTGTAGCAACAGAGCGGGGGCCACATTTCTGTCAAGTCTCCAACACCACCTAATGAACGACTTCACCATTTCTTTTGTTCCGTCTCAAAACTTGCCCCAGTTGTCTGTCTAGGAGACACAGGTGAAAACCTGACCCCCCCCCCCCCCCCCCCCCCCGTGCCCCTGAGTTCACTGCCTACTGCCTCCTCAGGGAACATCCTCCCCATTCTCTGTTTGTATCCGCCATCTTTCCCCCTCCTCATGGGCTCCTGTTGTCTACGACCATGTTTCAATTGGCTCTGATTTTTAAAACCATAATATTACCTCTATCTGGCCATTACCTCAAAATACAGTTCCCTTTCTGTTTTGCTGACATCATTTATCCTACTTCACTTCTCAAAAGCTTACTTGTATTGTTTTTCTGCTTATAAAAATAATTTTTCTCTCGTGAAGTCTGGCTTCTTCCATCCAAAGCTTTCTTTGGCACTGCTCTTTGGAAGGTCACCAGTGGCAGCCTAAGGACCAATTTAGTAGCCTTTCTTCAGACTCTCTCCCTATCTGTGAGTATCATGAGGACTGCCCATCCTGACCTGACTTTGCTCTTCCCCAACTACTCTTTTACCAACTTCTCTTTCCCAGCCCCCTAAAATAGAGGCTTCTGGGCTCAACCCTACACTCTCCCAATTCTCTATCTCCTCAGTCCTGCATTTCCACCCCTTGTCTTGTGGCTTCGGCTCTCACCTCCTGAGTTCTAGGTGACCTTTCCAGGACTTTCACAAACACAACAGTGCTTACAGTCCAACAAAAGACCAAACACGGAAAAAGAGAAGCTTTCAAATAACATTACCATTTGTCTTTGAAAAGTCAACCTAATTAAGTAAAGCCCCAGACTGTGTGCTGGGGTCACACAAAAGACAAGGAAAGGTCCTGCTCCCTACGGTGTTGCTGTCAGGCAGGGAGATAAACGAGTAAATACAATTACGCAGCGCAGAACAAGCAGCTTAATGGAGAACTATAAGGTTTTGTGGGAATGTGTGGAAAAGTGTAGAAGGCTTGCCCAAGTCTGCCCTGGGGAGTCCAGGTACATATTGTGGGGACTCTTACAGGGGAACAGGAGTTGGCCAGGTGTAAGAGGTTATGATACAAAAGGGAGAAGGACCAGACTGGGACACGCAGCGGAGAAAGGAAGGACAAGAGGAGTTCGCATTCCGACACAAGGACTTTATCCATATAGGTGAAGGCACAGGTGAGAACCTGGGCGGAGGGGTAGAGAAGCATGGGGGAGAAATGGTGAGCTGTCAGGTGAGGCTGGACTGAGACCGGGGGCAGATCAAGACCGTTCTCAGATGCTAAGGAGCCGAGGTTTCATCCTGTCTGTGAGAGGAGCTCTTAGGGAATTTTTAACAAAGGAGAGAAACGATCAGATTTATGTTTTAAAGACAACCTCCAGGGGCAGGGGCGAGGCTTAATGATACCCCCCTCATCCACCTTGTCATTCATGAATATATTCTCTCTCTGTGGCTAGCTCTAAGCTTCCAGTGAAAGCAGCAATATCATTCATTCAGCTTTGACTTGGCTGCAATGTTCGGCCTTGTGCTTCACCTGCAGGATGCACTTAGAACATTTTTATGTCAACACAAACACAGATTTTTGATAACCCGGTCTGTCACATCTTATGCTCAGCAGTAAGTTCTATCTTTGTTATTTTTTTTTTTAAGCTTATATCTTTTGAGGGGGTGGGGGAGGGGGAGAGAGAAGAGGAGAGAGAGAACCTCAAGCAGGCTCTGCCCTGTCGGTGCAGAGCCCAACTCAGTGCTCGAACTCACGAACCCACGAGACCATGACCTGAGCCGAAATCTAGAGTCGGATGCTTAACCGACTGAGCCACCCAGGCGCTCCTGTCTTTGTGTCAGTAACCTTCACATGCATCACCCTTAAGCAGTTAAGTACTGGGAGGCCAGTCAGAACTCTTGAGCTCCGAAGGGAACTTAGACATCAGCCGTGTTTTCCAGAGGAGGAAGCCAAGGACAAAAACGAGACATGGTTTTTTAAAACCCCACGGGATACTGGCCACACTCGCATCAGAAGTCTGGCCTCTCATCTCATGTTCTTGACTGGTTAAGGACAATGGAACAAAATGGCAATGCTGCTCTGTTTTAGGAAAGATGAAACAATATATTCCCTACCCGTGTTCAGTGGCTTTTTCAGAATAACATATCACTCTCCTCACCAGAAATCTAGACCTATTTGTGTGTAAACTAGAAAAGAAGTTGAAATTCTGTATGAATGAGTGTAAGTAATTGAACATTTCTTACTTATCAAATATTAAAAATAACCTTCCTTTAACCAGTGATTCCTCCCCTTCTCCTTCTACCTATCAATACCTAAGGATTCTTCAGGAAGTATATAAGTAATGACCAAAGAGTAGGCTCAGTGCTGAATCATCGGTCCCCTTATCTTTCCCTTATCCCTTCTACACCCTGTGCCTGTTTTTTTTGTTTTTAAGTCCATCAAGGTACTGATGACATATTAGAGTTCTAAAAATACACACCAAATGCCATTAGGATGAAATGGACAGTTACAGACACTTGTCACACCCGATGTCCCATGATGGAGCTTCCTCCCTGTACTTCTCTTAAACTTACTTGAGCTTCAGTGAAATCAGGACTGAGTGAAGAGAGTTCCAGAGCAACAGAGAAGCCCCACCTTCAGGCACAAGCTAACACGCAATCCCTAAGTGAATCAGCTAACGAAACCGAACCTGTCATGGGCCTTTGGACTCTGACTGAGCCCTAGACCTATGACCTTTCTTTCCTTTTTAAAATTTTTTAATGTTTACTTTTGAGACAGAGAGAGAGACAGAGAGGGACACACACAGAGCATGAGTGGAGGAGGGGCAGAGAGAGGGAGACACAGAATCCGAAGCAGGCTCCAGGCTCTGAGCTGTGAGCACAGAGTCCAACATGGGGCTCGAACTCAAGAACTGTGAGATCATGACCTGACCCGAAGTCGAACGCTTACCAACTAAGCCACCCAGGTGCCTGTCCCTATGACCTTTCTGAACGTTGAGGACAAGCATCCAAGCGGTATGTCTTCTCAGCGCCCTCAGGATCGGAGATCTGAACAGGTCAGCATGGGCTGAGCAAGGAACCTGATTTCAAATCCTGACCTAGTCATCTTTCAACTGCAAAGTAGCTATAAGATAATCCCATCTCTTCTCTGGGCCTTGGTTTACTTACCTACAAAATGAAGAGGGGGTTATTAATCAGAGGATGTGGGGGGGCCCTGCCAGCTCTAGCAGTCCAGACATCTTTCAGAGGTGGATGGAGGGTGGGAGAAAAAGGCACCTTGCTTATGTGAATGAAATGAACCTCGGGGTCAAGTGCCTGTGGCTGTCCCTGTCATCTGACCATGTTTCTTGTTTTGTTCCTCTTTCCCTCCTCCCCACAGCGCATCTCTGGAGCATAATGGATAGAAGGGAAGGCAGCAGCTAAATCACGACAGGACATCATTTGGGAAAGAGGGCTGAGATTTATAAAATCTCCTCTGTATTCCATTGCACTTAAATGAAAATCCACCCTGCCCTCCACAAACAGTGCTTCCAGCTTAAGGGGTGGGAACTTTGAGGTACTTTACAAAAGTAAGTTCATTTTATTCCCACAAACACAGACACTGTGGTCTTTCTTCTACAGATGAGAAAACAAGTTCAAAATGTTGAAGAAATAAACTCAAAATTAAACTCAAATCATAGATGCCGAGTACATAACAGGCAGGATTTGAACCTAGACATGTCCCATGCTATTTTCTTTCTTTCTTTTTTTTTTTTTCTTTTTTTTTTTAATATCCCCATGCTCTTTTCATTACACCTGGATTTTTCCTGTTGGAAAGCAAGAAGAACAGGAGGTTTCTAGAGGTTAGGCCACATTCTACTTTTTTTAATTTTTTTTTCTTTTTTCAACGTTTATTTATTTTTGGGACAGAGAGAGACAGAGCATGAACGGGGGAGGGGCAGAGAGAGAGAGAGACACAGAATCGGAAACAGGCTCCAGGCTCTGAGCCATCAGCCCAGAGCCCGACGCGGGGCTCGAACTCCCGGACCGCGAGATCGTGACCTGGCGGAAGTCGGGCACTTAACCGACTGCGCCACCCAGGCGCCCCCACATTCTACTTTTTGACCAGGGTAATGGTTACATTGATATTTACTTTACAGTTATTTGTTACATGGTAGATGTTTTATGTACTTGCGTGACATGTCATAACTTTTAAAAAGTGACCAAAAAGAAAAAGAATTCAAGGTTTAGCCCAGGTGGGCAAAGCAAGATGTTCACCTTGAGTGTGTCCAAGATGGTGAATGGACACACCATTCCAGAAGACAGAGCTCTCAGTCAATATCCACAAGCCTCCATCTACAAACAGGCCCGTGCAAGGGGCCACAGGACCCCCAAGAGGAGCATCTATAGCCAAAGCCACAGGTCATCTGGGATCCCCTAGCGACCCACGTGCCAAGGCGCCTCATCAAACCCAGAGAGAATCTCACAACCTCTCCCAGAACAGACTCATCTAAGCCAAAAGCGAACTAGGAGGCTCCTCGCCAATGGAAGGTAGATGCGGTGTCCCTTAGATAACGTCTGTGTGTCAGGAACGACCAGCGGAACCTGGCTGGAACTACCTGAAAACTTGTTCATAATTTTAAGAAAGGTGCACCATTCTCCAGTGTTGAACAGGTTGGTGTGTGTACTATTGTTTTTAACCACTTGGTACAAACAGTCATTTCTTCACACTGCAAATCTTCAGTTCCTATAATAAATATAAACCAACCGCTGACTGAATTAACACAGGTCAGATCCCTGCACTCACACTTCTAATTCTAGAACCACAGAGCAGGCTGACCTGCTAAAATGCATTTCTTCAGGGAGGATATAGCTGTGACTAGAGAACATTTTTGATACAACAACAGATGCTCTGTGAACTAATTCTGGCAGGGGTGGACACAGACACAGTAACTAAACTGCCTGTTAAACATACTGTGAGAAATTATGTTTCTCTCTCTCTCTCTCTCTCTCTCTCTCTCTCTCTCTCTCTCAGGTTGGGCTTTCGGGGGAGGGAGGCTTGAAAATAAGGTGTCTTATCTCAGCCCTTAATATGCTCATAATTGTCGAACGGGGTCTACACTTACAAAAAAATAAACTCTGAAGCTTTCATCAAGGCCCCATCCCTCAACCCCACTTTTCCTATTTAGTGTGGCCCTTTTAATGATGCTAAAGATCATCCAGATAAAACTTTAGTTAAGTAGATGTGAGTCATCATCACATCCAACTCTGATAAAGTTTATGAACTGTTCAAACAACTATGGAGATTAAAAGGTAGAATTCTTCTGGAAATTCAGTGAAAAGCTAAGTGAATTCTTTACAGATAAGGGGACCCATCTTTAGAAATTAACTCTTCATTGTCAGCCAGATGTCCTGTTAACCCAAATATCAGAATACCATTTATAAATCTAGGTACATGGGGGCGCCTGGGTGGCTCATTCGGTTAAATGTCCGACTTTGACTCAGGTCATGATCTCACGGTTCGTGGGTTCGAGCTCCGCGTCAGACTGTGCTGACAACTCAGAGCCTGGAGCCTGCTTCGGATTCTGCATCTCCTTTTCTCTCTCTCTCTGCCCCTCCCCCACTCATGCTCTGTCTCTCTCTGTCTCTCAAAAATAATAAATAAATGTTACAAAAAATTATAAATCTAGGTACATGTATGTGGTCATTAGCAGTAAATCATTACCTAAATCTCTAGCAACAAATCAACAAAAGCAAATCATTTGCTCTAAAAGTATGGCCACCAAATTCTATCAAATTCTCCAGAGACTAGCCAACAACAAATACAAAAGATCTCTGCTCTGTTTGGACCAGAACAGAGTGAACTTGTACATGGAAGACGTGTACAAGTCATTCGAGATGCCATTCGAGATGCTCCAGCCATTCGAGATGCCATTTTACAAACTGCCCACCTCCTCTTTGATGGCAGGATGAGAGGGGAACAGACGTGGGGCAAGGGGTCTCCCAAAGCTTTTCTTTTCCAGCTGACTGAGCTCTCTACCTGCCCACTGTACTTCATATACCTCTCCGTTACACCACTGTCTATTTACTTCAGTCTTGACACAAGACAGCAAGCTCAGCTCTTTAAGGTTAGGGACCCATGTACTTTCATTAGTTCATCTAAAAACTCCTGGCATAGTACAGAACTGATGCTCAAATACTTACTACATTGAGTTTATCATCTGCCTTTATGTGCTAACTCAAACTTAGCTTTTTCATGAAAACATTTTCCAGTAAAACCTTCAGTACCTACCTGTATTTCTGCATTAGTTTAATAAGCCAATGTTCATAACACTTAGTTATGAATTTATTAGTACTCACTGTATCATTTCCCTCCATATTTTATGATGCTTGAGAGCTGAGCTCCTTGTAAAAACCGACAGAAGAACCGATACAACGGGCATTTAATGACTATGAAAAAGTGCCAACCTGTTTAGCATTAAAGAATAGTATTCCTTCCTTGAAATTATGGATATTGGATATTCCTATGAAATTATGGATAAGGTCACAGTAAGAAGAGAAGGAACAAAATAGATTACTCATTGTGAATAATTAGCTACCTTTCTATATATTTTTTAAAGGTTATTTATTTTTGAAAGAGAGAGACAGAGAGAGAGACAGAGAGAGAGAGAGAGAGGGAGAGAGAATCCCAAGCAGGATCCGTGCTGTCAGCACAGAGCCCGACTTGGGGCTCGAACTCACGAACTGTGAGATGGTGACCTGAGCCAAAATCAAGGGTCCAACACTCAACCATCTGAGCCACCCAGGTGCCCCAATTACCTTCCTATATTTTTAAGCAAAGAACATTGAGGTCAAATTAACTTAGACTGATAGCTTTTGTATAACATACCTTGATAGTGCCATATATTCAGGGACTGAACTTTTTTCTGTTTAATCTTCACTCATAATGAGGCAATAAATGCTCTGTACTCATGTTTATCTTGAGTTGCTAGCATGATGTATGGGAGGTGTAGTTCATGAAGTTCTGTACGCGTGATTAAAAGTAAATAAATAAAGAGGAAAACAACTCAGCCGCTCTTTCCCATTTCAATCACTATTCTCAAAGTTACTATTTACCTAAAATCTCTTAGGGAGTATTTAAATCCAGACTTTAAAAGTTGAGCTCCAAGAATTTTCCGAAGTTGTTAATTTTATTAGATAGCAAATCCCTTTGATGAGGCATTTTAGGGCATCAAAGCAATTACTTAAGGCATTTGCCTTTTCAAGATAAAATTCAAGTGTAGGCAAAACCAGTGGTGATATTTCATATGGAGCTACTGAATAATCAAAAAGAAAATAAAATCAGAAAAATCTATATACAGATGTTCAATCTTCTATGGGAAGAAGATCACTGTGATCTGATACTTGAAAACACATGAAAGAGGTAGCAAAGTTCAATTTCCTGGAGAGTGAGCGAAAAAAAAAAAAAAAAAAAAAAAAAAAAGCCAGGCCTGATATTCATACTCACACATACCTTCCTGAGAGCTTCTCCACAAGCCAGACAGTGAGTGCAGTGCTCTGTTGTTCATAGCTCTTGAGAGAAATGTTAACCATGGCATGGCCTCAGGGGTTTGTCCCGGGAACTGTGCCATTTAATATTCTTATTAATTATTTGGGGGAAGAAGGTGAGCTATAAGGAGAGAAGCTCTTGCTCAAAAGGTACTGAAGATAAATCACTAGGGAGTGAAGGGATGTAGCAGAAATTTTGGTTGGATTTAGGTACATCATGAACGCAACCAAGGTCAAGTACAATTCCAAGGCTGTATGAAAGAGCCCAACTAATGCAGTTCTTTTCACTTTAAGCTTACAGTCGCTAAATATATGACCAGCTAAATGAAAAAGGGGACCCAATAACCTAATTTCTGTACAGTCCAATGCCAAGACTGGAAGATACAAGATACTGTAAGATACATGAGGTAATCTAAGCATTAGAAAAGATTCAAGGAAAAAAAAACTAAGGCTATCATCTAAATGTTTGTATAGTTCTGTTCAGAACACCAAGTCTATTTTGAATCTATAGATAGCTATTCCTTCTTTCTCTAAGCAGAAATTATCTGCTTTCTGGGGTGCCTGGGTGGCTCAGTCGGTTAAACATCCAACTTTGGCTCAGGTCACGATCCCGCGGTTCATGAGTTTGAGCCTTGCACCAGGCTCTGCGCTGGTGATGTGGAGCCCGCTTGAGATTCTCTCTCTCTCTCTCTCTCTCTCTCTCTCTCTCTCTGCTCCTTCCCCACTTGCGTGCACGTGCACTGTCTCTCTCTCTCTCTCTCAAAACAAACAAACAAAAAAGAACGAAAGAAACTATCTGCTTTCTCTAATTCCTATACAGCAATTTTTGGCACATCTCTTGAGAATTTTTCACAATCCTGACTTGTACTATAGAAGTAAAAATTCCTTGAGAGCCAAGACCCCGCCTTTATAGCCTGCATTTCTGCCAGAACAAAAGATTTCCAACAAGTGGATGTTAAAGCCAATATAATGCAGTGGTTAAGAATATGGGCTCTGAAGCTTAGGACTGTTCAAGTTTACATCCTGGTCTCATCATTAACTAACTTTGAGGGCAGCCGGGTGGCTCAGTTGGTTAATCGTCTGACTTTGGCTCAGGTCATGATCTCGTGGCTCCTGATTTCGAGCATGGCTTCAGATCCTGTCTCCCTCTCTCTTTGCCTTTCCCTTGCCCCAGCTCTTGCTCTCAAAAATAAATAAATTAAAAAATAAATAAAACCAAACAAAAAGCTAACTTTGAGATCTCAGGCAAGTTTCTAATCTGTGTATCTCCACCTCATCACCCGTAAAATTTTCATTAAAATAGTAAAAAGATTATTGTGAGGATTAAATGAGATAATACGTGTAATGGGCTTAGAACTGAAGCTGGCATATAGACAAGTGTTTAATAAATATGAGTTGGGGTCCTCATGCTGGGATTCCCTTGCATCAATAACAGATTTCTTCCAAATTTAAGTCTTTCACAATTAGATAAGATACAGGACATCCAGTTAAATTTCAGATAAACAACAAGTACTTTTTTTTTTTTTTTTTTAGGTTCATATATTTATTTCTTTACTTTAGGAATCTCTACATTCAACGTGCTGCTCAAACTCAGGACCCTGAGATCAGAGTTGCATGGCTCCGATCAAGCCAGCCAGGCACCCCAGCAACAAGTACTTTTTAAATAAAACTACGCCCCAAATATTGCCTGGTAGGAGAAAACTGGTGGCAGAGTAAGAACATTAGTTTGCTGTTTTAAGAAAAAAGTCTCTGAATCTTTTTTTTTAAAAAAAATTTTTTTTTTCAACGTTTATTTATTTTTGGGACAAAGAGAGACAGAGCATGAACGGGGGAGGGGCAGAGAGAGAGGGAGACACAGAATCGGAAACAGGCTCCAGGCTCTGAGCCATCAGCCCAGAGCCCGACGCGGGGCTCGAACTCCCGGACCGCGAGATCGTGACCTGGCTGAAGTCGGACGCTTAACCGACTGCGCCACCCAGGCGCCCCAAAGTCTCTGAATCTTAAAAGACACTCCTTCGTTTAAAGAACTTCTTCCCTTCTTCATCACTTTTTTTTTTTTTTTTTTTTTTTTTTGAGAGAGACAGAGAGAGCGAGACAGCATGTGAGCAGGGGAGGGCCAGACAGAGAGGAGGGAGAGAATCCCAAGCCGGCTCCACACTGTCTGTCAGCGGGGAGCCCGATGTGGGACTCGAACTCACAAACATGATCTGAGCTGAAACCGAGAGCTGGACACTTAACCGACTGAGCCACCCAGGGACCCCTCTTCTTTATCACTTTTGAGAAGCCCGCCCTGCCACACATTCAGATTCCTTCACATCCACGGTAAGGTGAAGTGAAAATGAAAATTTTAAACTAGATACAGGAGTACACGCTTCCTGTATTTCTCACCGGCCACCGCATTGTCTGCCCGTCTGTTGACAGAACCTATGCTTAATAGGAGACCAGCTGGGTGCCGCCCACATTCTGATAAAACAAACCACTGTGAGCGCTTTCAAAGTCTATATGTAGGTCTCCTTTTCCCCCAACTCGAACGAAGCAGAAACAGACCACTAGAAAGTATTAGCTGTAACAAATTTGCTTTGAATACTTCCGATGGTTCAAGAAAGGCGATGGCAAAGCTTCCCATGTAAGCAGGGTTCATTTGGATTCAACTGGTACCCACGGCTTGAACACGCGAGAGAGTTTCTAAGCAGGGGTGGGGTCTTTGAGGACAGATCTGCGTGTCTGTAAACCGGCAGGTTCCCACAGAAACCAGGACATCGCGGGCTTGTATTAGGTTGTAAGTATTCATGATACCTTGAAAGAAACAGCGGACTGTATGTTCTCTATAAATAGGTCTTCTTTTACAAATAGCAATCAAATTTGTGCTTTCATTTCTAGCGGTCGGTGATCCAAGAACCGCAAGCTGGCAGGATGCGATCTTACCCCTCAATACTGATTTGAGGTTGAGCTTGGCCTGGCGGTGCAGGTCCTCCACACAGGGCGGTCTCGTGGCGGGAAGGAATACGTTCTCCTGCTGGTGCCATGGGGCCGTGTAGTGGACTGTCCATCTACTCTCCTCGTCTAGGTTGGAAACAGCTGCAGAAAGAAAGGCAGAATAAATTACGGTGTCAAAATAAGCTGCAGTGGCTTCAAATATTTTATGTCAAGATGGGTTTCTGGTGCCTAACACACCCACGGGGTAAGGGCCGACGAGGGGGAAGGGGAGCAAATTCTGAATAAGAGTTAACCTTAGGCTCCAGGGGTCCTGCACACACAGTGTTTTGCCCCTAAAGGGAAAGCTGAAACTGTCCATCACCCCCCACAACGTTTTGGTAGAATTGCTTCCTCAGTTGATGGCTTTCCAGCATTTTAGGCACTTCCTCTGCTCCAAAGTTAGAAAACAATTAAGAAAACTGATACAGGGGCGCCAGGGTGGCTCAGCAGGTTAAGTGTCCGACCCGATTTCGGCTCGGGTCATGATCTCACAGTTCCTGAGATCGAGGCCCACGTCGGGCTCTGTGCGGACAGTGTGGAGCCTGCTTAGGATTCTCTCAGCCCCTCCTCTGCTTGCGTGTACATGCACACTCGCTCTCTCTCAAAATAAATTTAAAAAAAAAAGAAAAGAAAATTGATAGAGACCTCCAATTCCTACTTAACTCCACCATAATGAGTATATATTATCTAATCATACAATGCCATTGCATCAGTAAATGTTAGATTGCCAAGACAAATACAAATTTCCTACTAAGAGTTTGAGACCAAATCTGTCCCCTCTAAAGCATTACTTTAAGACATCACTGTAATAAACACAATTAAAAAAAAATTAAGCATATTCAGTATGTCAAAATACATTTAAATAGCATATCTAATAGAAGTAGAAATCAATTTGTGTGACAAAATTTTCTCTACATTTCCTGCTTTCATAGAATACTTTTCTTTCCATAGAATACTTTTATATTAAAAAATTTAATTCCAATGCAATTAACTTTTCCCAAAATAATCCAATTCAGTTGAATCTTCCTAACACAAAAAGAGGATGTCAGAGGAGGAAATGATAGGTAATCATGAGAGTACCCTAAATCTCTACAATAATTTTCCTTGATTCCTCCAAGGGCTTGGGATCTCGGTGCCTATTTCATTTTTTCCTGAGAACACAGACTAAGTGTCTTAGTGTTCAAGATAAAATGAACAAGCATGCATGAACTACTGAACTCTTCTATTTGGACACATTTCAAATTAAGTCAAAGTACCTAACAGCACCGTATTAGAGCTACTATAAAGATCATATGAAATAATACATGTAAAGCATGATTGTAGCAGGAGCAGTGAAGTTACTTTAATGAGGCCCTTGACTTTATAGCTATGGCTGAAGGGGAACCTGGCCTTTCTAGTGCCCCTAGGCACCTGAGTCACAGGGTAGCTCTCCCCACAGCCCATCTTTTCTATAGCTGTTAAATGCTACAAGTCTCGTCTCCAAATAATTCATTTCTCAAATCACCCCACCTTCTCCATAAATTGCTAAATGGGAAAATAAACATTGAGAACTAGACATCAAGCTAAAAACAGAAACGTCTGTGTGCTTTCTGCTGTTTTAATGGTTGACAGGAACAGCATGTAAATTAGGCACCTGGTATTTCACGTAACCTCTGGTTGAACAATGTTTTGCATAGTGCTTGTAACTATCAATCTGAATACATAAAATCCACAAAGCCGTGACTTAGTCCTTATGTATGTGCCTGGGAATCTTGAGCAGCGCGCAACTCACCATATGTCCTCCAAAGGGTAGCCATGGTTAACTGCAATGTTTTGTGCCGATGGGCATTTATTTGAGACTGAATTACCGTGCCTCATGGTTGGAAAATATTGAAAAGTGAAACTTCCCATTTACCAATTACAAATCAAATCCAAGTAATGGTTCTTGTGTCTGTGCAATCATACCATCAGCCCCACTGTGCAGCTACCAACTGGCTCCTATGAAAGGACAGTTGTCTCTTCTCTGGAGCATCTCACTCTTGCCAGGGCAGATTTTAATCGATCCGTCCAAAGATACCCTTCCACCAAGGGAGCTACAGAGAATGAGCCGAGAGTGCTGTTTTTTGTTGCTTTTTCCAGTATCTCTCTTACCAGTTCTCTAACCCATCCACATTTAGCTAGTTTAAATTACTGGTCGAAAAACTACATTAAACTAATCCCACACCTATGTAAAATTAAAACCATGTGTTTGTAAAATTTATACTCTGCAAAGAAGGAAGAAGCACCTGAATTAAGGAAATTTAAAACACCGGTAAGTACACAATGCAACCATGCCACAAAAGCTGTACTCTATACAGTGACTGAACAGTCTAGACAGAGTTTGTCCTCGAGCTCTAAAATACATAACAGACAGTTCCTAAAACTCCAGGGAGTTTTAGAGGATCATCCCCATCAAAAATACGTGATAGATCACACACGGCCTCCCTGCACAGTAAGCCAAAGAACCAAAAAACCATATATCAAGGTGGACGTAGGGTAAACACAAGGTTTTTTCCCCCTTTTTCAAAGGGCTTCTTTTGAGAAGCACAAAAGAAGCAAATTCACCTAAAACCCCAACCATAAATAAGTAAGACATGCTAAAATCACATAATTCTGCCCTAGAGTTATAAAATCTGAGGTATTTGAACAACCTGGTGAAGAATAGAGTTTAATTTGTGCTAATTATATTGTTTCATATTTTAATTTCATCACGCAAAAAGACGTAGTACACAAAACACACACACACACACACACACACACACACACACACACCACGGGCGGTGGGGGAGAAATTACTTACTTTTTTTCTTAAAAAGTTTAATTAAAGACTTGATTTTTGCATTAATGAAGACCACCATTTCCAGATGCCTGCATAGAGCTTAGAAATTTAAATCACATTAGAAGCTCAACCCATCAAGCAGGTGGCGAGCTGTATCCTTCCGCTCCAGATTCTAACTTTCTTCTTCCAGCCTCAAATCCTTAGACATCTGCCGGGGGGCTGATGTAATGTTGAGGTTGAGTTTATTGTCAGGCAGTTTCAAGCCATTAACAGTCCTTGAACCTGAAAAGCTCCCAGTGAAACCTAATCTTTAAGGCTGAGAGCCGCAGTGACAAAGTGTACAGAAAGAAAGAGAAAGCCAATCACAATTCTTATTTGCATGATAGCCACATCAGTCTTTCTGCCTCGGTGCTCACTTAATTCACTTTCTCTCCAACAGATCAGAAGTTTCTCCTCTCTGGAGTCCACAAAAACAGTGCAGATTTTCCTCTACGCAAGTCAAGGCGAAGCAAATGTGTGCCCCATTTTCACTAGGCTACTAGGAACATCCAGATCTTTTTTACTGGAGCCCACAAGAGTCTTACAGCAAGTATGTTTTGATTCTTGGACTCTCCAGTTCATTCAGGCATTTGAACTGATTTGGTGGGGGTGTGGGGGGGAAGAACCAAACTATTGTTTCACCGACCACGCCCCCAGGCTCTGCCTCCCATACCAAAGGAACCTTTACAAGCAGTAAAACTTTACGACAGAATCTCCTCAGAGCTGTAAATGATGACTTCGTTGCATTTTCATGGAAATTAGTACCTCCTGGCTTCTTACCAAGTTGGTTTTTGTTTGTTTGGTTTTGATTTTTTTTTCCCAGTGACTGAGAATCAGCATTGTAATTGTACTGTAATGATTTAAATCTGACTCTACACTCTCCCCCCCCCCCCCGCCCAGAATAGTAATTCCAAACAAACATTATTTACGTTTCTCTTTAACTTGAATAATACACATTACTGGATTTGGTTCTTCTGTCCATTTGCAATTAACCTCCCAGAACTGGGGAAACAACTAGAAAGGGAAGAATCAGAAATAATAATACACAAGCCGGCACTAGAAAAATATCTTCTGGGGTAAAGGGACTGGAACAAAAAGGAAAACCCAGGTCGGGAAATACTATGAAAACGGACCAAGGGAAAGAATGATCCTTATACCTCTGCCGACTTTCAATTCATGGCAGAACGGTTCTGGAGACATGTTAGACAACCTCTCGTTTCATAGCTTAGGGCCAGACTTATAAATGAATGGAAAAATGTAATAATCCACTAATGCAAAACATTTAGTTTATAACAAAAGCTCTTAGTCAAAGAAGAAAATTTATATAAGGGGCTCCCTCTAGGGAAAGCTTTGGAATGATTCCTCCCCAAATGTTCCCTGCCACCC
The DNA here is from genome assembly GCF_018350155.1 of Leopardus geoffroyi. NCBI lineage: Eukaryota > Metazoa > Chordata > Mammalia > Carnivora > Felidae > Leopardus > Leopardus geoffroyi. The sequence continues at coordinate 125,089,000 of NC_059332.1, forward strand.
CCCACACCCTTAATCTTAGATTTTGGACAACAGCAAAAACAAAGCCAACAAAAAAGTAAAACACACATATTATCATCTCACCATACATATTATCACAGATTTCCAATTTGTGTTCTCTCATCCTACACACAGCCTTACTTACAAGTAATTACACGGCCAGATGGCAAACAAGAAGTGACTCAAATGAGAAACGACTCCGAAGTTAAATTATATAGCTGCCTTAAATTAGCGAGCAAAATTCCCCTTAGGAAAACAAATTTATAAGCAAGAGTTATCTGGCTCTGCGTCTCAGCCTCACTGCATTAGAGACAGGTAGTAGCACCGGATGGGCTCAGGACAAGAGCTGTCCTCTTCACAACCCACAAGTTTCCGAGGTTAAATGTCACGCCACGTACTTGCCGTTGACAACAGCATGCAGGTATACAGCCACGGCTTCCAAACACTCATTAAAAAGGTATATTGAGCACAATACTAAGTGTCACGCATTTGGGGGTACAACCATGAGGTCTTATATTCTTTTAAGCATGGAGCTGATATTATTTGACGATAGACTACAATCACATGACACGTGAGAAGGCAGTAAGTGCAATGGGCAAAAAAAGAAGTTGAACAGGATAAAAACAATTTTAGGGCAGGGGAAATGGCCAGGTTGCAGCATCAAATAAAAGTCAGAGCAGACCTCACTGACAAGGTGAGATTTGAGTAAAAACCTTAAGGAGGAGATGCCAACAAAACAAACATCTACAGTGAATCCCATTGCTGCTCGTGTAAGGAGGGACTATGTTTGCTGGGCAGGGGTGAGACCTTACCAGGACACCAGGACTAGTCGGAGAAGGGACTAGAGTCACTCTAAGCAAATGAACTGTCGTAGGAGTCCAAACGGAGTAATTTCCTTTCTCACTCAATATTAAGCCTCCTAGTAAGCGGCCAGAAGTGTGTTAAGACAATGCTGCTATTTGGTATTCGGTTACATGCTCGTCAGTGGTAAGGCCAGGGGTAGAAATCAGGCTTCTGTCCCAGCATCCGGGGTACTTTGTCCTCTGTGCATTATTCCATGCTGTCTCCCCCAAGTCCAGATTTTCAGCTGTTGGCCAAATAAAGTATGCTACTTACCATAGTACACATTAGCTTGTATTTTGAAAGAGTTTATTAATTATAAAGATTTCCCTGACAGTGGTAGCATCTCTTACTTTTTTTTTTTTTTTTAATTTTTTTTTTTCAACGTTTATTTATTTTTGGGACAGAGAGAGACAGAGCATGAACCGGGGAGGGGCAGAGAGAGAGGGAGACACAGAATCGGAAACAGGCTCCAGGCTCTGAGCCATCAGCCCAGAGCCCGACGCGGGGCTCGAACTCCCGGACCGCGAGATCGTGACCTGGCTGAAGTCGGACGCTTAACCGACTGCGCCACCCAGGCGCCCCTCTTACTTTCTACCCTGCATATCAGCATGAGAAGAAGGAAGTGGCTTAGAATCTGCATTGCCTCAGTGTCACAGTTTATTGAAGAGCCAGGTTTTTATGGAAGGGTCTAGTATTCTTTTTAATTTTTAGTTGCACCATTTATATATTCAACAGAGAATATATAAATCCATGGTACGTCTTCTTCCAACTTTAGCCCTATAATAGCAGCAATTGTTCAAAAAAAAAAAGGGGGCGCCTGGGTGGCGCAGTCGGTTAAGCGTCCGACTTCAGCCAGGTCACGATCTCGCAGTCCGTGAGTTCGAGCCCCGCGTCAGGCTCTGGGCTGATGGCTCAGAGCCTGGAGCCTGTTTCCGATTCTGTGTCTCCCTCTCTCTCTGCCCCTCCCCCGTTCATGCTCTGTCTCTCTCTGTCCCAAAAATAAATAAATAAAAAAAAAAAAACGTTGAAAAAAAGAAAGTTCTAGTATTCCAGACATGGAAAGTTGACGGCATGTCATAGGGAGGAGTGAAGAGCCCAACACTGGAACCATCCCATCCAGGATACTAGCCACTTACTTACTAGAGGAGGGACCTCTCCATACCTTGGTTTTCTCATCTGTAAAATGGAGGCAATAATAGTATCGATGTTATAAGGTTACCGTAAGGATTTAGGGAGTAATTATTGATATGTCCTTAGAACAGTACCTAGTATATGGTAAGCATGTATATTTGTTAGACGGATGAATGAAATCTTAAGAGATAGCTAAGCAGCCCTAAGCTTAATAAAGGGTCAGTCATGCTTTCATAGAAGAGAATCAACCTCACAGACCTCGCAGTCTTTCTGCTTGTCTCAGAGTTCAACTGCCAGCTCCATGAATGATGGCTCTAAACCCACAACTTCCAGTTTCTATGCACTTACTATCTTCTCTACTGCCTAAAATTCTCTCTATCCGTTTACAAAAAATTCTCAGTGGTCACCAGTGCACCTCTAACTAGAACCAATGGTCTCCTCACTCCTCTTCGAATCATCTTTAATTACATACCACCAACGACCCAGTTCTTGAGCTTTTCATCAACACTTGCTCCTTTCCTACATCTGACTGTTCCTTCTCTGGATTCTAACAACCTTTTAACAAGCTTCCAAGAGGCTGTCCTTAAACCTTTGTCCTGTGCTACTTACTTATTACGCCTTGAAACCTTAATGATTTTACCGGAGAACGGCAGGCAGGAATCAGCAAATTATAGCCCTTCGGGCAATTCTAGCTGGCCCCTTTTTAAATTGTTGAACAAAAATGAAAAGAACAATATTTCATGATGCAAAAATTATATGAGATTCAAATTCTAGTGTCCAATAATAAAGGTGTAATGGAACACCACTATACCCATTAGTTTCTCTATTGACTATGGCTGCTCTCAGGCTGTGTGCACCAAAGACTGCAGGGCCTGCAAAGTTGAAGATATTTACTCCCTGGACCTTTAGGGAAGAAGACTACTGATCCACGGATTAAGCTATTGCCTTTAAACACTCAGCCATCTTCCTCTCAAACTATAGTCTTTCATTTGTCTGTCCTCCAGATCCATATTGCTAACCTCTACCTAAATTTCACATTATCTCATGCAGGATGTCTAATTTAAGTCAGTCTGCTTTCCTCCCAAACCCTTAGCTGCTTATCAAGAACTTTCTCATTTCTATTAGGGCTACAGTCAATTTTTCAGTGAACCAGACGGTAGATTTCATCTTCAGTGAGAAACGAGAAAATTGTTATCTAGAAGCTAATGCAATGTAGGAGCTAAGATGAGAATCTGGGTGTCCTGATTTCTCTTTAATTAGCACATACTAAGTTGAGAAAAAAATATCTTTAGTACATTCGAGTTAATATATCTTACATAAAAGTCCTTATTAGGACACATAAATAATAAAAATATTTGAGAATCATTGTTCTCTAAAAATACTACCATATATTACAAAAAAAAAAAAATGCTCTCCATCACTTGAAAAATCCTGGTGGCTTCTCCTGGTCTAGGGCATTCTATTACCACTTCTACTGTATAAATATTTGCATCCTTATAAAGTCCCAACATTTCTGCTTAGTCTTTCTCTGAAATGAAATCTCATTTCTGACCAAACATTTAACATTTTTCTTCTAGGAATCACCTGATTATTTCTATAGTTATCTAACTACTTCTCGGGAGTAGGTACACAACACATTAGCAAAGAGATAAAGAAATATTTCACAAAGTAACACATATTCTAAAAAACTCAACTGTAACTATGCATCTGCATTCCACCATTCAGCAATTTTACATCGAGAACTTGTTAACTGCCTTGCCTTCGACATCTGACATCCAGGTTAAAAGTAAATCCAACTTGGTCCCTGACCTTAGGAAGGTCAGAGTCTAATGGGGGTGACACACCCAAACAGATAAGAATAATAAAGTAATGAACAAGCACAGGGAAAGAGATAAGACCATGATATTAATGGGAAAGATGGCAAAGGGCATCCACACCATTTGGAGAACAGAGAGGAAGAGAGGACTCTTAGGAAAAGCAGTCATGGGCACACAGAGGTTCTGAGGTTCCTGATAAGCTTATGGGGAGGGGGGTGATGTGGAGAAAGACGGCAAAGGAGGTAGAGAGAGGCAGGGCCAGACCCTGAAGGGCTTTGCTTCCCACAAGGAGGTGGGTTTTCACAGGGGGCCAGGGAGTCACTGATGGAGTTGACAAGGGAAAGTTGAAGGGCCAGTGTCGCATTTCAAACAGATCACTTGTACAAGATGAGCAGTGGGTGTGAATGGACTCCACTGGGGGCAGAGAGAGAAGCTGGGAGCTGGTATAGCAACCCATGCCAGAGGTGAGGAGGTCTGAATCCATTTTTGCTCAGGGCGATTTTTCAACAACTCCCTTGGTCTTACCAGCCTGTATTTAAGTCTGTAACATGTATGTTTCAGGAACATATGCTTAAGGTATAAAAATTTTAAATTAAGCCTTAGCTGTTTTTATTTTATTTTATTTTATTTTATTTGAGAGAGAGAGAGAGAGGGAGAGGGAGAACTTGGGGGTGGGGGGAACAGAGGGAAAGAGAATCTTAAGCAGGCTCTAACCTCGGCGTGGAGCCTGACTTGGGGCTCGATCTCACAGCCCTGGGATCCTGACCTATGCCAAAAACAAGAGTTGGACACTCAACCAACGGAGTCACCCAGGAGTCCCAAATCCTACATGTTTAATAAAGGACTCTGTTTCCACATAGGTCTTCATCTTTAGTATAACCTTAAAATACACCCTTATTGTTTTTTTTTTTTTTTAATTTTTTTTTTTCAACGTTTATTTATTTTTGGGACAGAGAGAGACAGAGCATGAACGGGGGAGGGGCAGAGAGAGAGGGAGACACAGAATCGGAAACAGGCTCCAGGCTCTGAGCCATCAGCCCAGAGCCCGACGCGGGGCTCGAACTCACGGACCGCGAGATCGTGACCTGGCTGAAGTCGGACGCTTAACCGACTGCGCCACCCAGGCGCCCCCCTTATTGTTTTTATTAAGGATGAAAGATTATATGTTTAGCCCCAAAACCCTCTTAAGAGCAGAGCTGTCTATGGCTCCCAGTACTCACAGATAAGGCTTCTATCTCTTGTAGTCCTTCCCCATGTCCCCTATCTCCATTTCTGCAAATCTTCAGGCCATCCTCTGTGCATTCAATGCAGTTGGGGCATTACAAGTTTTTATGTTGAATCCAAAAAACTTTCACATACTTTGTTAAACAGTATTTACTAAATAAGAACACTTTCAAATACTGTCCACAAGAATTATATGCAGAAATGAGGTATGATTATGCCATATAATATACACATTTTGAATTAAACAAAATCTGAAGGCTTGATCAATTGGAAATGGGATGTATAATCAATAAAGATTACTGTGGTTTTTAAGCTGGAAGGGAGGGAAGGGGAAAAAATCTGATACAATGGAGTACCGATCAGGGCCATGTACTAAAAGTCAATTTTCAGCTCTTCTCAAAGGAAATTTACCTCTTCAAAATGTAAAATTTCTCAGCCCAAACTTATCTATAAACAGGACTCGTACTGTTAATTTGTTTTAGGCTATTAAAAAGCCAAGCTTGACATCTAAAAAGAAAGACTATATGTGACTAAGTTAACTTAGGTGTCCTCATTATCTTTACATATGGTTAGAATACATGAAATACAATTTTTAAATCCACAGACACACCCATTCATTCTTGTGCTTTTCAGACCTGGAGCACTGGAAAACATCATAGCAGAAAGTACCCAATACAAGGTCCTTGGGCCTATAAAACAAAATACATACACTTAATAGTAAGAGATTTTAGAGATATTTAAAAATTACCTAGCAGCATAAGCCATTTCAACATTCATAATAATGTTTTAGTAATAAACTTATAGAGAGCTTAGTCCTATCCTAGAGTCTTCTCACAACTCTAACTTTTGGAGGTAAAGATTAGGTCTCATGTTTTTATAAACACTTTCATTCACATTGAGGGCAATGGTATATACAGTCTACAATTCTTATCTATCAAAATAACAATCATTATTGAAGCTGCAAAGCAAATAACACAGGCAGATGAACACAGTTAATAAACATATAAATAAGAGAGTAACTTTAAAACACAGGGCTATTACTCTGAAAAACGGTATGGAGGTTTCTCAAAAAATTAAAAATAGAACTACCCTACCACCTAGCATTTGCACCAGGAGGTATTTATCCAAAAATACAGGAGTGCTTTTTTCAAAGGGGCACACGCACCCCAATGTTTATAGCAGCACTGTTGACAATAGCCAAAGTATGGAAAGAGCCCAAATGTCCATCACCAGATGAATGGATAAAGAAGATGTGGTACGTATAGATACGATGAAATATTACTCGGTGATCAAAAAGAATGAAATCTTGCCGTTTGCAACAGTGTGGATAGAACTAGAGTATATTAGTTAAGTGAATTAAGTCAGAGGAAGACAAATATCATACGATTTCACTCATACGTGGAATTTAAGAAACCAAACAGATGAACATAAGGGAAGGGAAACAAAAATAACACAGAAACAGGAAGGGGGACAAATTATAAAAGACTCTTAAATACAGAGAACAAAATGAGGGTTGCTGAAGGGCTTGGGGTGGGGGGATGGGCTAAATGGGCAAGGGCATTAAGGAGGACACTTGTCGGGATGAGCACTGAGGGTTATATATAAGTGATGAATCACTAAATTCTATTCCTGAAATCATTATTACATTATATGTTAACTAACTTGGATGTAAATTTAAAAATAAACAAATAAGTAAATAATAAATAAATAAAATTGTAAAAAAAAAAAAAAAAAAAAAAAAAACACAGGGCTATCAGATAAAATACAAGATGTCCAGAGAGAAAATTGAATTTCAAGGAGATCAAATTTCACAAGTAAAGGATTTTTTTAAAAATCTACAGTAAAATTCATTTGTTAACACAATTGTAATTTAAGATACATATATAGATATAGATATAGATATAGATATACTGCCGTAAGGATTTAACACAACAGATGAAAAAAATATACTTTATATTATTCAAGACAAATTGAATTGACTATAGGTTTTTGCTGTTAGGCATTTAACTGACTAGAAATAACCCAAAAGGTGAGTTGGTTACATGTGACTAAAGAATCTCTCTCTTATTTTTCACAGCAGGTATTCTCACAAATTTCTACTATTCCTCTCTCAATAGTCTAAGACCTTAAGCATTCAAAACTTCTTCTTTGATTCACTGGTCAATTTTTTATTCCATTACTGAAAAGCTGCCATGTAAGAGAAATATTAGAGCCACTGCACAGGAAAAGGACCAGCCTGCCACCTTCCTAGTCCAGCAGACATAAAAGGGAGAAGCAATAACATGTGTCCCCTGGTGTGATGAAATACCAAGGATAAACATCACCTATGGTAAAATCAAGTTAAACATTTTTGAGAAGTTAAATATTTCCTGTGTAAAGGGAATACAAGAGCTAAAAATGAACAGTCAAACTAAAAGTGGAACATTTTGCAGGTCTGGCCTCTCCAGTTATACAATTAAATAATAATGATAGGAATGTGCCAGATTAAAAGAGATTTAAGGAACACCACAGTCAGATGCGTATCCTGGAGAGAATACAAGTTTTAGAGAAACCAGCTATAAAGAAAGGCGTTACACAGCAAGTAGAGAAATTTCAATTATGTACTGGGTGGGATCTCAATCTTATGCTTTCTACAGTTATCTAATGATAACACACACACACACACACACACACACAGTAATGTTGTAGAGGGGTGCCTAGGTGGCTCAATCAGTTAAGCGTCTGACCCTTGATTTCAGCTCCGGTCATGATCTCACAGTTCGTGAGTTTGAGCCCGCACTGGGCTCTGCACTGATGGTATGGAGCCTGCTTGGGATTCTCTCTCTCCTTCTTTCTCTCTGCCCATCCCCTGCTCGGGCTCTCTCTCTCTCTCTCTCTCTCTCTCTCTCTCAAAATAAGTAAACATTAAAAAATGTTTTTAATTTAAAAACGGTAACGTTATGGAGGCACATCCCAGAAAGAAAACGTGTCTGATAACAGATGTTCATGAAGAATTATATTAATTGTCCCTTAAATTATGATATTTCATAAAAGTATGTTAAAAATCCCCAACATTCTAGAACTTCACTAGTGCAATGATCTTTTCTTTCTTCTGCTTCTGAATTAATCTTTAATGATGAATCATATGGCATATGGAAAGCAAGACCCGTGGAAATCTCCCCATCAGTATCTGGTGGGGGGAGCTGGTGGGTGTAGAAAGGGAAACCTTAAGAGATGATAATGTATCAGTTATTTAGAAGGAACCTGATCTGGCATCCACTTTGCCAGTTAACTCTGATGCTAGGAAACACCCTTTACTCTGCATATGTTGAAGCTAAAGGCTTCTGCTGTGGATCCTAGTTAATAATTTAATCTAAAACCATTGCTACCATCTGCTCGGTCAATTTCAAAACGTCTGCTACCATTGTGACTAGTTTAGTCAAGCCACAACATTCACGTGGCAAGTGCTGAACAAATGAAAGGCGAGGCAGACAGAAAACATGCTATGACAAAAAGAAACCCCAATCAAAAGTCTAAAACACAAAGGGAGCTCTGCTGACACAGCATGCCAAGTTCAACCCTGCCCGCAGAGATGGAAGGATGCAATGTCTCTCTAATGCGGGGCAGGGGACAATCTGGAGACTGTCCCGAGATAATGGGCACGAGGCGGGGCTGACAGTGGAGAGCTCTGTGAAGGGAATGGGAATGGGTCCTGAGGTTGGAAGAAATGGTGAGCAGGGTTATGGCAAGGGCAAGTTGAAAAGGAGAGATTTCCTATTTTCCTAGACAGAGCTGAAGACAGTCTCAAAAGGCATCCAATCCACTGTTTTTTATTACACAAAATAAGTGACCCGCAGTACGTGCATCACAGAGCTATCCAGCACCCCCGTGAATCCTCCTTTGTGCTCTCCACTCGTTAGGACACCAGGCTCTCGCTGCCCTCACTGGGAGTAGGCTGGGGGGGCAGGGCTCCAACTGTCCACACTCATCTCTGCCCCCATGCCTTCGCACCTGTCATTCTTCCACCTGGGATGCTCGATCCCTGACTGATCCACTTGGCATGCCCTGGTTGTTTTTCCTTAAGACACATTCCTTGACAGAGCTTTAGTAACTCTTTAGTTCAAAAATACAGGCCATGTTCCTTCGAGTATAACTTCCTCAAAAGTGAACTGCATCTGTCTCGCAGAAAGAACGAATGATTTCCTTAACTCTAAGCCTCTTATGCTTGTGCCAATTATTCTTCATGACATGTTGTAGAGCTCTAATCCATCCACCCACCTAGTACTGATTCATCTAATTCATTCTGCTCAGCCTATATTAGGAATATAAAGTCTCATTCAGGAGAAAAATAATGTATATGAGTTAGAGCTACATATCAATTAGTCCAATTCTAAAGTTAACTCACTTTGCCTTTCCTAATTCAATCATTCAAAACACAGAATGCTTATTAGGGGTCTACCCTGTCTTACAGAAGAGGATAATTTTCTGTGCTATTTAAATTTGCCATAATTATATCCTTTTGTAATAAAAATAACTTAAAAGGAAATGAACCTTAAATTTGAAAAGAAAAAAAAATCAATTCAACCTTCCTTTTAAAATCTTCAGGGAAGAAAGAAAAACGAAATCTCACTGCTGCCTGAAAAGCCATAGTATAATGAATGTGATGATCTGAGAGATCTAATTTGAGAGCCACGTGATGAGCTGAAGTGCTTTATACTCTGCGCTGTCTTGCACCTCTAAAATTGGACAATATTAAGGATTCATTGATTGATGGTATTACAAAACTTACAAGAAATCTGTACTTGGGAATTTTCTACTTAGAAAAAAAACTGAGCAAAGGTCACATCCTCATCAAGACTACATGTGGGGTGGGACTGGGGTGGGGGGGGGGGACAGCTGACAAAATAAAGTAGAAGGTCGCCACCTACAGGCGGATGCTGTAAACTAACGAAACACTGGTACAGGACAATGACTCCTCTGCTACTGTCTCTTGACAGAAAAGCTTGGAAGAAACGGCTCTAATTTAACAAGTCTCAAAAGACCGTTCTCATCTTCCTCCACCAAAGGAAGACCCCTACTCTATAATCTCTGTGAATTTTCTTAAACTACCTCGCATCTGCAACCAAACGCAGCTTAAGGAAACACCCCTGAATTATGTAAAACATTTTTTATTATTATTTTTTTTAATGTTTATCTTTATTTTTGAGACAGAGACAGAGCATGAGCAGGGGAGAAGCAGAGAGAGGGAGGCACAGAATCCGAAGCAGCGCAGAGCCTGACATGGGGCTGGAACCCACGAACTGTGAGATCATGACCTGAGCCGAAGTCAAACACTTAACCACTGAGCCACCCAGGTGCCCCGGAAGTGTTTTCATTTAGGGAGAAAATGATTCCGAAGCCGTATTCCCCACAAACACACAAAACATGCTTTATTTAAAATGACTGAAGGAAAATGATTACTTATCATCACTTAAATTAATCACAGTGAATGATCAATAAATAGAAAGACTTAAAGCATCATTTGAAGGCATTGTTTTGTAAGCAACGGAACAACCTCACAAACTGTTCAGTTTCTCTTTTCTCTACTTCCTGTGAGCTCTTGTATTGTTTCCCATATGGTTAAGATGAGCGCTACAATTAATAAACTGGTGTGACCAACTGCTTTTGTTAAGAGGCCAGCTGGTTCACACGCAAAATGATAATTAGACAAATTAAGACAGCCCGCTCTGCTTTGCTGATGAACTGACAGCAGCACTAGTTAAAATGTCTAAACTGTCTTTGGCTTTCTAGTCATCGCAAAGGTTGACCTAGGTGAAGATAACATTTGTCTCATTAGGGTTGGCTTAAAAAAAAAAAAAAAAAAAGAAGAATTACACAGTCTGAAACTATTGGATGGACAGCAGCAGCATTCTTCAGAGAAACCCTAGCTCCTTATTAAGCGTGAGTGCTATGAGGATTCTGTAATTATGCTGGAGGGGTCACAGCAGGAGCAAAGGAAGGTCAGCCAGGCATAAAATGATGTTCCGAATTAGTCTGGAGGGTACAGAACTTTCATTAAAATCAAGCAGTCAGAGACTTTTGAAAGGAATAAAACCTTTCCTATGAGCTCAATGTTTCATACTCTTTCCCTGATTTTTTTTTCTTTGCAATGGAGGGAGATAAGAATTATTTTTGATAACTGAACAGCAAATGGGAGCAAGACGCAAGGGTGAAGACATCAATCATTGCAGGGAGACATATGTTCAGTAGCTCTACATTCTAGTAACCTAATACGTCTAAAGCAAGGAGTTCACAACGTAGATTCTGAACTGACGCCACAGAAGTGCCCCCATGCTTGCTGGCATTTCCCGGAACCAGAGGGCAATACAATTAGGGCACAGCTGGAAGGAAGGGAGGCGTGTTGATTGCACGGCCCACATAATTAGGCCCACACAGAATTTGAGAAAAATCAAATGGTAATCAAAGCAAGAATGCTGGTGCTAGATAATGGCTGGCCACTGACTTTGTTAAAATGATAGGCTTAGCTCCTCCCCAGCACTATCACGAGGGCTCAAAACAGCAGACACAAAAAAATGGAATTCGTCACATCTTAGCAAGTAAAATGTTAGGAAGGGTTAAGACGAGCAGTTTCCCTCATGGACCTAACTAACAACAGTTTCAACGTGCAGTCAAAAATAGGAAGCTTGGAATTGTAAAGACAGGTGCAGATAGTTCCTATTTCAGTACACTGTATTTGGTTGTTGTTGTTTTTATCGCTAAGGGGAAAAGGTGAAGGGAGTAGAAATCACCGTAACGATTCTGACCCACAATAAAGACACAAAAGCAAGTATTTTCCCCGAACCAGGTAAAAAGAAAAGCGAGACAGATATTTGGGGAGAAAATGAAGCAGATAGGTTCTTGTAACGCAACTTATCTTCCCAAACCTCGGTCAAATTGTACAGCAGCTCTCAGAAGAGTCAGCTCAACCCGTTTGTATCACCTTATCTGAAACACCCGTCTCTTTGTGAGTAGCAGTCCACGTAAATCATTACATGATACAACAAGTTCAAATGAAGCTCCCGCTTTTCATTAGCAAACCATGTTTGATTGCATGAACATTGAGGCTCTCGCAGGCGGTCCTAAAACACCTGCACTTGTCTTGACATTTATGCACAACGGAATGGAATTATTTTATTCTAACTACTTTCTGAAGAGAAATACTCACCGACTGTACCCCACTGGATAGAGGAATCAGGCACAGACTCCAGAGGATATATTACATTCATTATCAAAACAAATCCCAGAGCATCTATGGAGAGTTCATGCCAGCAGGATGTCCCGTGTTGAAATAGGACAAAATTCACTTTGTTGTTCGGTAACCTCCCTCCTTCCTCTTGTCAGTACAATCACAACTGCCCATCAACAACGGTAACTCTATTCCGAACTTTCCAGCTTCACTTAAATTGTGTTTGCTACCACCACTCTCCCTTGCTCCCCCACCCCCAAAATCGCCTCTGCTTTCTGCAGCTGCTGAATGCCACAAATAGCTTCTTGTATAATTTGACTTAGAATGCACCCCAAACTAGACATGTTGAATGGCAATGTGAATGCTTCATTCAGAGAGAACTAAAATGTGTAGAATGCCCTAAAAACATCACAGTGGTAAAGAGGATCATTTGGGAGTCTTGGGGCAGAGAAGTGCTTTCAGCGGTAGCCTGCAAATTCTTCTCAGGTCTATGCAAATGGCAAGAGAAGGGTTGCAGAAGATTCCCACAGGGATCAAAGGATTAGCTAATTTCCCTGCGTCTGCCCTGTCTGGATGGGGTTTCCCTAAAGTTGCCTCCATTCTCCACACACATTTTTCTTCCTCCTCTCCTAATAAAATGCGCTTACTCTAAATCTATTCATGCTCTAGCATCAATGATCCATTCTTAGGTTAATTTTTGAGACTGTTTGCCTTAATGCTTTGTGTGTTCCACACACAGCAAGCCCCGTCTCTGATATTTTTGTGGGGCTAGAGCCAAATCCAAGCAGTTCACTTTGCAAAGTCAGTTACTCCACAATCTGATATAACAGGACAGCATGTAACAAGAGGGCACCCGGCTGGCTCAGTGGGAAGAGTGTGTGATTCTTGGTCTTGGGGTTGTGAGTTTGAGCCCCATGTTGGGTGTAGAGATTACTTAAAAATAAAATCTTAAAAAAAAAGTGACAACACATAATATTCATGGGTACATTCAAAGAAAGAGGAAAAGCATCCATCTTTATGAAATGGATGAGGGAGGAAAAAAGCCAGGAACTTAAAAGCATCTATCCTACAGAGCTGCAACAGCCTAACCTCTACGAAAAGTTCCCTTAGGAAATAGCTTGCAAATAACAAAATAAAAACTTCTGTACAGATAATGGCTATTTTCACTTCACAGATGTAAGTCGTTTTTTGAAAAGCTTCCCTGTATGTTGAAGTTGGAATTCATTTTCCCGAATACCAAGTATATTGGCAATCAAATGATTACGGGAGCTGGAGGTCAGGGAGAGGTAAGAGTTCAAGGACAACTCTTTTGGTTGCTAGGTAAAAATGGGAGCCAGAAGGATGAGGAAATTGCCTTTTACCTGCTCTCTTCCCATCATCCTCTGGGTCTCAGATTAACTGACATTTCCTTGGGGAAAGAAACCTTTCCTCACCCTCTGACTCGGTTTACACCTCCTATTAATCACCCTGATCAAGACCCATGCTTTTCTTGTTGCACTACCACTTGTTTTCGGATAGTTGTTTGTTTAGTGACTACACGTCCCACTAGACACATGATCTAGACACAAGATCCAGAGGCCATGGCTCTCTGGATTCACAAGGCCTGGGGGCTGAGCACCAGATCTGATACACAGTAGGCACACAAGTATTGTTTTATTAAAGGAATGAATTATAGAAGGAAAAAGCTTAAACAAAACGAGATCCAGAGAATTTAGCTTTCTTCTGTGGTATTAAAGAACAACTAATGTTAAAGTCTCACAGTATTGGCGGACAGCTTTAACTAGACACAAAAGTTAGTTTCAAAAAAAAAAAAATCACTTCTTTCATTTCCAGCCTCGACTTGCTCATTAAAGACACTATACACCAAGCACAGTACTAGGCCCTGGTGAAACCCAGATGAAGACAACCTTCTCTTACAAAGTCTCCCTTGACCTTTTTGTCTCCCATGCCTTCTCCCCAGAAGAGTCATTACCCACTCCTTTGTGGCTTTATCCCTCCCTAATTTTGCTTATCTATCTCCTCTACTAGGACCTTCGTTCCTTGAGGTTGGGAACCGGGCCTTTGTTGGTTTTGGAGACGCCAGTTAAGTTTGTTGATTGAAGAGCAAAATGAATGAATAAGCAACCTATTCCTTATCTGTTAGGAATTCCATTGGATAGAAGACTGATAAAATCAAATGGTAAGAAGACATATTTTCAAAGAGAGGGTGCCCTCTAATGGGAACTAGAAGGAAATAATATCAGAGAAAATGAGGAAACACGACATAGCAGGTGGATGAGTGAGAATTTGCTAGATGCAGAAGGATATGAAACACATTCCAACTAAACAAAAGAGCACGAGCAAAGGAACTGAGTTGTCTGTATGTTGGGAATACTGAGTTACGTGTGTAACGGACGGTGCACATCGCCTGCACGGCCCCAAACCACCTTGTAGAATGCGGTGCATGTGAACGTCTAGCAGCTGAAAACCACATTTCCCAAACTCCCTTACACCTGGTTTGCAAAGCTGGTCCAGCTGGTGAATTTGACTGAGGACATCAGTCCACACTGCTGCTGCTTTGGCTATTTCTGCTGCTAAGTCTGACTGTGGGGTCATTTTGGTAGGAGTGGTAACTGAAGTCTCAGTGCCCAATCCCTACTTTTGCGGGGATGGGAGGCAGAGCGGGTGGCATTCATCTGCTAGTAAGGTATACAGCTGAGGCGGTGTGGTCTTGGAGTCAAACACTGGGTGCCAGCTTCCTGACTGCAGTAGAGATAATGGCTCCCTTGGTAAGTCAGTTCTGAGATGGTGTCTGGGGTGGGGGTGGGGGGGGTCGTTCCTGGGAGTTCAGCTTGGACCAGTTTCCCGAGCTTTTCCGATGATTGTGTAAGTACCATACACCCTGTGTTAAATCCGCTTCTGCTTACATTGTTGTCTGCAATTGAACCTGCCTGAGAGGACCTGCTGGCCCACTGGGATGACAAAGTGGTGCTCGTAGGGGTGGCGGTGGGAGATGCGGCTGGAAAAGTAAATCAGGACCGGTCCAGTTTTTTCGAGGCGCCTTGCCTGTCAAGTCAAAGAGGTTAGACCTCAGTTGGTTAGGCTTAAATATCAAAAGTTTTCATAGAAGACGGTGGTCTGTGTTTCAGAAAAATTTTAGAGGCAAAGGAAAACTGAATCGAAAAGGTAGGCAAAAAGGTAGGCAAATGCTATAGATCCCAGGGTGACCATGTTGATGAAAGAAGGAATGGGGGTAACTAGTCTGCCCTCTTTTTGGTAACCTTTGGCTGGATCATCACACTTTCTGCCTCTCTTAAATGCTTTATCTACTCTAGCTAGACGCCAACGGCCCAGGGGTAGGATGCGTCCACCCGCTGACTTGAGTTAGCCTCCCGCCTTACCGGTCTCTCTTTTGATTTCATAATGTTGGGCAATTTGGGGTGAATACTTTAGTTCCTGATTATTTGATACGTAGACTGATTTTCTCCTAAGAGTAGAATTTGCATAAACAATATGGTCATGATAAAAGCCCATAACTGAAAAATCACATATTCTCGGTACGTATTTTTTAAATGCTGACTTTCCCCCAACCTTAGTTACACAGAACTGAAGTACTCCGTAAATTCTGATAAAGAACACACAAGAACATCTAACCACTACCAGTATTAAGGGAAAGAGCATCCGATAACTGAAACAGGACAGCCCACACCTTGTTAAAGCGGCTATGAAGGCAGTGTCAGAATACTCAGATGGGAACAACAGAACGTACTCGTTATATTAAGCAAAAAGAATTAAGAGATAGTAAGGAGCTTCCAGAATCTCCCGGAGGGCCAGAGGATGAGGAGTTGACATGCCGCACTGCCAAAACTGTCACAGTGAAACACTGCTGTTGCTGCCACCTGCTGTCACTTCTGATCCTGTGCAAGTCTGGATGCGAAGTGTCCAGAGAAGCCAATGCCTCAAGAGCAAGAGGCCGATGCTGCTAGTAGGCTTACAAGTCGATGCAAACAACCTATACAGCTACTGCCTACGTTTCGTACTGCATCCATATTCAATACTGGTGGACAGAGCCTTTGTCACATACCTGCACTCTAGCTGCAAGGGAGTCTGGGAGTAAAGGCATCTGCTTAGCTACCATGATAGAAGGGGTCAGGCCAGACAGGGATTTGGGTGAGCCAACGACAGAACCTGCTGCAGGATTCCCAGCCACGTTCTTCAGGAAGAACAAGCTGTAATATCATCCAAACTCAATTGGGATTTGTAGTCTCTTAGCTCAGTTTTGATTCAAATCCAGAAATATGGCTATTAACACCAGAACTCCCTGAGTCAGAAGCTGAAACGGAGAATTCTTTTATTCAGATTGCACTGGTAGTCCCCAAGAACTCAAGTAGTATTCCACACCGTCAGCTGTTGAGTAGAAAAACTCATCACAGTCCAGAATTGGGTTTCTTCCCATGGGCTCCCTTTCTTGAGAACTTTAAAAAAAAAAAAAAAAAAAAAAGAATTACAGTTTTTTTTTTTTTAAAGACATGCTCAAATTCATGTCATAGATGAAAAATAATGCCAAATAGGTGAGGTGTAAGATTCACAGCAATGATTTTCAGGAAACTAGAAGAGTCCATGGGTTGTTGCAATCTGACTTTACAAATTAAAAGAAAAAATTCAGCGAAGTCACTTTTGCAACTACCTTATGTACTTAAAGTTGGAAAAAAAAAATAATAGAAGTTTGGCCTTACTTCCCCACTATGTAGGCTTTCTTATGGACAAGACAGTGAATAATCTACACAATGACATAGTAACTTCAATATTTATACTTCTAAAATGCCACTGAAGAATAAAACGCTCTACAAGTAAGCATCTATTGAGAAAATATGACTTTTCTGAACACCACTGCACAAACAGACCCTCTGTGAATCAGGCAGAATAAAAATGCTTTCCCATGTATTTGGTGATATCTTCAACAGTATTTTTTTCAAAGTATAATCCATGGTAATAATTTAATAGAAAGCAAATCTTCAAAAGAAACTATTCTGCTATTCAATTTTTCTTTTGATAAAGTGAAGACCTTCAACTTTTATCAAGAAACAATGGCAATCAAATGGAATTTCTATGGATCTCATTAATTGCAAATATTTATTTCTTCATAAACACCCAGATATTATAATAAAAGCATGAAATATTAATGTTCCTATCCAGTTTTTTTAAAAAATCAGAGAGCTATCATCCTGGATAGAGAAAGTAATTTGCTCCCATCTCAATACATGAATAATTTAATTTTGCAAGGCGAATGGGACATTTGTCTAAGATGTCTTTCCTGTTGTCCATGATACATAGACCCCATCAGAAGATCAGAAGGGGAGCAGGGGAAAATTCTGTAAGCGATCTTTGAAAACAAGCACAGTGTGTGCAGGTTGTTCTCTGTGGTAGCTTTTCTTTGTGCTTCAGAAAGGACTTTCCTCCACACGTAGCTGGGGGTTTTGAGAAGGGAAGCGAGAGAAAGATCTAGAACACAGTGGCAGTATTTCCCATTCCCTCCATTTCAGGAATTGGATAGGGTTGATTAGTAATGCTTTTCTTCACACATATATTGCTGAAATTTTCTATCTTAAAAAAAAAAAAAAATTCAGCGTCATGTCTACCTATGACATCGCCTGAGTGAAAAGTTGGCCACGTCCACCTCGAGTTCGACTTTATGCCACACACACGAACTTCAATCAGATCTCTCTTTGACCACCGTGTGGAGAACAGATTGTGTATGGGCAAGTAGAATTAGGAAGCTATTGCCACGAACTACGCAAGAAATGATGGCAGCTTGAACATTGTTAAAGGGAGAAATGGGTGGATTTGAAATCAATTTTGGAGGCAGAACAGAAAGATGGGATGTGAGGCAGAAAGAAAAGGAGGGATCAAAGAGAACACTTTCTCGGGGCGCCTGGGTGGCGCAGTCGGTTAAGCGTCCGACTTCAGCCAGGTCACGATCTCGCGGTCCGGGAGTTCGAGCCCTGCGTCAGGCTCTGGGCTGATGGCTCAGAGCCTGGAGCCTGTTTCCGATTCTGTGTCTCCCTCTCTCTCTGCCCCTCCCCCGTTCATGCTCTGTCTCTCTCTGTCCCCCAAAAAATAAATAAACGTTGAAAGAGAACACTTTCTCTCAAAGGTGCCTGGATGGAGGCTGGTGATGCCATTTACTGAGAAGGGGAACCCCAGCGGAGGAAGGGATGGAGGGGAAAGGAATCCAGACATGGCATGTGGAAATCTCACACGGGCAGTCGCATGAGGCTCAAAAGAGAGGCCAGTGCTGGAGATTAAAGCCACTTGGAAACGAGCATACAGAAGGTACTTCAAGCCACCGAATGACAACATTTAGGGAAAGGAGGCAGGCGCACAAGAGAACAGAAGATTGAACCCTATGGCTCTTCCTTAGAAAAAGAGGAGGAGAATCCACTCCAGGAGCTAGAAGTGGCTGAAGTAGTTTCTTGAATTCAGGAGAAGAAGTACTTTTGAGGGGTGTGGGAAATGCAGTAGGCAACTCCACAGAATATGCTAATAAGGCAAAGACAGAACCCTGAGCACTGCATCTGGTCACGCGGAAGTTTTAATGTCCCTGAAGAGAATGTACAGTGCATCGGAGGGCCAGAAATCCAGATTCTGGTGTATGAAAAAGTGACGAGGGAGTAGGGAAGCGGGAAGATCGGATGCAGACCACGTGTTTGATTACTAAGTTTTGCTCTGAAGACAGAAAAACAGGTGGGCACTGAAGGATATGCAAGGTCAAGTAATGTCAAGAACTGAAATAAGTCCTTAGGATTTCCTTTTTCAAAAAATGTTTGCTTCATTTTTCTTCAAGTTCTCTTATTTGTTTCCGAGTTCACAAGCCACGGCAGAGCCTTTTTTTAGATTCACATTATGAAACAAGATTCAACAATCTGGGTTAATGAATGACAATAATCTTCAAGCAGAAAGGCTGGGAATTATTCTCTGAATTAATGAGTTTCATTAATGGAAAAAAGAAACGACCTCCATCCTCCCCAACGCGCACACCCTTTCATGACTTTTTTTTTTTTTAAGAGAGGAATTCTTGGGGCGCCTGGGTGGCGCAGTCGGTTAAGCGTCCGACTTCAGCCAGGTCACGATCTCGCGGTCCTTGAGTTCGAGCCCCGCGTCAGGCTCTGGGCTGATGGCTCAGAGCTTGGAGCCTGTTTCCGATTCTGTGTCTCCCTCTCTCTCTGCCCCTCCCTCGTTCATGCTCTGTCTCTCTCTGTCCCAAAAATAAATAAACGTTGAAAAAAAAAAAATTAAAAAAAAAAAAAAGAGGAATTCTTGATTGGCTTATGGATTTGTAATCATGCATATGAAGTACTAGTACAGAGAAGTAATTTCGAGTATGAAATCTTTTCCAAGGAGGTAAGAATGGAAAGCCCAATCCTGTGTCTAAGCCGTAGGTCAAGCCTGGTGCCGAATGGCAAGATTGTTCCGTATGTTAAAAGCACAGAACAGTCTTTAGGGAAACAAAAGAAAAATAATAGCTAGAAGCAAATGGTGCTTACTCCGGGCTGAGCATTTCATGCACAGTATCTCATTTAACACACATCGCAGCCCTCGAGGGCTGGAGCTTTTATTTATCCCCATTTTTCAAGTTGAGAAAATAGTGGCTCTGAAAGAAGCTAGGTGATTTTCAAAAGCCATTAGCATGCCAAGTGGCGGGTCAAGAATTCAAACCAGGTCTGGGATGCTGAAGGCTTCCTCCTACCTACTCACCATGTAATAGGACCTCTGGGAATAGCTAAGGCAGGAACAAGCACTTTGCGAAGCAGACAGAGGGCTGAGCCCCACACAGACTTAAACGAAGCAGGAAAACTAAAAGCTAAAATTAAGCCTGGGCTTTCAGTCAACTTTTTATGGGGTACAGAAAAGGGCACAAAATAGAAGCGTGCCACAAAGCGAACGCCCATGTGACCAGCACCCAGATCAAGATGTAGAGGACGCCCAGTTCCCAGAACTCTGTTCATGCTCTTGTCATCGCTACCCCCACCCCCCAAAGTGACGCCACCCTCACACAATCACCATAGACTACTCTCGCCTGGTTTTGAATTTTGTAGGAGTAGAATCAGACTTTCTGTGTTTAGCCTAGTTCACTCCACACTGTGTTTGTGAGATTCACCTGTGTGGTGCATGCAGGAGTCTGTTTATTCTCATGGCCGTACAGCGAACAGAATGCTGACTCCCTGCATTGTTTACGGTCATTTCTTGTTATTTTGTTGTTTTTCTAGTTGGGGCTTTTATGAACGGTGCAGCTATGAACATTCTCCTCATAGATGTCATTTGGTGAACACATTTCTACCTTTATGCTGGGCAGACTCCTAGAAGGGGAAGTTGCTGGTTTACGGGGAATGCATATATTCAGCTTTAGCAGACACTGCCAAAAAGTCTTCCAAAAAGGAAACACTAGTGTGATGATTTAATGGTTTTCTTCCCACGGTAAATGGGCTCCCAAGTGAAAACAGATTTTGAAATATTGAAGGATAGCATAAAAATTATCACAGGGCCACTCTTCAAATATCAGAAATAAACTAAAAAAGAGAGTCTTTCTGACAATCATCTGAACGACGGAAGCCCTGATTGCCAAAGCTCCGTTTAATAAATGCTAAAGAGAAAATTGGTTGAAAGGGTCTTGAGGAAGGGTTGGTACATACAGCAACTGGGCTGTCGACAAACTATGCTGGAGACAAAAGTCTTTGGGCCAGGACAGCAATTGCTAGTTTGCACCCTGCTACGTGAGGCCTGGAACCTTCATGTCTCGGGGCCTTGGGTGTTTCAAATCTGAAATGGTAAAATGGCACCAGTTGAACTCTAAGTTCTATTTTGGGCACAAAACAATGTGAAACAAATAGATAAAAGACAGAATGCTTCCGGCTTGTCTGAAACAGCAAGGACTCAGGCCTATACACTCACTATATAACGCACCCAAAGCTAGAAGATATAAAATCACGGATACACTTTGGTTGCAAAACAAAAGAAAACAAAAAGGTGAGCTGGGCTGATACATTAGGGCAGTTCTAAGGACTACTTAACTGTTGGAGAAATATTTGGGGATCTTATGAGGAAGTCTTTTAGAAAAAAAATTTTTTTGAAAATATTTAGCCAAAATGATCCCAAGATTAAAAATAAATTTTAGGAGCACCTGGGTGGCTCAGGTGGTTAAGCATTCGACTTTGGCTCAGGTCATGATCTCACAGTTTGTGAGTTCAAGCCCCACACTGGGCTCTGCACGGACAGGACAAAGCCTGCCTCAGATACTTGGTCTCCCTCTCTCTGCCCCTCCACCACTCATTTTCTCTCCCTCCCTCCCTCTCTCTCCCTCTCTCTCTCTCTCTCAAAAATAAATAAACATATATTAAAAAAAAATTGTAAAATGTGCTCTTTGGTTCCCAAGCCATAATGTCAAAATATCATATTTTGCCATATACAGCTCCCACTTCTTTTCCTTCTCATATATACACTTCCCTCCTCTCTCTGTCACCTGAAACACCTAGGACATATGAAACTTGTTCCAGCAGATTGCCATTTTCCTCCCATTCTTGTTATAAGGTGTTTCAATAACTACGTTCCTTTACACTGTTCCTCGAGTCCAGAGCTTTTCATTTGTCTAAAAATAAAAACATGTAGGTTTACTAATTTTCCTCTGCCTGCAGTTTTGGCTACATCCCATCAGTTTCAAAATTTAACTTTCTCTGTATCTGCATCTACCTTCTAAAGAATCTGCGTTTGTATTTAAATCTCCTCTTGTCTTTCTACTTTTCATCTGTAACACTAGTGAATTTGAACATACCCGACGTATGGTCTGAAGTTGAATAAAATCCATCTTGATAGTTCTCCATAAGAAGTTTGTCTTTCTTGATACCTTTTTTTTTTTTTTTTCATTTTTTTCAACGTTTATTTATTTTGGGGACAGAGAGAGACAGAGCATGAACGGGGGAGGGGCAGAGAGAGAGGGAGACACAGAATCGGAAACAGGCTCCAGGCTCTGAGCCATCAGCCCAGAGCCCGATGCGGGGCTCGAACTCACAGACCGCGAGATCGTGACCTGGCCGAAGTCGGACGCTTAACCGACTGCGCCACCCAGGCGCCCCTCTTGATACCTTTTTGAAATCCCCCCGGCATCTATCCTGCCTCTTGGCACTCAGAGATACGCTTTAAAAGGTAATGCACCCTGTCACGTGTGTAACTTTAGCTTGTCTTTGCTTTGTCGTGTTTAAGCAGGAAAAGCAAATTGAGCCAGCTATATAAGCAGTACACAAATCTCGGTCTCCCCTCCTCTGTCTCCTCCTTTTTTATCCTATTGACATAGGAGGTCAAGACCAGCTCTGTGAGACGGCACCGGAGTTTGTGCAGATAAGGATTTCTTTCGTAGTTACATATTCTGGAAACTGAAGTCAAGTACAGAGGGAACACCATGAAACACCAAAAACCATGTAGACATTTAGATGACTGCTCCAACTTTACTCACAAACAGCAGTGTGCAACTGCAGCAGGGAAAGAGAAAGTGGGGGGGGGGGGGGGATGTCTTTTTTAAATCTGAAGTGACAAAAGAAGTTTATGAAGCTTATGAGGCTTGTGACACCATGAAAACAAATCCCCTCCTTTACATCCGCGAAGAGCAGCTGAATTTAGAGCTCCAGTTAAATGGTCAAGTCCGAGTGCAGCAGGATTACCAGCCCCCAGACATTTGCTGAGGGCATTTACATATGAAAAGTAGAAAGAAGTGCCTACCTATTAGGACCCTTACCAATCCACTTAGGAAACCAAAAACCCAAAATGAAAAGATCCTGTTTGGCACTACGGTGGGACAAATACCAGTGAGACGGGCAGAGGCTGTGAGCGTTCAGCACGCACACAGGGCAGAAAGAAAAATGCCAGTTAACAGTTAGTGGGTTTAGCCAAGCTTCCGGGCAAAGCCTTACATCCATTATCCCACTTAAAAGTTCATGAAAATCTTATCAGTTAGGGAATTACCATTTGCATTTTAGAGACGAAAGGTCAGAGACCCAGGGAAGTTAAGTGACTTGCCCCACAGGCCGCATAGTTCCACAGGTGGAGCCAAAGTCATCAGTGATTAGAAAGCCCCAGACAAGAACCTGTGAATGAGAGGCCAGCTCCTTCTTATTATTTCTTCCTCCCATAATTCTTCCACTGCCGTACGCGGGCCATTTTCCGATTCGCATTTTGTAATTTACCGGGGAAGTGGCAAATTGCACCTCTCAGGCTCAGATGACAGGATTATGGGGAGAAAGCAAGTTATCTGGCATAATTAATTACAAGGCTTTGTAAGTCAATATAATTTCACATGATTACATGATAAGCCTAAAGATTTTGTTTCTATTTCCTTTCTAAAAATATATTCCTAACACTCCAAGAACAACTGGAGTAATAAGAGAAGTAAAGGAGGACAGTAGAACAGCAAGAGCCAAAGGTTTCCACTCAGCAGGAAGAGATGTGAAATTATTTAGAAAAAGAAAGAAAAGAAAAAAAAGCGAAGCAGATCCAGGTTAACGATTGTGCCAAGTTTAATATCAAGGAAGAAAGGAAGTGCACGGTGACAATTCAGTAGCTGTTTAGTGGACAATTTGCTAGTAGTGTTAGCCTGGCCTTCCAACACTACCGTATAATGAATTTGCTCTCAGACTAAGTACATGTTTCTTTCGGAAAAAAAACCAAATATGCTAAGATGCCAAAGAGAGACTGGCTTAGAAAAGAAAATGTAGACAATCTCTGCACGACGAAGTTAATGCACCTGATCAAATAAAACTCATTCCCAAATTAAGGATTACAGCTCACATTTGTTACACCTATAAAATAACTAAAGCAAGCAAGAAAAAAACAAAACAGAACAAAACACTGTCAACTTTGTAAACTTCATCGGCAGCGGTGGCCCATCAAGTCAGTAGCCAGTCTTTTTAACTTTCATTCTTTGACTAGTCACTAAAAGAATTATTGATGAGCTTGTTATTTTATGTTTGAGAGGAATAAATGTATAATTCATGATTTTTCCTCTAGAAAGATGCAGGCAGTCATTACTTAATTCCTACAAAGGTGAGTGATTAAGTAGGGTTATTAGCTCTGTTAATTTCTGACTCTATCATCATCCCGTGCAGACTCAACTGTTCTAATGTTTCAAGCCAACTCATACCAAGTCGCCTGTTTTAATATTTCATACAAATAAATTCACCACATTGGCAAAGCACAGCCCAGACTTAACTTTTGCCGGTCCTGCATTTCACAACCGAAATAAATGGCTTTGAGAATTGCAACAAGAGGGGCGCCTGGGTGGCTCAGTGGGTTGAGTGTCCAACTTCAGTTCAGGTCATGATCCCGAGGTTCACAAGTTCGAGCCCCACATCGAGCTCTGCTCTAACAGCTCAGAGCCTGGACCTGCTTCGGATTCTGTGTCTCCCCCTCTCATCTCCTTCCCTGATTACGCTCTCTCTCTCTCTCTCAAAAATAAACATTTTAAAAAAATTAGAATTCCAGTAAGAGTACAGTATTTCTTAAATGACATTGAATCAACTCCTCCATTTTTATTAACAAAAAAAGAGTATATTTCAAGGCTTTGAAGGGGGCCTCGACAAACAGAATGGCTCTCATAAAGGCAATATTAGAAAAACAGTACTAAAAAGAAGTAAACACCTCTGATGTCCTGCTTTTACACAACACTTGGAAAAACTGACAATGAGCTTTTGATATTCTACTACCAAAAACAATCTTTATTCCTCTGATTATTGCTAACTACTCCTGTACAAATTCAGCATATAATAACGTATGATCAGTCTTGATTTTTCCACTGGAGGCCTTAGAAGTTGGAGACCCACTCAGGGGCATACCTTGAATCAACTATGATGCTCCAATGTTAGGGAAAGACCTTGGATCACCCAGAAATAAAGACACTTTACAGCTGTCAGAAAGAACATTCAATTCTAGTGTTTTCAAACTTGGTCCATTCAATACCAAGGCCCACTGGAAATCAAGTCTTCCTGACAGAAAGGTCCCCACACCAAAAAGCTCCCGTGCTCCGGCACCATTTTTTGTTTTGTTGGTGTGGTAGTTTTCTACAGCTATTGTAACAAATTACCATGACTTTGGCACCTTAACACAATACCCTTTTATTATCTCACAGTGTCCTTTGTTTAAGATTTCACAAGGCCTAGAGGCACCTGGGTGGCTCAGTCGGTTAAGTGTCTCTTGATGTTGGCTCAGGTCATGATCTCACGGGTTCGTGAGATCGAGCACTGCATTGGGCCCCATGCTAACAGCGTGGAGCCTGCTTGGGATTCTCTCTCTGCCCCTTCCCTGTGCGCACATGCTCGCTCTCTCTCTCTTTCTCTCTCTCAAAAATAAATAAACTTAAAAATATATGTATTTCACAAGGCCTAAGTCAAGGTGTTGACTGGCCTAGGCTCTTATTTGGACACCGTGGAAGAATACCTGCTTGACAGCTCATTCAGGTTGTTGGCAAAATTCAGTTCCTTCTCACGGCTTCCTAGTGGCTCCCTTCATCTTCAAGCCAGCAACACTCGGACTCCTTCCCAAGCTTAGACTCCCCCTGACCTCGCCTTCACCAGCAGCTGGGAGAAAGCTCTGTTCTTAAAGGCTCCGATGATTACATGGGCCCACCTGGATAATCCAGGCGATTCTCCCGTTAAGGTCACTGAGTGGTAACCTTAACTGCATCTGCAAAGTCTCTTTTTGCCATGCAGTGGAACACATTGACAGGCATGGCACCAGGGGATGAAAGTCCTGGGGGGGGGGGGGGGGGGGGCGCAAAATTTTGCCCGTCAGCATCGGCAGAGTGGAGTTTTCCATTATTTGGATGCCTCCATGCCAAAAGACTCAGACCATTTCACCTTGATAATCAGTTCTGTCTCAATCGCTGTTTCTGAGTGCTTTTCTCGAATGGGTTAATATTTTCAGTTTGTACCACTCTTCCAGGCGATGAATCCTCTATCCCTCGTCCTGAAGGCCTAGCTCTGGTCGAAAACATCCACGTCACTTCCTCTTGCAGAATATTGTGGCGCTGCATCCCAAACACAGTTTTCCTGGGTAAATCCCAATTATTTTAGGATTTCTTGGCATAGCTGCTTCTCCTTCCGAGGCACATCATCTTAACTGAAACTTTTTGTGCATTCAACACCTGAGAAATTATTTATAGAGAACAGCTGGAATGAGGCACAGTACCCCAGATGTGAACAGTTCATACCTTTATACATGGGCAGGGGAATGTTTCCTATTTTGTTTCTAATACTAAGACAGATGATGCGCCAGAATTTTCCCCTCACATTTTTCAAACGTTTCAGTATTAATGAATTGATTCAACCAGCCAACATTTATGTGATTCTTGGCATCGAGGGCAAGGAAGAACGCACATTCCCTGCCTTACTGCCCAGCACGAGAAAACTGCTGTAGGACAACATGGCAGGCCACACAGAGCAGTTAAAACCAGCTTTGGAAGGTCCTCATGGAGGACTTCTACAGGAGGGAATGTCTGAACAGGGTCCTGTTGGTCCAATCGAAATGTTAGGATGATGTACCAGGGGAGAAACAGAGATTCCTCCTAAGCAGACAATCCTGGCACATGCAGAGAAAGACGAACAAAAGTGGGAAATATGGGGGTGCCGGGGTGGCTCGGTTGGTTAAGCGTCTGACTCTTGGTTTCAGCTCAGGTCATGATCTCACAGTTCGAGCCCCAAGTCAGGCTGTGTGCTGACAACACAGAGCCTGCTTGGGATTCTCTCTCTCCCTCTCTCTCTCTGCCTCTCCCCCACTCTCTCTGCCTCTCCCCCACTCTCTCTCTCTGTCGGTCTCTCTCAAAAAAAGTGGTAAACATGGAAAGCAGAGTGGCTAGTGGGAACTGAAGCTGAAGAGGAGAATATGGAGGCGTTCTTTCATGAAGAGCTCATATACATCATGTTAAGGAAATCGACTTTAACCTAAAAACAATAACATGGTGAGGGGACTGAAGAGTGTTAACCAGAGAAGAAACCACATTCTGGAGAGAGTCTGGGTAGGTCCAGGGGACAAGTAGCTTAGAATCGGGGAGATAGGAGCCTGATAAGCCAGGAAAAGAATGCCCACTCCTGGGCAGCGCTGGCCCAGAAGACAGAGAGGACAGATGGGTTCCAGAGCACAGTAAAGCGGGAGGAGAGTTGACAGAAGTGTGGGAGAATGGGAACAGGAGGAGACAGAGGACTGCCAGTTTCCCATGACATTCCAGGCGCCTTATCTCATCTGATTCCCACAGAATCACCCCAACAAGCAAGCAGGACAGTCACTTCTATGCGTTAGGTGGCTCAGAGTGGTTCAGTGGCTTCCTCAGAGTCAGTAAATGATAGACTCAGGATCCAGACATGCTCCCTGACTCCCAGGTTAAGAGTCTTTCTGCTTCACATGCAGAAATTGTAGTTCTGGTTAAAAACATCAAGAAGGCTTCAGGCTCATATTCCTGAATGTGCATGTTAGTAAGATCTCAACTGGTCATTAAAATGATGGGTCTGTCATCTTCATTGTTTTTGAGCTGAAAAGACAACCTCTTCATCAAACTTCTTGTAACTTTTAATAACCATAACAGTTCACAGAGATGAAGGAAAGGAATAAAGTCTCTAAGGCAGCTAAGCGCTCAATCACTCAACAGATATTAATAGAGCACCTCTAGGCGTAGTCTGACATAAGGTCCTGAATAATAACCAGCTTGTTCTCATGCTACCTAGTCCAGAGAGAAAACTACAGTGACCAAATCGTATGCATATTTACAGAGAAAACGGGGAACAAAGGTTATGATGAAAGTGGAATGAACTGCATACAGGGGGCCCTAGGAAATAATCCAGTGCACCTGAAAAGTTACAAGGGATGAGAAGACCAAAGGACGTAAAATTCCAATGGAAGTATTTCAGCAGGTGTTTAAAAAAAAACAAAAAAAACAAAACAAAACAAACAAAAAAAAAAAACAAAACCCAAAAACCTCACGTTTGGTCTGCTAAGAGAAAAAAAAATCCATACTTCTAAAGACAATTTTACCACTTTTCTTTTTTTGCCCAGGCTCAACTGCCCATTCACCAGACTATCCATTGGACTGGTGGTGTTTTTTGTTTTGTTTTGTTTTTGTTTTAAAGCTAAGTGGAAAGAAACTGCTTGGATAAGGGTATGTTTCTCCTTGGTGAGTAAGTCCTCAATCCCTTGGTCAAGAGAAGGGCAAGCCCTTCAGGATGGGGCTTGAGAGGGACCAGCAGGACCCTGGCCACTTCCCTGAGTGACCCTGCCACTTCAAAGACCAAGAAGGCACCTGAAAAATGCATCCCCTCCCCCTTAACCACAATGTTTGAATTTCTAGAACTACATTACCTTTCTCCTTCTTTATTATCAGCTTCCCACTCTCACCAGCCATTAACGAGTGAAATCGCTGCATTAGATTTTTCTATCCAGTTGTTACAGAAAATAAGACTCTGAAAGTTAAAAATCTTTCTTGCTCTGCTTATTGCCTACATGTTTTCAGCTGAATGTAGAAAAATACACTTTTGTATTTTAAGCGATCGTCCCAAATGCCCATTTATTTTCAGAGGGAGTGATGTCTAATGTCCTTTTCACC
Source organism: Leopardus geoffroyi (assembly GCF_018350155.1). NCBI lineage: Eukaryota > Metazoa > Chordata > Mammalia > Carnivora > Felidae > Leopardus > Leopardus geoffroyi. The sequence continues at coordinate 125,117,825 of NC_059332.1, forward strand.
TGAACGAGGCTACATATTACATTGCATGCCTTTAATCCACAAATACTGATTGGGATTCCTTCTTGGTCAAGCTGATGTGCTGGGCCCTCCAGGAAAGTAGAAACTAGCAGGGAAGTGAAAGCACCAATCACTACCACACACATAAAGAGCGGTATGTGTCTCAAAGAACATGCAAATCGCACTCAACGAGGGGGTCAGACCTGCCCTCCAGTTTTATAATGCTGTGAAAGGAAAACATCCTGTACTTGTCATGAGAGGACTTTTCGCTATCCCTTATAACACACCAAAGCTCAGCAAAACAAATACCTGCAGAAGAATAAAAACCACTTATTAAACATGTAAGTGAGCTTTCTAATTTGGATAGGCTCTCTACCAAAAAAGCCATGGGAATCAATGTTGCAAAATCCCAACCCAAACTTTATCAAATCTATTTAGTAAACACCAAAGGTACATCTCAGGCATTAAATCCACAGACTGAGGGGCGCCTGGGTGGCTCAGTCGGTTGAGCGTCTGACTTCGGCTCAGGTCACGATCTTGTGGTCTGTGAATTCAAGCCCCGCGTCGGGCTCTGTGCTGACAGCTCAGAGCGTGGAGCCTGCTTCGGATTCTGTGTCTCCCTCTCTCTCTGCCCCTCCCCTGCTCACACTCTGTCTCTCTCTCTCCTTCAAAAAATAAACATTAACAAATATATATACATATATATTTTTTTAAATAAATACATAAATACACAGACTGCTATCTTTAATGCTAAAATGAGATAGGGTAGATCTTCATTCCCCTTGCGGAGAAGACAAAGGAATCTCACTAAACACCACACCTTCTATGAGCATCAAACAAGAGCACAACTCATCTGGGACTCTTTTTCCTCTTCCGCCAGACTAAAGGATTAGACACAGCTGCAAGCCCTGTCGCTTAAATAACAACCCCTCTTTCCCAAGATTTAGTTTTGGCCCCAAAATAAAGAGAAGTCGCCAGGACTCAAGCTTTTCCTCCAAGCGAAATGGGGTTTTGAACGAAGGAGCAGCACAATCACTTATGGGTTTTTTTGTTTTGTTTGTTTGTTTGTTTGTTTGTTTGTTTTTTTACTGTTTATTTTTGAGAAAGAGAGGGGGGCGGGGGACAGAGGCTCTGAAACGGGCTCTCTGTTGACAGCAGAGAGCTCGATGCGGGGCTCAAACTCATGAACCGTGAGGTCACGGACCTGAGCCAAAGTCAGAGGCTTAGCCGACTGAGCCACCCAGGTGCTCCCGATCACTTGGGTTTTTGAGGGTTCACACAGGCTACTGGGTTGAAACAGTCTCTACAAAAAAAAAAAAGAAAGAAAGAAAGAAACAGTCTCTACAGAGAAGCTAGGTCTCTACAGTAGTAGTCCAAGTGGGACTCAGGCAGGGAGGGGGCAGTAGAGGCCTGGGGGGTAGTCAGATTCTGGAAAAGACGTTAACAATCAGGTCGATGGGATTTTCAAACACACTGACTGTGGGGTGTGAAAGAGAAAGAAGTCCTATATGACTTCAAGGTTTGGGGCCTAAGCAGTTGGAAAGATGCCTTTGCCCCCCCACCTCCGCCCCCCGCCAGCTGGAATGGGGAAGGCACAGTGGAACAGATGTGGGGGCAAACGGGAAGGGGGATCCGGAGTTTCGATATATTCATGAAGTCTGCTAGACATCCAGTTGGAAATGTGGAGTGGGCAGATGGCTATCCATATCTGAAGTTTAGGTGAGAGGTTGAGGCTGGAATAGAAAATGTGGGCCCTACTGGCATATCACAAATACTAGATTCATGTTACGGGCAAACAGCAAAGGGCTCTTGACAGTGACTAGAGGATCACAGGGCGGGTTCTCATTGTGTGGTGAGGGCAGCATGACCCCGGCCAAGAGAAGCCTCTTCTCTCATTTCTCTACAGGACCCATAGAGTCTGACATCATCTCGGGCATCACATACGGTTGCTAGGGGCCAACGTCAAGCAGGAGACAGACAAAGGTAGTGGTTTCTCATGCACAGAACATGGAGGTCACTTTCCAATGTTAAAATGAGGGAAAGGGGGAAATTAAAGCAAAGAACATCTAGTCAAACACAGTCCAAAATAGTAGGAGGCTGGGAGAACCTTTTGGTATGTCACGTGCCAAAGCAATCTCATCTATTTTAGGGTCTCCTGTTCTCCCCTTGGCTCCCAGACACGTTATCGCCTACAGATAACATGCCAACAATGGAGCCGTTCTAGGATTTCATGAAGGTGAGTGAGGGGCAGGGAGCAAGTAACATCAACTCATTTTCAGCCAAATTTGCTCTCAGAGGCCAAAAAGCACACAAATGAAGATTTATAACATTTGCCGTACCAACATTAACTTTCTATGGGAAACAGAAAAGACACTGGACACTGAAGCTTTAGGCGTTCCCAGTAAGTGACTGAAGAGAAGCCGTCTCTATAGGCATCGCCTAACAAGCCCGAATTTAAAAGTGATGGCGAGGGGAGCCTGGGTGGCGCAGTCGGTTAAGCGTCCGACTTCAGCCAGGTCACGATCTCGTGGTCAGTGAGTTCGAGCCCTGTGTCAGGCTCTGGGCTGATGGCTCAGAGCCTGGAGCTTGTTTCCGATTCTGGTCTCCCTCTCTCTCTGCCCCTCCCCCGTTCATGCTCTGTCTCTCTCTGGCCCAAAAAAATAAATAAACATTGAAAAAAAAAAAAAAGTGATGGCGAGTATCAGACTAATGTTTTATATTCAAAACAAGCTTAAAGCCATCAAAAGTCTACTCACCTGTACTCAGTCCTTTCAGTGTTTACGGACGGCATTTTTGGAGGGATGGATATACAATGTCGCCTTTCCAGGATGCTACTTGTTTTAAACTTCCGTTGTGATTCACAGACAATTCAGTTGGACCACATTTACGCTTACAAGCTTATTCTGAGATGAAAAGTGGGCTACCAATCACTGAAGGATTAGGAATTAGGGGAGATGGGAAATAACCCAGCGATTAAGGAGACCTCATTACCAATTTCTCACTCAGCAATCATCCTAAAATAAGGACGCTACCATCTATGTAAAGATAAAACTATCCATCCATCCATTCCGCTCATATAATTATGGAGAGATTGTCTGAAAACAAAACAGTTTTATGAAAGGCATCACGAGGAGTCCAAATCTTGCTCAAATTTTTTTTATCAAGTATTTGTTCTGCCAGGAAACACTTCCAAAAAGGAAAGGTTTTGTCTCAATTGCTATGGCAGCAAACACTTCCGATGAAGCAGTTAGAAAGGTATCAGTATGCTCTCGCTGGCTTCCTGGGCTTTCAAAATATTTGTACTGCTATCACACTCATTTGCCAGTATATGTGACTTTTAGTACTTTGTATTCATCTGGGTGTATTTATACAACTGCGATTGCAGAAAACTTCACAAAAGTTGATGTAAATATGCTGTGAGAAAAATCCAGCAGGATATGAGGCACCTGGGTGGCTGAGTCGGTGAAGCATCTGACTTTGGCTCAGGTCATGATCTCACAGTTTGTGAATTTGAGCCCCGCATTGAGCTCTGTGCTGACAGTGCAGAGCCTGCTTGGAATCTCATGCTTGCTCTCTCTCTCTCTCTCTCTCTCTCTCTTTCTCCTCTTATCCCCGTTGTGTACTCTCTCTTAAAAAACAAAAAAAAAAATCCAGCAGGACATCTTTTCACTGCATAGTTACACTATACTCACAGATTAAGGTACAAATTGGTCTTTACTTTCAGAAGCCCAGGGTAGGTCTAATCCATAACTTGCTTTGTTCTTAAAGTCCACCTTGGGGAAAGAGGAACCCCCAACAGTGTGCCCAAGTAGACAGGAAAGAGGCTGGACGTCTTGGATGCTGCAGAAACCCAGGCCTGGGGTTCTGAGGAACCCAGGAGCATCAGAGACAGAGGCTTTCCTGGGGATGGGGGGCACCAGGCATGTGGTAAGCCCCCATCAACATCTGATGAATAAACGCTTATACCTAAAATTCTATCAAAACATTTTGGCCAGATGAGATGAACTTCAGACGTATTTCAGAATCTCAACAAATTCTGGATGACCTCAGATGTACAAATTATCCACTTTGGGATAATATTGGCCTTTTTTTGCCTAAAACTGGGTATTCTGTTACAGCAACACTTTTCTAGGAAAAAAGAAGGGACGAGAGCTTCCTTCGTCCTCTGGAAATTAGGGAAGAGTCTGGAGAAAGCAGAAATGCAATCTGCAGGAGATGGCTAGGCGGGAGCAGTGGAGTACCAGCGGCTGCTAAGTGCTTCCACAACTTTTGTTTTCTCCTGCCCTGTCATCTAATCCCAAGGCATTTTCCAAAGCGCCCTTTGCATTTGGGGAGGAACCTTTTCTGTTTAAAAATAGAAAGGTCACTATTCTTTTTTCTTTTTTTTCTTTTAGTGTTTTTTATTTATTTTTGAGACAGAGCACAAGTGGGGGAAGGGCAGAGAGAGAGAGAGAGAGAGAGAGGAGACACAGAATCAGAAGCAGGTTCCAGGCTCTGAGCTGTCAGCACAGAGCCCAACGCACAGCTCAAATTCATGGACCGTGAGATCATGACCTGAGGTGAAGTTGGATGTTTAACCGACTGAGCCACCCAGGCACCCGAAAGATCTCTATTCTTAACTTCTGGTGCAAATCAGTTTCCCCAGCCGATCTTCCGCCAACTCTAGAATCTCCTGGACTCCTGCTTCTCTCCTGAGGCTGGCCTGAGCAATGTGGACGCCCTCTGCCTTCCTTTATTGAGAACACCCTCTGAAGCCACGGTCTAGCCTTCCCTCACTCCCACCCCTACTGTGAACAGCGGTTCACTTGGGAGAGCAGAGGCATCATCGGTCACAACTTTCATTCTAAAGTTTCGGGAACAACAGAGCTTGCACAGTTTTGAAATAAAGATCACAGATGTCTTCTTGAGGTCATCGAAGGAGAGATTCTCTTTGTTTTCAAACACTGCCTTCCAAAATTTCTCAAGAACAAACCTATATACAATCTGACCTTTGAAAACCACTCTCCACTGAAACATAAATTTACTTTCATTCTATTTCAACACACAGTTCCTAAAGTTCACTTTATGCTATTTATATCTTTTTGTTATAAGAAGACATTCCAAAGAAAGAGTGGTCATGAGTGTTCACGTTTCTCTTACCATGCACACTCCTCCCACATACAAATTCAACCCGAGTTCAAGTCAGCATGGCTTTTTGTCTCAAAGGTTCAATATCAGCCACATTGACGGGACCCACAGTAAAAAATTTAAACCCCAGTAAAACCTGGTAAGTGTCACGTTGCCAGCAGATGGGGGATGAACACTGCTAACGTTATGCCAAATAGTTTGCTGTTACATTGCCTGTCGAATTAAGACCTCCTCATTTCAAATTCAATTGCTACGTATGATTTTATAAAATAATCTGACATTTTTCAATTTAAGAATATCCATATTCCCGCCTAGTGTCCCCCAATTAAAAACAACAACAACAACAACAACAACAACAAATCCTGCCAAGCTATTTAATCACGCAAAAGCTATGAATTGCTTAAAGACCCTTAGGTTGTTTTCAAGCAGTGTTTCCTTCTGGTGTTTACAATAAGAAAATGCGAGCCCCTGCATATCTTTGTGCCCGGCTGATGGTGGTGACATGGTGTCCCGAGTGGTAACCTGCCTTCATCACACTGATCCATTTGCCTTGTCTATTAACTATGTCACCTTTACTAACGCGTGTGCAGACTGCCAATCACACCTCTGTAACTAGACGGAGTTCAATCCGGCTGAGGTATGATACAGCTCCCCCAGTGGGCAATCAGAGGAGGATAAGAGGGGGAAAGAAAAAAAAAAACTAGAAAAGACAGGAAAGAAGAGGAAACAAGAAAAGGTAAAAAGGGAACAGGAGATATTAAAATGGAGAACTTAACCAAAACCGCTGCCAGTGCTTTTGGGAATTCAAGTCATTTGATTCAGTTCCACCAAATTACCCAGAGCACTATTTGGGCACAGAGCGTGCTCCAGAAATAAGCAGACCCCCAGCCTGTGAGCTTTAGGCAGCAAGGCTCGGTCAACTGCTTTTTTCATTCCTGAAGGACAGCACCTCCTAGTTTGTATTATATCATCTGTTCAGCATGGTGATCTGGCTTCTCCTTCCTTTAACATATTTAAAAGCAAGATTTTGATTAGTAGGACAAGGAAGAAAGAACCAGAAAGCATGATAAAGTTTTCAAGGGAAAGACAAAGGCAATAAAGGGCTAGCTTTGTTTGGTTTATTAAATTTCAAGGGCTTTGCCCGCCAGTTTGAAAAATGCGTGATATCACCAGTGTGTTTATTAAAAGTGCTACTTTAAATTGCAGATTGAGCAAATGTGAATTCCCCGTGGGAAGTGTCGGTTATTGACTAACAATTATATGCAATTTTTAAATGAAAGAAGAGGGGGGAAATAGGAAAGACCTGCAGGACTATAGTTCTAAAAGCTGCTGCTAATTTAAGTAAATCTCAAAGTCTCAATGTATGAGTAGTAAAATAAATACCCAGATTCAAAAAGATGCAATATTCTCAAGGTCACTTTGCATTTTGATTATTAAAGTCTTTCAAAGTGACGCTCAGAGTCAAATAGCAAAATAGCATAAACTTTGCTCAGTGCTTACTTGACAGTTTAATACCGACTTAAGAAGGGGTGGGGAACCTTCCAGAGCAAATGGTTACTTGCTAGCTGACTTGAAAAATGCACTTGTTTCAGCACAGAAATAACAAATCTGTTTCTGATTCCAGACATTATTTTCCAAATGCTGCCAAGAAAAGAATCTAAGGAATTCTTTTACATGCACAACATACACAAGACAACTGGAAAGCAGCCTGTGGTCTGTTCCAGGGTGCACGAGGAGGGAGAGAGCGGAGTTTCTAGTATGAACGGCCCTCGTGGGAGCAGAAGCACATGCCTGAGATAGTTCATAGCTGTAATCTCCAACATAACTCTTTGCTATTATTAGACAACCTAAAGGCTTTCCTAAGTCTGTCTGTAACTTGTGAAGCAGAAAAGGCTAAAGACAGGACCCTACCACGCTGAGCATGCAGGCAGCTGGGGTACACCCACTCCATTTCCAATCCATGAAACTGGATTTCTAGATCTTGCCTGACAAGAAGAGCTGAGAAAGGGAAAGAATCTAGTCCAACACCAAAGCCAGGTTTAAAATCCCTGGAGAGAATGTTGACTAAGTAAAACCCCATACTAAATTCAGAAACTAAAGTCTATGATGCTCATAAAACATACTGAAATTATTCTTAGACCACAAAAGGATTATGATGATTCCTTTCCACATTGAGAATGACATTTTTAAAACAACACTTTATTTTTTTAACTCAACTACAGAGAGGTATCTTGCTTGACAATTTTAAAAATTATGTAACAAATAAGCCAATGCTTCAAGAGTATGTAACTTAGCACGCATCACTTGTGTTACATTAATAAGGGGAAGACTTAGCAACAAAATCCACTTTGGAGAGAAGGAGGATAATGGGAGGATTCTGAAAGACTGAGTCATCCAACAGACTGAGCTATCTAATGCAACTGTTTAAATTTTGGCTCGCACTGAGTTGACTGCAGTGAACCAAGCTCAACTTTGTTTTTTATTTTCCCCTTTCTCAGTAGGGCAAGCGTTCAATGAAGAAAACTTGATCATTTCTAGGAAAGAAAAAGGCAACATTTTCTCTTGCGTGACTGATCACAGCGGGCACATTCTTGACCCTTCTACCTGCCCAGACAAACCCGTCTCAAACTTAAGTTTCAAGTGCATCCCCAAGCAGCTACGCTGGAGAGTCCTTCTTACAGTGCAGCTCTCCATTCAATACACCCCCAATAAGGTTACCTTCAATCAAAGTGATTTTATGCCCAGTCTACTCTAAGGGGTTAAACAGTGTCCCCCTCCCCCTCAAATCCATGTCTACTAGGAACCTCAGAATGTGGCCTTATTAGGAAAGAGAATCCTTGCAGATATAATCAGTTAAGATGAGGTCATATACTGGATTAGGGTAGACCTGAAATCCAATGACACGTGTTTTTTTTATAAAAATTACAAAGATCCTGGCACCCGGATGGCTGAAGGGCACGATCTCATGGTTTGTGGGATCGAGCCCCATGTTGGGCTCTGCGCTGTCTGCTTGGGATTTTCTCCCTCCCTCTCTCTGTCCCTCCCCCACTCGTGTGCACATGTAGGCACTCGCTCTAAATAAATAAATGAACATGAAAAAAACATTGTTTTTAATTACAGAAATACCCCAGGAAGAAGGCCATGTGAAAACAGAGCCAGAGATGCAACCACAAGCCAAGAAATACCCGAGGCCACCAGAAACTGGTAGAAGCCAAAAAAAAAAAAAAAAAAAAAAAGATTCTCAAGAGGCTTCATGGGGAACATCACCCTAACAACACCTTGATTTTGGATTCTAGCACCTAGAATATGAGAGAAGAAATTTCTGTTTTAAGCCACGTACCTACTGGTAATTTGTTACAGGAACTCTAGGATCGGTGTCAGGTGGCCAATGCTTTGCTATCGGTCTGCTACAAGAAACAAGAGGAAATGCTTCACTTCTATAGCTGTGTGACACCGTGGTGACATCACGCAGCACATAATGTCATCTTACAAAATATCTGTCTGTGATGGATTGGAAACCGAAAGGAAGAAATCAGTCTTCACAGTTAGAGGTGCAACTACAAAGATAATTAATATTTACAAAGAGGAAGCTGATGTGCTCTAATTAAGAAATCTGCATTCTGAATAATCTCAGAGAAACTTGTGTTCCACCCAGGATTCGTGGTAAAAATATGTTATTCTAATAGTTTCAACAGAATAAGCCATGAATGGTTTCTAATATATGCACGGTGGTTTGCTGTTAATCATATTATTTGATGAGCCGGAAACGCACTTCCTAGACCACAGGACATCACTGACTACATAGTGAAGGAACAACACACCATGGCTTTATTAACCACAGGGACCCTGGCAGAACCCAAGAGAGCATCCTCCCAGAGAGTGGGAGCTCAGATGCTGCTCATATAAAATGAATTGGGTGGAGTGAACGATTCTGAACTGCTTCAATGGCAATAATAGAGAGAAATTGAAACCATGTGAATTATCACAGCCAACAGAAATGACAGAGATGACAACTCTCTTCCAAGAAGTTACTTTATCTAGCACCAAACCGAGCAAAAACTGAGTAGACATGACTTTAGAAAAAAAAAATAGTCTAAATGGAGAAAAGGAAACCCTGCAGCAGTGTGGGAGACCGTCTGATGTGAATGTTTTCTTTCAACAATTAAAAGAAATACTCAGGAACATGACTTACCCAAAAGAAGGGCAATCGTCTTTCCTTTAACGTCAATGCTAAACCACAGACTCAATAGCCCCTAGAACCTCAGCTGGCCACAGACACAGGCTAATTAATGGAAGCCTCTGAAAAAGTCTCCGACAGAGGGAAACACAGACACAGTAGGAACACAAAGCACCCACAAGGAGCCCTTCATACTCCTGTGTGCAACCTCAGTCGCTATTCCTTCATCATGTGTTTGCCTCGTATGAAGCACAAAGGGCAGCTGACAAATCATTACTGTAAATCAAAAGGCTATAAGTCACAGGAAGAGAGCCAAATGTCAACTGTGTGTCCTGACTGCTGGGAGATCAGAGAGTGAGCTTTAAAGGGGATTGTGGATTCCTGATTAGGACGCACTCTTCAGCACAAAAGTACTCGCTTGTCATCACATGCCATTCACTTGACTTTCTAAAATTTCCTAAGTTACCACGGAAACTAAGAGTCCATGAAATTGATAGATTCTTTAATAAAATGAAATGGCTGTTATGGGAATAGGTGGAGACAAATATGTTGAAGCTGCAGAAGTCATACCCTGCAACAACTCCACACCTGCATTCAATTAAAAATCCTAAACCTCAAGCTATCATTAGATCATCATGATTTCAACTACTCTGGAAATTACACTAGGCTAGCATACACCCTCCTCCCATAATACTAAATTCTGGCTCTTCATGGTTATACTTTTTTTTTTTTTTTTTTTGAGCAAACACATTTTTTTAACAAACAGCATCACAAGAGCTCATAACTCATTTCATCTAAAATTACTTTTCAGAACTATCCGAATTCATTTCACTCTTAATAGAGCTCTTTAGAAATCCACCGCAACTAGATAGATACTCTCTATGGCAAGAGCGAACTGAATTCTTAGGGAGAGGAAAATGTGATGTCCTGGTTTGTTCTTACCCCCTTGCTTTCATCAAATGTGTAAAAACCATAGACACAAACATACCAAGCTCAAAGTTTACTATCAAAGACTTTGCTGGTTTTTAAGGTGTCAAATCAGAGTTAAAACTGCAAAAGTGCAAACTACAGAATCCATGTCTCTAACTCATTAATAGGCTTTGTGGACAAAGGAGAAATCAGCAAAGTGAGTAAAGCCAGGATCACTTAATGTCCCATCCCAAAATTGAAAAGCTGTCAAGAATTTTCCATCAACGGAATGACATACGCTGAAAGATACGAACAAAAGAGTCTACCCCAGTTCCAAGGAAATTAATTTTAACTCTTCCAGTCCAACAATCTCATAGACAAACACACTCTCTAATGTCTAAACTAATTACATGAAGGCAAGAGTCGGAACAAAAATAGAGTTTGAAGGAAAAACACTTGCCTAAAAAGAGAAAACACTCCCTAACTAATCAGGGAATCTCTACATATACTCATGTTCACCATCTTACGGTACTTAGGAAGCACTATCATCTATACATAGCTAGAACAAGAAGCATGCTCTACAGTAAAATTAAATTCATTCCTGAATTCACACATTAAAGCTTAAAGGAAGAGAATCGATTCCCTCTTTCCATTCATGCTGATCCTTTACATGGGCAACTTATCTCATGAAAACTTCTCTGACAGAACTCATGCTAACAACTGTAAACCATTCCTACTTTCATTAAGTTTCCTTAACACTAAACTTGTAACTACTTTGGCTGTGACAAAACGCATACAAAACACATCCAAACAGAGAAATATCCTTTCTGTCTAAAAGAAAATTCCATCTCCCCAGCAGGAGGTCTTTCTTCCTGTTTGCAACAACAACAACAAAAAAGAACAATGACTTTTTCGCTCTCAGACTTACAAACTCGCTCAAGCTTTGATTTTAATAGTGCTAGCACTGTGACTTAGCCTCTGATGCTAGATGACAGTTTTTCCTAACTAAAATTTACCCACCTAAATGGGCCCAAAGCCCCCTCACCTTTCAGGCAGAACATTCTGAAGCAGTTCCATGGAGGGGCTGGTGCTCTACAGTCCCATGTAGCCTGCAGTGCGAGGCACAGCTGTCTCCCAGCCCACCTCCCCACATTCACTGCCAGAGAGCAGGGCAGTCAGCCAGCAACTGTGATTACAGGAAGCCACTGCCCAATCCCCGGCTTTCTGGGCTGAGCTGCTGACACCTCCCTATCTTTCATACGCTGTTTCACACCATGGAATCAGCCAGGATCATCTTGGAAAGTGAAGGGAGCTGGGACTGTTCACATAGTGCAGCGCAGAACTGCGTAAGGGCAAGCCCATTTGTTTGTCTTATCAGCAGTTTTGTTTTTTTTTTTTTTTTCCATTGCACCAGATGCAGGACCTCACGTGATCAACAACACAAAAAGGAAATTACTTGACTTGGTTTCATTTCACTCTTTGCTATTAATTATGACAACTACTCTTTGACTTCGTTATTCCTACGTTACTCATACACTTGTTTTCTTTCTGGTGTGGAACAACTCACATGCTGGTACATAATTAGCACTAAACATTATGATGTGAAACTCTGCACACAGCTGTCTGAGTCTATATAAATGGGTGGATATATGTGAGGCACTCACAACAGTGTCGAACAAATAGTAAGCGCTATGGACATGTTGACTATCATTACTATTGCGACCACTGCTAATAATAAACCTGAGTGTTAGGATACAAATCTGAAGCGCGTTACCTTTCCGCGGCATTGCCAATTTTTGGATGAGGAAACAAAGATCGGTGCACGTTAGCTGGCATCAGAGGATGTGAATTTCTAACTCTGCTGCAGCCACAATCCACTTGCTAAATGTCTCCTCCTCCGCCGACAAGCTAGATTCGCTCTGGTGAGTTCAAGATTACCGTAAACTCTTTTAACACAGGTTCAAAGTGGAAGAAGGAATTTTATTGCATATCTAAAGAGAAATAGCCTACACAGGCGGCCTCAGGAGTACCCTGCTTGAAAGTGCTGTCTGAACTGTGAGTGCCCTCCAGACGCTCAGTGACTTTTGAGTCCCCTGGTCACCGGAAGTGGCCATTGTTTGCAAAACCCGTTGCTGTGTGCAGGTCTTCCTTTTGACTCCACGGGATGCAGGAAACTGACTCACAGAACTAATCTGTCTGTCTGTGTCCTGGGGTGCTCGCTGCAGCCCCTGGGACATGGTGTGGATGCTCCGTGTCTTTTGGCTTTCAACATATGATTCAGCATACCCTCATTTGGTTTCTACTCCTTGTCTTCAAGTATTACCAGCAGTGTCTGGTTAATAAGTTCCCTGTGATGAGGAAGCCAGTGCACTAGTTGCTTTGACCACCAAGACATGGGAGAGGACCCTCGCCAGAAACTGCTGGGTCGAAAAACATCTGCATGTGGAATGACAGACAGTGGAATTAACTCTTAGAACAGAGCCGGAACCTTATAACTCATCTCATCTGATAGACTGCTTCAGAGATGAGGTGATTTGCCCAACTAACCAGCAGCTGTGTGAAGATCAAAGTCAAGCCACCTGACTTAGCCTTTTCCATCTCACTATGTGACACCCCCCCCCCACCCCCCCACAGACGGGCAGAGTCATTCCTGGTCTTTTCCTATTTTGAGTGGTCTCCCATGCAATTTACCAATTGCCAAGGTATTCCTCAAAGTGTTCTTTGGGGTTAGTCGCCTTTTTAAGTTGCACACAGAGAAATTCTGCATGTTGGAGAATTAAGATTTCTGAACATAGATCAGTGCACAGAGTTTTGGGTGGTTGTATGCTTTTACCAGCTCTGAATACTTACAGTCAAAGCTTTTAATATAGAGATGACTTTATATGCTAGAAAGAATACTGAATCGGAAAGCAAAGAGAACTCGATCGCAGCCACATCTGTAGCATTATCGAACTGTCCCTACAGCAGTTCACAGAGCTATAAATGTGTGCGCTGAAGGTGGGGACTAAATTAACTGTAAAATTCAATCCTAGCCTACCCCGTTAATTTTTCACTGTGACATATATAAATATAGATATGTATATGAATATAATATATAAGTGCTTTATTAGGCGCATTATGTCAGGAAAAGAGACAAGCTTTGCCTTCTCATGGTTTAGTGGAAGAGGTAGGCGGACGAATAAACAACTAACATAATCTAGGAAGTTATGTAATAGAAGAATACACAAGGCTAATGATGATCAATGATAGCTTCTTGCCTATTACCTCCTAGCTAAACTACGCTAGTTTACCAGGTTAAAACATCTATAATTGAATGTAATGGGTTGAACAGTGTCCCCACCAACATTCCTGTCTACCCAGAGCCTTATTTGGCAATAAAGTCTTTGTAGATGTACTTAAGGTAAGGATCAAGGTGAGCTAATACAGGGTTAGGGTGGTGGTAAGGACAATAAGACTATCTTTAAAAGAGACAGAAAAGACACAGACACACAGAGGAGGAGATAAAGACCACAAGAATGGAGTCACGTATCCACAAGCCAAGTACTGTTTGGAGCCACCTGAAGCTGAAAGAGGAGGGAAGGATTCTCCCCGAGAGCCTCTGGAGGGAGCATAGATGGCCCTGTGGACATCTTGATTTCGGACTTCTGGCCTCCTGCACTGGGAGAGAATACATTTCAGTCATCTCAAGCCACCCATTGGTTGTAATTCGTCACAGCAGCCCTAGACAACTAACACAGTTAGCTAAGTGAGCATCGTGTGTGAAGGGAGACACTTTTTTGTCTTTTTAAGCTAACTTTAATTCATAATCACCTGGGCTTAAAACCTGTTTCTTCCACACCATTGTGGCTAAATTCCTACTGAAGAAAAAAAAAAAAAATCTTCCTAGAACATTCCTAAGCAGCATAAATACCATCTTCTATTGAATTAGTGAAATCATGGATACCACCATCTGAAAAGGTCACAGCATTAAACCCAAGCAGTGAAAATGGAATCAGCTTTTATTGACATCAAACATAAAACTACATATAAATATTTTTTCAATCACCTGTTTTCACCATCAAACAATTGCGACTATGTGTGAGAAACAAAACATGAAAGGGCACACTGTTCGATCTAGGGGGAAAAAAATAAGAAGTACCCATGAAAATTATTATGATCTGTCACCAGCGAGGACTGCTACTGAGACCGAAATGTATACCTAGGAAGCCTGCATGAGGCGAGCAGGCCTGGGATAATGCATGCTTGCAGAATTCACCGCCCTTTGGACAGGACACAGGTGCCTTTGCCAGCCATGACCTTAGAGCACAACCACTTGATTCCCTCGTAGGATTACAACATCGAGCATTGTGTTAACGTTTAACATTAGCATCTCTGCCAGAGGGAGTGGTAACCACACATACAGCCAAAAGCTTACAGATATTTATAGCTTCCAAACCGGCACTATGAAACTTGTGTGCTAAAAACATTTTTGTCGTTTCAGTAAAGTAGTGAAGATATCAGTAAATTAGGAATTAATTTACATGAGACACAGAATTAGCGAATCTAGAAAGGCTCAAGATTCTACTTGTCCCTGGCAAAACACGTGACAAAATTATACAAGAAAAGCAGGCAAACCAGTATTTTCTTTCTACGCATCTTGGCTCTTACTCCTACCAAAAGGGTCAGACGGCGATGAAAAATGCCTTCTTTGTACCCATCCCAGGGTTTGTTTTGCATCAACTAGAAAAGTATTCCACCAGGTAAGGCTTGTTTTCATACCTATATCTCTGGGCGCTCATCTCAGTGCTTTGAAAGTCAGAGGAGATTAAAGACATACTGCCAAACATCATTTTCCATTTTCCCCTATATTACAAGAGACTGAGGATGCCGAAACCCTCTGATACTTTTGAGATCAGAATGACCAGAGGAGGAGCCCCTCTGGTGGCCAAGGCTGAGTGGCACCACTGGAACATCTTACACTAAAGGTTTAGTCATTGCCAGCTCCCCAACGGTTCTATGGTGCTTCTGTTTTTACCAACATTCTGAGTTTTTCTATATATTTATTACTCCCACAGGCCCAAGAGAAAGATGAAAAAATATTAGAGCACTGTGTCTTTAAATTGGCTAACTTCACCTTTTCTCCAGCTCGTTCCCATGGTCTAGTGTGCCAGTCTGGCCACTTCTATAGCAGTGCTAGTTCATCATGCGGAAACCTGGACACAGGTCTTTGTTCTAGACACTTCCTCCACCTATCATCATCTCACCCTGTCTCCTGTTTGATTTTTCTGTACTCTGGAGGCAGAGCTGACCTACTTAATCCAGGGGCAACCATTCTCTGAGATGTCTGAATCCTGGCTCATTAAAAAGACAGGTTACTTCGTGCTGGACCCAAATCAGCTACAGAAGGCCAAGGAAAGTGGCAGATACTTCACGAGAGTTCTTCAGTGGCTTCTGGCCTCAGGCAGGCTCATGCAGGTCACTATCTTTCCTCTAGGAATCATGAGAGTTCTGCTCTAATTGGCCATTTTCAAATATGTTTTCCCGAGCCAGGGGGATTTCAATGTTTTTTCCTTCAAAGCTGAGTCTGGACTTCGTGACGTCACAGCCAAGAAGGCAGCCCTCATTCGGCTCTTTCCCGTGAACTCCCGTCTCTAATCTCACTCATGCCACCCTGGCTCTAATAGCCAAACGACTTGATTTTCTTTTTTTAAGAACTCTTGGGTCCCTCTGGTTCTATTTTCCCAGGGAATGTAATAATGAGTCTGCAAGCTGACCTGAGCCCTTAGATGATTTCACATCCTTTCCTGGTCTCCCTTACGCAGGCAGATTTGCCGCGACTCCGTCGCTGTCCATTGGCCTCCGGTCTGGAACTCCACCCGTCCACCTTAGGGACACAGTGCACCTCGTCAGCAACAGCAGCAGGAAGGAGTCTTTCCCGTGCAACCTTGCTCCATCGATCCCACCTGATGTAGCTTCCAAAGGTACCACCCATGGCTGAGATGTTTCTTCAAGCTACAACCCTCCTTGATGCCTTTATAATCGTTTATTTTTTCTTTCTAAATCTGACCTCTTCATTCACCTTCATACTAACTACATCTCTCCAAAGAGCTTCATCTGCTCTATTCTCTCCTTTAGGAAAATGATGATGATGATGATGATTCCACTTATGTGAAAAATACAAGGTATGGATAAACCCCGTGCTCCTCGTCTAGCAGTAAAGTAAAAGGGTTGACACGCGGAGTCCATTCTTTTCCCCAAACTTTCTGGTCATATCCCCGCTCGGGGGCCCTGTCAGCAGGCTTTGTGCATACTTCGTATGGTCTCATACCTCCACTGTCTTCGATCAGGCCATCATTTCCTTCATCTAAACCGCAGCCCCGGGGCGCCTGGGTGGCTCAGTCGGTTAAGCGGCCGACTTTGGCTCAGGTCACGATCTCGCGGTCCGTGGGTTCGAGCCCCGCGTCGGGCTCTGTGCCGACGGCTCAGAGCCTGGAGCCTGTTTCGGATTCTGTGTCTCCCTCTCTCTGACCCTCCCCCGTTCATGCTCTGTCTCTCTCTGTCTCAAAAATAAATAAACGTTAAAAAAAAAAAAATTTTAAACACAGCCCCCTCTCCCACAGCCTGTTTTTCACTTCTCTGAAGCCTCCTTTGATCATGCTCCTCTCCTCCAGCAGAATCAATCTCTCCTTGCACTAAGTCATCAGGGCACTTTATCTATGCAGCTATCATAGTGTCTCAATTCCACCTGCCCACCTAAAATGAAAGGTCCTCAAAGCAGAGACTTGCTCATTTTCACTTAATCCGTAATGCCCTGTGGGATACCTGAAACAGAATAAGTGATCAACGTTCGTAGCATAAATCAAAATTATTATCACGTTAATATTTTGTCCAAAAGCAAAATGTTAGTAGAAAGTGTATAAAACTTAGATGAGATATATATCCTGTAGCATAATGATTCCTATGAGACATCATTAAAAAATTTAACATAGCCCTTAAAATTAAATCGATACTGGGGTGCCTGGGTGGCTCAGTCGGTTGAGCATCCGACTTTGGCTCAGGTCATGATCTCATAGTTCGTGAGTTCGAGCACCGTGTTGGGCTCTGTGCTGACCGCTCAGGGCCTGAAGCCTGCTTCGGATTCTGTGTCTCCCTCTCTCTCTGCTCCTGCCCTGCTCACACTCTGTCTCTCTCTCAAAAACAAGTAAAGATTAAAAAAATATTAAAAAAATTAAATAGATACTATTTTCCCTACATATAACTATACTGAAACTCATTATTAAATAATAGTTACTGATCATTAATAGTTAAATCTATGGTGGAATTTTTATAAAATCATCATTTCTTTAATAGTCTATCACGGTATACACAAATATCAAATCATTATGTTGTATACCTAAAACTAATGCTATATGTCAATTATGTCTCAATAAAATTTAAAAAAAACAAAAAAGGCTAATAGTCTAAAGAGGCCTCATTTTTTTTTTTATTTAATGTTTACTTATTTTTGAGAGAGAGAGAGAGAGAGAGAGAGAGCACGAGCGTGGGAGGGGCAGAGAGAGAGAGGGAGACACAGAATCCGAAGCAGGCTCCAGGCTCTGAGCTGTCAGCACATAGCCCGACGTGGGGCTCGAACTTACAGACCGCGAGATCGTGACCTGAGCCGAAGTCAGACGCTCAACCAAGTGAGCCACCCAGGGTGCCCCGCGGCCTCATTTTCAAACCCACAAACAAAAAAACCATTCTCTCTCAAGACAGGTTCTCCAACAAACTCAGAAAGCAGTTTTTCCTATTCTCCTTCAGCCTAATTAAATGTTTGAAGGATGATGGAAGTAGAAAAGAAAAAAAATATTTTTGAAAATATCCATACAAGAACATTGAAGTCAGTGTGTCCAGCTGGAGGGAGGATCCCAAAACGATGTCATAATAATGACCCCAAATCCCCTTTCTTAGTGAACTTATTAGGAAACGTATTACAGGAGAAAAATAAAACCCCTAGAGTCTAAAATTAATTTTCGTAACGCTTTGCCATTACCAATATGCCTAATATGTGCATATTTTGAAGAGTCTAAGTTTAGAGCACGTATAAATATCTTCATATCCTTTCCTACCGCATAGTTGGTCAACGTGTGACTCCCAAAATACACATATCGATGAAAACCCCTCTAAAAACAAAAAACAAACAAACGAAAACCCTAAAAAGAGGGAGGTCAATTGTATCCTTTTCCCCTAAGCATCTGAGTTATCTGAGGAAGTTAAAACAATCACCAACCGCCAGCCACAGAAACAGGTGTAACTCTTCCACTCACGAAATTACCCTCCTAAATCAGCCTAAAGAGAAGTCAGTCTACAAATCAGAATTACTCAAGATCATGAACCAGCCAAACAAGAGGAACACGAGTTCTGCCACAATTTCCTTGTTAATAAAACGTAAGCCCATAACCATAGAGAGTAACTGGACTGTCATTACCTTTAATCATCGAGTAAACAGATAAAAACTGAAAGGAAGATGTGTCAAGTTAAAATGTCTAGGCTCCTGATAATTTCTGCACAGATAACGAAATACTCTAATATTTAAGTTCACTTAAGACTTACAAATTTAAAACACCTTATTTTAAAGCCCACTATGTATCTGAAAAACTCAAAGTTCTGTAATGAACTAGAAGATTTCCATAAAAAGGTAGTTTATTCCTGAACTCACGTTCTCCAACTTTTGACCCACTTAAACCTTGGTGACAAGGCTTAAAGGAAGGGGCTAATCACTTCCCTTTCAACCGCCAAGTCTTCTGAGCGGCCAGGCAGTTTGAAACTTCAGGAATAGCCAAGTTATTTCGGGACCCATAGGATTTACAACAGTAATGGTTTGAGGAAACCACACGATTTAGGCTCCGTCAAGTCCTTTCCCTGTCCTTAGAGGAGTTTAAAAATAAGCAAGAAAATGATTCTCAAATCGGCAGACCAATTTCAGGGTGGCGGTGCATGATAATCACAGAGTTACAAGATCCGCAGAGAACAGAGCAAACCACAGAAACAGCTCTTTTCTGACCCTCCTCTTTGATCATGCTAAACAGATCTAAGCCTTTTCCGTTTTTTGTTTTTGTCTTACCTCTTCCTCTTTTCCTCCTTCCTCCTTCATTCCCTCCTTGCCTGTGTGTCCCACTCCCTCTCTCTCCCTCCCTTCTTTGCTTGACATCAGTAAAGTTAAGCCCTAACAGAAGTCACCTACGATTCTGTTGATGGTAATGGCTGGCATTTGTGTTCTCTTTTTATTTCACGCACCTCTGCAAACTCAGCTATTAATGATAATAAATCCACAGCCCCTCAAGAGGAAAAAAAGTTATATGTCAGAAATAGAATACTACATTTAAAGTTTGAAAAAGCACTTATTTTTCAGGCAGATGTGCTTCTGACAGCTCTATTAAGTGATTCGACTTTCTCTGAGCACTTCATGCAAAAGAAAGGCTATAGCCCAGGGCCCTTGGGGTTTTCTGTTTGTCTTTTGTGGGGTTTTGGGGGGGGTGGGAGGCTGGGAGGGGTTGAGTTTGGTTTGGTTTTTTTCCTTCAATTCTTTGAAAGCTGAGTGAATTTTATTTTTGTGAGTAGACTAAAAGCGACACCAGAGACCCTGTTTTCAGATGTCTTTTCCATCCTTCAGAAGTTGCTCATTTGCTGCGTATCTATTTAAGAAAACTTTCTGTGGGATACATTGAAGGAAAAGCTTCCCAAAAGTGTTCTGGAAGGTCAGCAAAGGAATCTGCTGCTTGACCTTCCCAGAGGGGTCAGGAAGGTCAAAATTAAAGAATAGACAGGAACACAATCTGAAAACCACTGAAGAGAGGAGAAAGGGCTCCACCGGCCCCTAACAGGTTAGTCTTGTTTTGTGAAGGTAACTCTGCTTGGATCCTTCATAGCTCCAATTCAGAGACTATATACAAATATTTACTAAAATGCTCTTAAATGACACTGAGAGAGGAAAACATGTGGTCACTGCCTCTAAACAATTGCTCCAGTTGGCTTTTCTAATCAGGTATTCACAAAACAGACTTATTCGAAATGTCACTTTATCTGAAAAGAAAAACATCTTTATAATTATTATCTCTGAGACTTTACAACCAAAACGCAAAATAACTCTATTGGGTATCCAGAGCTTTTGATATCAGGAGTGAGCCTCTTTTATTAACTCTCTGATGTTTGGAAAATGAGAGAAAGGCTAACAGTGCTTCTTGAAATTGTTACTTTTCTCTGAGCCTTGTTTCTTGAGTCACAGGGAAAAAAACATTTGCTTTTTATTTTTTTTTTAATTTTTTTTTTCAACGTTTATTTATTTTTGGGACAGAGAGAGACAGAGCATGAACGGGGGTGGGGCAGAGAGAGAGGGAGACACGGAATCGGAAACAGGCTCCAGGCTCCGAGCCATCAGCCCAGAGCCTGACGCGGGGCTCGAACTCACGGACGGCGAGATCGTGACCTGGCTGAAGTCGGACGCTTAACCGACTGCGCCACCCAGGCGCCCCAACATTTGCTTTTTAAACTCTACTTTCAACTTATTCAAATTGCATCTCAACATTTTTGGAGCTGTCCTATATATTCAATGAGCTACTACTGTGGGCCTAGGGTGCAAAATGGGGACTGCAACATTTCAACATAGACTATTCAAAGATCATGTTAATTCTGGGTATTTGGGATATTACTGGTTTATTAAGAAATTCACAGAGGACGCCTGGGTGGCTCAGTGGGTTGGGCATCCGACTTCAGTTCAGGTCATGATCTCATGGTTCTTGAGTTCGAGCCCCACATTGGTCTCTGGGCTGACAGCGTGAAGCCTGCTTGGGATCCTCTGTCTCTCTCTCTCCCCCCCCCCCCCCCACAGCCCCTCCCCTGCTTGTGCACATGTACTCACTCTCTCTATCTCTCTAAAAAATAAATAAACATGATGGGGCTCCTGGGTGGCTCAGTCAGTTGGGCGCCCGACTTCAGCTCGGGTCATGATCTCGCGGTCCGTGAGTTCGAGCCCCGCGTCGGGCTCTGTGCTGACAGCTCAGAGCCTGGAGCCTGTTTCAGATTCTGTGTCTCCCTCTCTCTCTGACCTTCCCCTGTTCATGCTCTGTCTCTCTCTGTCTCAAAAATGAATAAATGTTAAAAAAAAATTTTTTTTTTTTTTTAAATAAAAATAAATAAATAAATAAATAAACATGAAAAAAATTAAATAAAGAAAAGAAATTCAGGGGCACCTGGGTGGCTCAGTCGGTTAGGCGTCCGACTTTGGCTCAGGTCTTGATCTTACGGTTCGTGAGTTCTAGCCCCGCATTGGCTCCGTGCTGACAGCTTGGAGCCTGCAGCCTGCTTCAGATTCTGTGTCTCCCTCTCTCTCTGACCCTTCCCTGCTCACACCCCCTCTCTCTCTTTCTCAAAAACAAACATGAAAGAAAGAAAAAGAAAGAAAGAAAGAAAGAAAGAAAGAAAGAAAGAAAGAAAGAAAGAAAGAAAGAAAGAAAGAAATTCGCAGAAAAGACAGAGTCAGACCAGTTTTTTCAGTCTCATTTTACATCATTCCCATTTGTGTTAATGAGGATCAAATGTCACTTAAAGTGTTTGACTAAAAATACTCAGTGGAGAAGAAGTGGTTTCAGTCATAGGAATACAGTCTCATCTTCAGTATCTTTTTTAATTTTTTTGAAGCAGATGATGTGAAGATATGGAATTGAAGATATGGGGAGGCAATTTTAACTATATGAAACACATGAGCATATACTTGGTGTCCAAATATCAGCGGAACAAAGAGAGGGGAGGCAGAGGAGAGGGAGAACATAACACGTTATTAGAGAAAGTGGCTGATGGTGAAACCAAAGCTTAAAAGCGGCAAAGCTACACTTGTTTATTACGTGAAACAGTGCAGTGATCCTCCTTGAAAAGTCACAGTGGTTTTATAGAAGTGTTTAAAATCTAGCATTTACAACAAGAACCGGGATGGCCTAAGTCACAATTTCATAACATTCATGCAAACACGTGCTTCATTCAACTGTCCCGAGAAGAAAAGCCAACAAAAGATAAACATGGAAAAAACTTATTTACCTATTACAGTCACATCCTACTTATCAAGAGATCACTTTTCTGACAAACTCACCCACTCAACATCTGGTCAAGAAGTCAAGAAGCCAAAATGGTCTCTGACCAGAGAGCATCACTCACAGGATTATGGCTCAAGATATTATTATAATTTTTTGACCAACCCTGTTGCAATAAATTGGATCGCCCAGACCCTCCACACAGGGTAACAAATTAGAAATACCAAGTGAGAGCGTGGTGAGGACAAGAGGCAGGCACAACTACACGGGGAAAGAGAGCTGACAGCCTTCCAGCAGAAGTGGCACAAGCAGCAGGCAGTGGAGACCCACTTTGTGCCAAAGCAAAGATCTTACTCATCTCAGCATCCACCAGGGAGCATCACCAGGTTCTTACCCGTTCAGTGACTATTCACAGGGACGCCCGAAGCCTCAAAGCAAGGTTCAACTGTGCTGTGTGGATTGAGCAGAGACACTGCACAGTGTCATGGAAAGAGCGTGACCATGTCACAAGAAGTGGACTCAGACCCAATCTATACATTATCTATATGGCATCAGGTAAGTCACTTCGTCTTTCAGAGACTGTTTTCTTGCCACCAAAGGGGATAATGTCACCTCTTCTGCTCATCTCACGGGACTGTCATAACAATGGAATGAGACCATACACGTCTGAATACCGTGTCAACCATAACCTGCAAAGAAACTCTATCTGCAGAGATTACTTTAGAACAACATTCCTAAGAAAATATTGCTAATTCTGAAAGATGAGGGGCACCTGGGTGGCTCAGTCGGTCGAGCGTCTGACTCTTTGATTTCGACTGAGGTCATGATCTCACAATTCGTAGGATTGAGCCCCGCACTGGGCTCTGTGCTGTCAGTGTGGAGCCTGCTTGGGATTTCTCTCTCTCCCTCTCTCCCTGCCCCTCCACCACTCATACTCTCTCTCTCTCAAAATAAATAAATAAACATTTAAAAAATTAAAAAATAAAAAATAAGATCCTGAAAGATGAATGAGGCAGGCTTCTATTATATGAAAACACAAATAAATAAAAGGCATATTCCTCTAACATTTTATATCAGCTAACACATAGTCCATATTAGAAAAGTATCTCTAACCAATTACCAGTTGTTGTTTTCTGTTGTTTTTTTTTTCTTTTTTTTTACAATAACCTTATGTTTCAAAGGAAATGAGTTCTCCCTCCAATTAGACATCGGATATCTGACACATACAGGCTAGAGTCCAGCAATTGGAAAGGGAGCTTAAATGGACGCAACTTCCCAACTGATTTTCCTCTAAGGGGGACAGACAGTAGGCCAGTAAGCATAATGATAGAAAAATCCCCAGAACAAGGCAGAAATTCTTCAGACATTGCTATTCATGAGCTTTCCCCTGGGTCGGTTAGCAGGTGCACATAATCTGGGGAACACAAGCTCTGTGACACTGTGCTCCATCAGGCAACAAGGGTTACGCTGGAAATCACTCAGTCCCGCCTAATTTTTAAGCATTTCCCCTTATGGGAGAGGGGCCCAGAGGTCAACCTAGAAGAGAACTTGCCATGGGGAATGCTTACATGCTCATGACTGTAAGTCAGTCCTCAGAGCAGATGACTGCTGAGACGCCCCACAAATCTACATTGCATCTCAAGACACTTCAGAGGTGCGAGACCCTTCTACAAGATTGAAATGACCATGGATTATTCACAGACACTCCATGCTAGTTTGTCACTCTTAAACATTGTGAAGGAGTGACCTGGTACACAAGAATATTAAGAACCTACCCAAGGAAGTGAAGTCTACTGAAAACAGTGTTTTACCCATTGAAGGCTATGATATAATAAGGGAGTCACAACATCACTTCGGTAGATGAGGACTGACGTTTTCTGCCTAATAAAACAATAAGGGGCACCTGGGTGGCTCAGTCAGTTAAGTTTCTGACTCTTGATTTCAGCTCAGGTCATAATCTCAAGGTTTGTGAGTTCGAGCCCCAAGTGGGGCTCTTTCTCTCTCTCTCTCTCTCTCTCTCTCTCCCCCTCCCTCCCTCCCTCTCTCTCCCTGCCCTTCCCCTGCTTGTGCGCTCTCTCTCTCTCTCTCTCTCTCTCTAAATGAATTAATAAAGTTAAAAAAAAAAGAATAAAACAGAAGAGAAAATTGTTGCATGGAGTCATGTGACAATGAAGTAGCTTCACAAAACTTCTGCTTCATTGTGTGTGTGTGTGTGTGTGTGTGTGTGTGTGTGTTCAGTTGACTCTTGAATAACATGGGAGCTAGGCGCACCAACTCCTTCCCTCGTTCCCCATTCTGCACAGTTGAAAATCTGTGTGTAACTTTTGAATTCCCCAATAACTTAACTACTAAACAGCCTACTGTTGACTGGAAGACTTAACTACATAAAGTCGATTAACCCATATGTTTCATATGTTGTATGTATTATACGCTATATTCTTACATCATAGTAAGCTAGAAAAAAAGAAAATATTATTAAGAAAAACATAAGTAAGAGAAAATACATTTACAGTACTGTACTGTAACTATTGGGGAAAAATCCATGTATAAGAGGGTCCATGCAATTCAAACCCATGTCGTTCAAGGGTCAAATGTATACACAATGTGTGGACTATAAACCAATCTAAAGTGTACTTATTATTATGGACACGGGCAAAATTTTGAGAGTCATTGACAGAAAGTCAACTATAGGGGCGCCTGGGTGGTTCAGTCGGTTAAGCATCCGACTTCAGCTCAGGTCATTATCTCGCCATTTGTGGGTTCAAGCCCCACATTGCACTCTGTGCTGACAGCTCAGAGCCTGGAGCCTGCTTCGGGTTCTGTGTCTCCCTCTCTCTCTGCCCCTCCCCCGCTCATGCTCTGTCTCTCTCTCAAAAAAATAAGTAAAATAAAATAAAGCATTAAAAAATTTAAAATAAAAAAATTAAAAGTCAACTGGGGGCACCTGGGTGGCTCAGTCGGTTGAGGGTCCGACTTCGGCTCAGGTCATGATCTCATGATTCGTGAGTTCCAGCCCTGCGTCGGGCTCTGTGCTGACAGCTCAGGGCCTGGAGCCTGCTTCGGATTCTGTGTCTCCCTCTCTCTCTGCTCCTCCCCTGCTCACACTCTGTCTCTCTCTCAAAAATAAATAAAGATTAAAAAAAAAATTTTTTTTTTAAAAAGTCAACTGTAATTAAATTTTTCTGGCACTGAAAAATTTAAGACATTCATACTATAGTTCTACTGTAGAAGATTCTTTATTCCATCCCAAACAAGCATTTGTTATAGAGCAACCTGGCTCAACTTGCTCAGAAATTTGAGGAAATGTTACTAATTTGATTTCTGTTCTGACCTCTGTTAGTTGGAGTTGACGCATAACCTTCAAGATCTCTAAAACTAGCTCTGTGACCTTTCCGTCGTTACAATGACTTAAGCACCCAGGTCAAGTGGATAAACTAACACATACCCCAGTGTGTGGGATGTAACCAAGGTCTGATGATCCGAAGGAATGTTAACGGAGAAAAATCCCAACGTTGCCAGATTCAGAAAACATCAGTAGCCCATCAGAATGCCCCAAATGCAACCGGGTGTCTCAAAAACTCCTTACAAATCAAACAGAAGTGGGATCCTTAGGACAGAACAACATTCAGGCATTCATACCTGAGGACAAATAATGGGACGGCCAGCTAAAAAGAAAAATGGTTAAAAGATATTTTTATAGCAGGAATAAAGGATATTGATTAACTCTGCAATAAAATTACTTTAAGGTAAAAATCAAAGTTCCTTTCCCAGGAAGTCAAAGCACTCTAGGTACTTTCTGTTGGTGAAAAAAAAAACTATGTAAATAAATAACTACTGGTCAAAATGACCACAGCGACCAAGCCAACACCAGCCACAACCACCCACCAAGACAAATTCACAAACTGTCTTTTGTATGCTTTGTAAAAGAATCCCCAACCAATCAAGACCGAAGCAGGACACGCCTGTGTTCAGGTAGGAATTCTGGTTTATCTCAAAACGTAATCCAGAAACACCCGACACCCAGTTTCTACTTTAGCTGAGGCGTTTCCAGTTACAAAGTAAACGAGAACCTTCGGGAATAGGGGCAAGGGAACCGTATCAACAGTAAAATATATTTACTCTTACTCTCTCTTTTAAAGTTTACTGAAAAGACAAAAATCGAGTGATACGGTTTATGGAAATCTCAACTGCTGGTGGCTTTCACTTGCAAATGGGCTTTTCTTCGAGAAGGATAAACATACGTTGAACCCAAATCAGATAATTTACGTGCGCCACTAAAATTATTTTAACCAGTGAATACATTAGCCTTTGTCCTTGTTCCACACCCTTTCAACCACACATACAAACTTTATTAAGCTGTATCTTGAAAACAACCTCAAAATACTACAAGTGTACAAGTAGTTGTGCAAACAGCATATCCAGGAACTTGACCGAGTCCCAGCAGACTACCATTACTTTACCGCTTTAGAAGACCGGATCAGAAAACTGTTAGCACAGGGAAGGCAGCATGGAGAAGTATGGAGACTCATTAGCTCCTCTTGCCTTATTATTTATCCCATCTTCTTCCCTCATCCAGTCTACTGCCACCTTCTCCCATTATCTGCCACTCAGTCCCGCCCCCAACACACTCTTTTTCAAAAGTAGTAGGGCATGAAAATGGCACTTAATGAGTGCCTGCTCTAGGGAAGGCCCTGTGTGCAGGGTCATTCCAGGTTACTCACAATTCAAGCCATTTTCTCCTGGAATCTGAGAGAGGCTTGCTCCTCCATGGGGCTCTCCCAAGGCGTTGTTCTCTATCAAGCCTACCTGGCAATAGAAGCTCTCAAAACACAAGAATCCATAAGACAAACCCAGATCGCGGGAATGAGTCTAGCAAAGGGTAGCACTGGCCCAGGGGGAGCACTAGCTGGGAACACCGGCTAACAAATCCTTCAAGGGCGACTGTCTCAGACACCTGATAGGCAAGCGCCCACCATGTGTCATATATATTTACATAGCCAAAATATTGTGCAACCGGCATGGTGATGGGTTCCAGCAAGAACTAAATAAATAATTGCTGGTGTAATGTCTCTGATGACTAGTCAGTCATCGAATTTCAGCCATAAATGACAGAGAACAATCTGGGATGCCAAATTTGGTGGCACAGAAGAGAAAGGTTTACTAGAGCTGAAGAGGGGCAGACCACAGATCACTACAACCAGCTTCCCGCCTCCCAGCGTCACACACGCATGGCTCTGTATACAAACAATATGTATGCTGGTTATATGTTAGTTTTCTGATCACATTTATTAAGATAGTGGTCACCATGAATATCATCTTTAATCAGGAAGATTAGACACGCGATGTGAAGACTACCCACATTTCGTAAAGCGAGCAAACGCATAACCATAACTACAAAAATCACAGATGCTACGCGACACCAACAAGTAAGTCTTAAATCCCGGGACTTCCCTTAATAAAGAAAGCCTCACACGAAAATCTGGAGCTCCATAACTATCCATAACTCATGTGCCTATATAATTGCTTCCAAGTGCTCGGCACTTTGTCGCTTCTCAGGCTCTACGCCGCTCAAATCCATTCTGTGTGCCATAAGCAAGCGGTTTCCCCTTAACATTGCCTCGACCATATGTTCACACAACAAATACCTACTCTTGCAAAGTGCAAGACACTGGATAAGACAGAGAATAGACTTCAAGGAGCTTCAACTTCAGGTAAGGTATGACGCACATGCCTAAAGAGTCTCACAGCAGAGCCTGTACCTTTGAACCCAAAGATACTGGGTCCAAGACCTCAAGATACCCTACGTGCTTTCAACATCCTTTCTCTTCCTGAAGAATTACACTCGATTCCCTGTCTCACCACCTCTGTTTCTCTGCCCGGTTTTCAGTACTCCCTAGTGACCTTTCCTTGCTTATCATGCTACTATTTTATCTGATACTTACGGTATCCAGACAATATTTATTAAATGAGTTTTCTCATGTAACGTGTTACTAATAGTGTCCAGCCATGGCAAGCCCTCATTAGATGCTTATAGGCAGTGGGACTGATCTACACATGACGTTCAATTGAGTATTTTAACCATTTCAGGATTTGACATCAAAACTGTGGTACATATTACCTGAAGGATTATGTAATGGAGATGACAGCTTCCAGTTGGGTTGTCTGAGTTATACAAGTACTCTAAAAGCACTCATTTCTAGGGGTGGCTCAGTCGGTTAAGTGTCCAGCTTCAGCTCAGGTCATGATCTCATGATTGGTGAGTTTGAGCCCCATACCAGGCTCTACACAGTCAGATTCACTTCCTTTCCTCTCTGCCCCTTGCCCGCCCTTCAAAAATAAATAAATAAACTTTTTAGAAAACTCGATTTAAAAACACGTATTTCTACACTGAGAATTCTACAGAATAGTATATTCTACACTAGTACAACTACCTCTTTTGGCTTAATTGACTATCGATAGCAAAGAGATGGCCAACCTCTTCGGACACTATCATTGAGTACAACCAGATCCAACCTACGGTAAGCTGATACAGTATCAATAAAACATAAACTCCTTTATTCAATAACTAAGCTGCACCTCCTACCCACACGTACGATGACTAGGTATTATCCCATTTTACAAAAATGAACACTAGAGTTTAAACACATGATGTGACTTGTTCCAGGTCACATTATGAGCAAGTGACAGAACCAGAACTATTAGATTTCCCGACTCAGTGCTCCATGCACCATTCTCTCTTTCCACTAAACTTTTCTGAATACCTACTATGTGCCAGGCTTGGGGAAATACTGCTTACCAAAACATACAAAAACCTCTCCTGTCTTAGAGGTTAAGTTCTAGTTTTAGGAGATGGTACTGAAAATAAAGACAGTTACCCTCGAACAAGAGTTTGAACCATGCAGGTCCGTTTATACACGAATTTTTCCAATAAATACAGTACAGGACTATAAATGTATTTTCTCTTCCTTATAAATTTCTCAGCATTTTCTTTTCTCTAGCTTAGGTAAGAATACAACATATAATACACAGAATATACAAAATATGTTCATCAATTCCTTAGCTTATCGGTAAGGTTTCCAGTCAATAGCAGCCGTCTTAGTTAGTAGTTAAGTTTTCGGTGAGTCAAACGTTATATGGGGATTTTTGACTGCATAGGGGTCAGTGCCCATCACCCTTGTCTTGTTCAAGGGTCAGCTGTACATAAAGCATATAGTATGTTAGATGGTGGTAAGTGCTTTGGAGAAAAATAGAGATGGGGCTAGAAAGGCTAAGAGGAGGGTAAGATGTGACAACTTTAAACAGGGCCATGGAGATGGCTCTTGAGCAAATATCTGAAAGAGGAGAGGGAGCGGTCAAAAGGGCATAGCTGGGTGAAGGGAAGGTCAACCTCATGGTCTGCTCTCAACAGCAAGAGTCCTGATGTGACTCAAAGGTGCCGCTGGGGAAGCCATGGAGTGAGGGAGGCAGACCGTGGAGGAACTTCCCCGCACACTGTGGAGACTATCAAACTCGCTGAGAAAGAAAACCACAGAAGGGTTACATGACATGACTTATGGCTGATGTTTTGCAAGATCACTGAGGCTGCTCCATTAAGATTAGCCTTCCTTGGGGTCGGGGGAGGCCAGAGACAGGGAGAGCAAGGGTGGAAGCGGAGGAATCGGTCGAGAAAGAACCACACGAGCACGCTGCTGCCTCGCCGTGTCGACACGCATCAGCCGGTCTCCTACTTCATCTCTGTTTGCTAAGCCAGCTTCCCTAGGGGTGCAAACACTCGTGATCAAACGTTTCTACAAAGTATTTGATTCACACAAAGTTTGAGTGAGCAACAGGAAACGGAAGACTGCCACCAAAATTATGCTCCCCCAAAGTGAACCCTCTCTTTTGCGATACTCAAGAAACTTCAGAGTCAGGGGGCGCCTGGGTGGCTCAGTCGGTTAAACCTCTGACTTCGGCTCAGGTCATGACCTCACAGTTCGTGGGGTCGATCCCCGCGTCAGGCTCTGTGCTGACAGCTCGGAGCCTGAAGCCTGCTTCGGATTCTGTGTCTCCCTCTCTCTCTGCCCCTCCCCTGCTCATGCTCTGTCTCTGTCTCTCAAAAATAAATAAATGTAAAAAAAAAATTTTTTTTTTTAAAGAAACTTCAGAGTTGGGAGCACTTGTGAGGTTACAGTCATCAGTATATTGGACAAAGTGAGCACACAGGGCTACCTATGGCCCACCCCCCCACCTCGTTCGGCACGGTGCCCTGTGCAAACAGCACTATTAACAGGGTCCCAGATGAGTTATGTTCACCCGGTCAGCAATCGTTTATTGAGCACTTAGCCTGGGGGATAAAACGGATAAATCAGACTTTGTCTCTGTCCTAAAAGTGTTCAGTCTAGCTAAAGACACAGACACATAAGCTATAAGTACAATCTAGTATATAACAAACATAATTACCGAGGTACGTAGAAGGTGGAGAAATCACACAGAGAAGGGAATAATCAGCTCTACCCTTTGGGAACTAGGGAAGGCTTCACGGAGTTCTAAAGAAAGCAGAGAAGGTCCAGCAGGAAGCCAGCCGGCAGAGACGGGGACTGGAGCATGATGGCCCCGGGAGCAGGAGATACACGGTAGGGCTGTGTAAGAGCAATGCATCCATTTGCTACTGGGGGAGTTAAAAAAGGGCAGGGGAGGGAGGAGAGTGGGGGGGGGGGCAGAGGGCACAGGGCCCACACTCCATTAGGTAAGATAGGCTTTATTTTGTAGGCAATGGGGTGCAACAGAAGAGTGAGCCAATTATATTTGCATTTGGGCAAGGTCACTCTGATTACAGTGTAGACTCAAGACTTACAGATGGCTCAAAGGGGGACCAGGATGAAGATAACAAGAAGGAGTAGAAGACCACTCAGAAGGCAAGGTGAGAGCAGAGCAGGCCTGAATAGTTTGGATGGACAAGAGGCTGCAGATACAAAAGACCTTGAGGAATTTAAAACTGATAAGGCTGGAATTGACGGAAGTGTTTCATAGGAAATAGTGTCATTAAAAAACACTTTATTTAAAATTTTGAGGGGCGCCTGGGTGGCGCAGTCGGTTAAGCGTCCGACTTCAGCCAGGTCACGATCTCGCGGTCCGTGAGTTCGAGCCCCACGTCGGGCTCTGGGCTGATGGCTCAGAGCCTGGAGCCTGTTTCCGATTCTGTGTCTCCCTCTCTCTCTGCCCCTCGCCCGTTCATGCTCTGTCTCTCTCTGTCCCAAAAATAAATAAACGTTGAAAAAAAAAAATAAATAAATAAATAAAATTTTGATAGAAAATATTATGGTTACCCAAAACCCTTGAAATTACGTAGAAATATAACACATTCTACGGTAATTGTAAGAGGCTTATAAAAACTAACACTAATTAATGTGTAGGGTCTTTTGAAATTATTTTAAAAACCAACTGTTTGAAAAGAACAATTTCAAAAAAGTTTTCAAAACCGAGTAAAGGCATTTCAGTGAAGAAGAACACAGGTTACAAACTTCCAAATGAATGCTCTGACAATAAGTTACTTCTTTTTTTTTTTTTTTAAACATTTTTATTTTTATTTCTGAGAGAGACAGAGCATGAGTAGGGGAGGGGCAGAGAGAGGGAGACACAGAATCTGAAGCAGGCTCCAGGCTCTGAGCTGTCAGCACAGGGCCCAACACGGGGCTCGAACTCGAGAACCTCGAGATCATGACCTGAGCTGAAGTCAGACGCTTAACCGACTGAGCCCCCCAGGCGCCCCAAAGTTACTTCTTTTAATACTCTCTTTCTAATAATCTAAGTAAGTGTCTAATTCTCAAAACAAATCAACAAATTAGATAAAACACCATTTCAACAGAATTTCACCAATTTAATAACAAATAAGATCATGTTTGCGATAAAACAAGGCAGCAAGACAACAGAGATTCCCAACTTCAAAAGAAAAAATAATCAAAGGTCAATAAAGGGCAGTCTCAGTGAACCAGATAAAATATTAAGTGGCACTCACTATTCGTCTCTTTCACAGAATGTCAGTTTCAGTAGAAAGAAGGGAAACATTACAGTTACTGCACTGAGAATATTCTGCTCATCTCTTTTATTAAGACACCACGATGAACTCCATTTAGCTACTCTTCCAATGTACCTAGTGACCCTCAAAAGAAATATTACTTATTTATCTAGTTTTACTCTCAAATGCAGGGGGGCTACTTTAGCAATATTTGCCAATACTTTTTAGGTTTCTTTAATGCCGTGAAGAAAATGTCCTTAAATCCCACAATTTTAAAGATTTTATGATCAAAAATAAATCACAGCTGTTTACATGGAAACAGGATCTTGACCTTGCTGCTTTTGGCCTTTTGTGCCTTCCCCCCCCCACCCCACCCCCCCCACCCCACCCGTTGTGATAGCTGAAATCATTGCTAATCTAATTATGAATAAGGATCCTGTTTTCTGCCAACTATTTTACTAGGGAGGACACTGGGATGAAATTACTTTAAACACAGCCAACTCCCACACTCAACAATTGATTATCTTGTGTATGGATTATTCATTACCCCTGATACCTAGCAAGGCCGTTCTCTGGCTCTTTTTTGTAGTTCCTGGGACGGAAAAAAACCACTGAAATTCAAATAATTCAAATTGGGTAATGTTACTAGCACATATGATAAAAGTCCTGAAGAGGAGAACGAAACTATGGTTTAAATTGAGGCTTTGCATGTCAATTACCCTCTCTATGCACTGACCTGCCAATACCAGGATCATCAATCACGCCTCTGCCCAGCTGAACAGAGCAGGGGATACAACAAAACATGCTTTGCTCAGTGAGAGGCTACCCCATTATTATTCCACCTCTTTTGGTTTTATTTGACAAGAGAAGGGTAAGTGAGCAAGATGGGGGAGCACAGAATAAATACTAGTCATTAGTTTCCCTTGAGAACCTTCCGCAGTGCTGGAAACAAAGCAGGAGCTCATTAAGTGTTGTGTGAATCAATGCTAACAGCCAGAAGGCCATGCAAAACATGAAAATGCTCAAGATAAAGTATCTTTATCTGGACCTTCTCATCTAAGCCATTCATTTTACAGTTTTCACAATTATCCTGCATTTTCTCTTTAATTCCCCATTAGATGTCTTATCTGCTTCTCCATGTAAGAATGGATTCCATGACTTCACAGCCTGGGTGCTATATTTCTTTGTATCCCACATGAAGTACTAGAAGTTCCTTCAGTAAATGCCCTCACAGATCCATGTGAAAAGCTACCTATTGTCTCACCTACAACTGACTTCCACTTTTTTACTACATTGGCATCTATTAAAACAGCTCATGATTCACTAAATTTATACCCAAGAGGATACTGATTCACACCCTTGATTTTTATGGCTAATTAAGTCAAAACATCATCTGCTATTGTAATGGGTCATATCCCACTAAGAATATAAGAACTGATCACTGCTGTTACTTAATTCATTTTTACCTTCCTGAGTACAAATGTTTTTAAGTTTTGAAACTTGCCATGGGCTGGAATAAAAGGAAACATGCAGGTGCCTCGTTGGGATTGCTTTGGACATATCAATTATGTATCCTCTGGTTACTTTTTAGACTCAGGAAAAGTAACCTATTGATAGCATCTAATCTTATAATAACATCGTCCAAAAATTTTCCAGGCACTGTAGTTTTATACTGTTTCTTGAGTATAAGCAGCAACATTAAACTACAAATGTATAATAGGTTTGTGTCCGGAAAGATACCCATCAGACTAACTGCTTAAGAACTTTATTTTGATGTTACTAGTAAGCAATCCGGCATGGGCATTCCCTGCAAAAAGAACTTCTGAAATGAAACGTCAAAGAACTGTTTTAGAAAATGAACATACATACAACATACTGACCACACTGACAGGAGGGATTCCGTGGGCTAGCTGCGCAAAGGAATGTGACCTGGAGACAGCGGCCAGGGAGCAGGCAGGCACTCTGGCCTTGCGGCAGCTGCTGGATGGAAGGGAGAAAGCCCTAAGGCTGCATAACTGGACACCCCAGCAGCCAGAGGTACCACGGGGGGGGGGGGGGGGGGGGTTGGCGGGGAAGACACAGGACACTACCCTAAAGCAAGGTTAACTTGTTAAGCTACACTGCCCTACCTGTAGCTGCCACTGCCTGGTGGTGGCGTCTGTCTGTGGGGGAGGGGAGCAGGGAAAGCAGGTTTTTAGAAACCTGTGTAGATTAAAGGGAGTTGGGGAGCAGGCTGAAAGGAAAGCATGTGGTCTGGACGGACAGATAGGAAGTAAAAGAAAGCTGCTATGCAATTCCCATCGGACCAGCATGTCTCCACTGCACGTTTATCTGCAACCAAATCCTAGTATGGCCATTGGGCATTCTTAGCACTGATGGAGAATCCTTGCTAGAGTTTTAGCTGTACTGGACGCTGCTAATGGAAAACAACAACAACAACAACAACAACAACAACACAATCTAATCCTGAATAATTTTTCTGAAAGATTTATCCTCTTTTGATCTGGAAGTGTAAACAAATGTCACTTCTGTATTTCTCCGAAGGTAAGGGCCATTTGAAATAAGGGTCAGCAGGTATAACGTGCCCCTGGGACAGCGTGTCAAACTTGGGAGACAATTTTCTTCTGTAAGTCCGATGTCAGTCAAAAACAGAATAGAATCGTACCCACTATGATCTCTAGGCAGCTCTTTAAGGCTGTCCCCCCAACTCCATATGTCAAAAATGGTAATATTACCCACAGGCAATGATTTCCAAGAACCGAATAAATCTACGCCCTGTATTATGCCTCCACTTCTCCTCATGGGGCGACTGTATCCCCAATGACATTAAGGGATAAAGGGCACAATCTTCTGTATTGTTGCAGAAACGAACCCCCCCTCCCTTTACAAGCCATCCCAGTTCTCCACAAGAACGTCATTATTTTTCACAAGTCAAGTGGACAGTGTTTGCTTCATTTCCCAGCTAAAACGAACACATGCAAATTGACAGTCTCTTTCCCTTTAGTGTTTAGATGGAGCGTCTCCAGTAGAAATCCTGAAGCGACACGCTCACGCGCGCATCAGCTTTAACGGAAACGTGACAGTGACGGATTTAAAACAGTCACAAAAGAACCCCCTTTGGCAAAGGCCAAGGGGATCAAAACTACACCCTCTGACCACCACGACACGACTGTATCCACCCTCCAAACGTTTTTGCCTCCAACATGACAACCCACCCATTTGCCACAACCACAGCTCGTTCCCGATTTGGAAGAGGAAAGTTCGTGGACTCCCTAAACCACACAACTCCGTCCAGAAAGCACAATGCCTTTTCTCTGCGTGGCACTCATGCCCCATCTGAACTAAAAAACCTGCATATGTAGGCTCAGCGGCAGCGGACCACTGCTGACCCCCTCCTTGACATAATAAACAACTGACATCTTCTAAGAGCATTAACTCGTCCCTCCTGTGCCACAGTTTACTAGAGAAGAACAAATGGCTTAACACACAGTATACAGGAGGAAGAGCCGTGCGAAATCCTGAGTCCGTGGAATAGAACCACCGCGCCCATCGGCACATATTTAACTGTGTTTACTCTCTCGGGTTTCAGCAGTTTTGTTTCCTACAAGAAGGGAAAGAACAGGTCGCTGAAAGATTCCAGCGAGGTTCCTTTCGGCACGGGAAGAATGTGATAAACAGGGAAAACACAATCACACGGAATGTCTGGACTCCTTTGTAATACTTAAATAGCGCCCCCCTACCGGGCTTTGCCACAGCACTGAATGGGGAAACCATTTTAGAGCTCAACAGTTCAGTCTCTACAGTAAACATTCTAAGAGGAAGAACTCAGAAACTCTAAACACAGAACAGGGGTGTGTTAAGAAATACTGAAATATTTCCCTCTCTCCCACTGGGGCTCATATTTTTCTTCACCTTGAGGAAGGCAAAACACGCCAAGCCTCGGCACAGAGACCAACACGGGTCTGAAAAGGAACTTGAAAGAAATCCAAAAACTCCTTTTGGCCACAGTATCAAGGGCAAGCCCTTCGTGTGTTCCTCTTCCTTGATGTCACTCTAACACCTGTTTGTTGCAAGTGTCATGAACTTCATCAATCTTCTTAAAGGAAGGTGCAAGCAGACCATTCCTGACTCCCAGAGTTTTGTCAGCATACTGTTTCAGAAAAGAGCTCCGTGAGGGTGGTTTTACCATTGAACTTTTCACAAGTCACCTGAGTGTGCGGATCTGCGGAGGGGAAAGAGTGCTGAAGACAAAAGGCGGCTATTTCGCCCTTCTCAGGAGGACACCGTCTCAAGCTGAATCTAGCTGGAAGAGCGCTTTTATTTTAGACATGGAAACAATCAATGTGAATGACACCGAATTCCAAAACGAAGACAAACAAAAAGTCCTAAGGGGGCCAAAAATCACGAAGGGGAATCAGCGATAGAAAAAGAATTCTACATTGCAAACTTCTAAGAATTTAAACAAAAACAAACAAACAAAAAACATCAAGTCACCTTTTCTGGGCTGGGTTCTGTAATTCCAGTTTTCATCATCTGCTTCCACCTGCTGCCCACAAACCGAGAGCTCTCCATCACTGCGGAACAGCCTCTTTGTCTGCCTGGACAAGGAGGAGAAATTTATCCAACTCACAGCACGTGAGAGAGACCCTGAATTTGACTTGAGTCTGAAAGAACCTGAAGAGCCTTCCTTTTTCATCTTCTTGCACACCAAGCTCGACTACAGACAAAGGACAGCCCCGCAAACCAGACGCTGGGTTTTACAACTGTTCCATGTCCTTTAGACGAACCTGCTCCTTCCCACTAATTCAGACAGCGCTGGGAGTCAGGCACGGCGTGATGCGGCAAGACTGCTTGCTCCTATGTCACCCAATTACAAAGAAAAGGAAAATGAGGGGTTAGGAAACAAAAAGAAAAGAAAGAAAAAAAAATTTTTTTTTTTTTGGTTATCCTAGCCACATTGTGGCACTTGGTTTGGTGTAACTTTAAAAATGAAGCAACGCGTTCATTTCAGGAACACTTGTCAGGACTTGGAGAACGGAACCAAGGCACTCCGATTCTTTGGTGGATACCTAGCATCCCATACTGTAATCCTGCTCCTCTCCCAGGCATCCTTCCCCACACGGGCAGGGAGCAGCCGTCTGCTGCAGACGGAAGGAGCTCCTCGGGCTGGAGAACGAGGTTCGGGGGTCAACCCGGGCGCCCCGTTTAAACTTCGCCCACACAGGTGTCCCAGGAGAAATCAAAGAGTTCGGCTCCCTTGTCGCAGCGCAGCACCGAATCACACAGCGCCCACTTGCCCTCTTTCCCCGTCAGTGAACCGCTCAGGATCCACAGGACTCCACAAACAATAAACCAGGCTGCGTGGCTATTGCTTGGATCACAGAGTAAACGCTCCTGGGAAAGGCAATAGGCTTCCCGGACACTGAAGGCACCTCATTGGAGACAGAAAACCCCGCCTCCTCTCCACAGTCAATACTTCAGTGGCAGCTCAAACTTCTGAACTCCAGCAAAGCTACGGAAATGCAAGTCTGTGCAGAATACAGACTTCTGGAAATTTAAAAAAGAAGAAGAAGAAGAATTGATGATTTATCATCAGACCACACTTAGGAAGGTAGGATTTTGAGAAGAGGGGGTTAGAAGAACATACAGTTTTATAAACATCCAGCATTCTTTGGCTGAGTTAGGGATGTGATCATCTAAGAAAACGTATTCCCAAAGAGAATTAAACTGAGTCTGCGATTCCTTCTTTCCCAGCTTTCAACAAAGGTGAAATGCAGCCTTTCTTGCACCTGTTGCTGTCTCTGCTGTCTTCCACCAGCAGCCAGAGTGCGGGGTGAGACCAAGGACCCTCTTCTGCCTCCCCACTGGCAGCCCCTGGGGTCATTCCTCTCCAGCTTTGAAAGATCATGCTATCGAGAAGAACCATCATCTGAGAGCTATGTTAACAGCATTTGGCTGCAGGCTCTAGCCTGGAGACTCATAAAACCATTAATTATGACAAGCAAAATATCTAGAGCCACGTGTTGGAATGCACTGGGTGCAGCATTTCACCCAAAGCCAACATAATTCCATGGTCCTAGGGGCACTAAAAGTCCCTATCACTTTGCATCACAGAGACTTGGGTCAGGCATCCCCTCCCCCAAGTGTTATTCCCAGTAAGCTAATAAGCAACAAGTGGAGGCGTGGGTCCATCTCACTTTCCTTTACTGGGCACTGAGCAAACATATTAAAACTAATACCTTGCAACAGAAAATAAACTTTGATTAAAAAATTATAGGGGCGCCTGGGTGGCTCAGTCGGTTAAGCGGCCGACTTCGGCTCAGGTCATGATCTCGCGGTCCGTGGGTTCGAGCCCCGCGTCGGGCTCTGTGCTGACAGCTCAGAGCCTGGAGCCTGTTTCAGATTCTGTGTCTCCCTCTCTCTGACCCTCCCCCGTTCATACTCTGTCTCTCTCTGTCTCAAAAATAAACGTTAAAAAAAAAAATTTTTTTTAAAAAGAAAAAAAAATTATAAAGGCGGATTTTGCATCATATGTCTACTGCAGCCCACTGAGATTTTAAGAAAAACGCTCTGCAAGTTTATAAGCTCTGTAAGTTCACAAGGACTGAGACATTTGTAGAAGAAAAACACAGAGCTGCTATGAAGCGTGTCTCAGATGGACAGCTCACACTACCAAGAAAACCACAAGACTGAACAGGTACTGGGGGACTGAAGGGCAAAGCTACAAAACAGTCCAGGTAATTAACAGATTTGGAATCAGTTTATTTTTTTCCTTTAATGTTTACTTTTGAGAGACAGACAGAATGCGAGCAGGGGAGGGGCAGAGAGAGAGGGAGACACAGAATCCTAGCCAGGCTCCAGGCTCCTGTTTTGTTTTTAAGTTTATTTATTTTGAAAGAGAGAGAGCACAGGAGGGTTGGGGGGGGGGGAGAGAGAGAGAGAGAGAGAGAGAGAGAGAGAGAAAGAGAGAGAGAGGAGAGAGAATATCCCAAGGAGGCTCTGCACTGCCAGCACGGAGCCCGACGCAGGGCTCGAACTCGTGAACCTGTGAGATCATGACCTGAGCAGAAATCAAGAGTCAGTTGCTTAACCAACTGAGCCACCCATGTGTCCCAAGGGCTCATGTAGTTTAAATCCCTCGATTCCCAGATGGAGAAATTCAGGGGTACACAAGGTATATGACATACATAATATCACACAGAGGGGTCAGGAATGGGACCAGGTCATGTCAGACCCACTGGATTCAAAGGTTTGCCACTTACTGGGAGTGCTGGCTACATCACCAAGCATTCTGAGCTATTAAACTGGAATGATACCTCTACTTTGATCCGTTTCATAAGGGTAAAAATGATAATAATTATGCATAGCACCAGTCAGTGCCTATTCAAGTTCAAACATCAAATAAGTCTTTCAGAGTCAAAGACACTTTTGAGAATCTCAAAATATAAAATAAAAAGTAAAAAAAAAAAAAAGACCATTGTGCCGGAAAATATACAAACATCCTGAATGCTGCCTTCCATTCCAGAGATTCGTAGGAATCCCTGACATCCATGTATGCACTCTCTAAGGATCTATGGACCTTCCCCCCAAAAGAATACAATTGTCTCCTCCCTGATGTCTACATCCTAGAGCTATATATATTTTTAAGTTTACTTATTCATTTTGAGAGAGCGAGTGAGAGCACGAGCAAGGGAGGGCCAGAGAGAATGGAGAGAGAATCCCAAGTGAGCTCCACGCTGCCAGCACAAGCCCCAACGCAGGGCTCAATCTCAAGAACCTTGAGATGATGACCTGAGCAGAAATCCAGTAGGATGCTTAAGCAACTGAGCCACACGGGTGCCCCTACAGCTGCATTTTTAATTCAGAGATACCTGAAGCTCTGAAATAAACCTTGTGCTATTTTTCCCCTCCATAGGTACTGCTGAATGCTTTTCCAACCCACCTTCCTTGGAGTATGCACACATACACACAATAGCAGGGATGAAATGGTGTCATTGGTAACTGCTGTGTTTTCCTCCAGTGCCTCCTATCCTTACACACATCTGAGAGCAAGCTCATGAGAGGGGCTGGAGGAATATTCACTGCCAAGTAGCCAGAAAGGTACATTCAAGGACTAGACTCATGACTCTCCTTCAAAGTAAGCACACACTTATGCTGGACTTCCGATCTAACATACTCCCCGTTATTCACAAGACCTGTGGATACGTCTGCACAATAAATTCTCCATCGACTAGCTATTCCATGTTTCTGTTATATTGGCCCTTGACTATTAATATCTTCACATAAGTAAAAGGAGGTCAAATAATTTAATTACTTTTACAACCGGATCAGAGTTCCTCTATGGCCGAGATAGAACATAATAGTTTAAATTAGCTTTGGAGGAAACCTTTAGATTTTCACTATCCTTATTAGATATGTACTCCCATTAACTTAGAAAATCGCTAAGCGGGCTGCTTGCAAAGCTATTTCATTCATTCAAACTGTATTTATTCAGTAACTACAATGAACCACACATTTTAATTATCTGGACCCCAGAGCCATACAAATCTACTGCTCAGGGTCATGGCTACTTTGCAATGGGCACTTCATGTACATTACTGCTGATCACAACGACCCTGCAGTGGAAAATCTCTTTTAGAGTCGAACCCGTTTCTTCAAACATCACCTTCAGGGTAATAGAACGTCTTAATTTAACATTTTTTCCCATGAAAATCTACAATAGAATAAATACACTCTTCTCAGGCCTTGGACAGACCTGCTGCACACATTCTGTCCGCATCCCTCGCTGTGCAGCGTTTTTTTTCATCTCCCCTCTCCTGTCAGGCTGACAAACAGAAACTTCTGCTGTCATCGCATGTGCCAATAACTGCTCCCTTCCTACCGCTTTGCCACTGCCGGGCTTCAGGAATTATCGAGGAATCGGATAAAGAATCTTGCTTAAATTATGTGTTTAGTGGGAGTTGATAAGCACCCATGGAATGGAATACGTAGGTCTTGTACAAGGCCTTTGTCCCGGCTGCCTCCTGGCCAGCACCCTTGCCCTTGGACTGGTGAGGGAGATGTCCCAGGGTTGCAATGGGGGGGGGGGGAGGGGGGGGGAAGAACAGCCCCTGGATAACAGCCCCCAGGCGGATCTAATACAGGCTTCTGATTCAGTGCCTCTTTTATATGAAGTTCTTAACACTTGAGGACAGTGAGAAATTCATCCATCACTAATGACAAAGGGGTAAGAAATTATATTATTTCTGAAATGATTTAAGTCATACATTACCCCAAAAAAAGTTACCTATAAAAACTGGGAGGCACCAGCCTATATTACTAAAGGAAGCTCTGGGATCATCCTCTTTGGGAATTCCTAAGTCAAATATCCATTAATTTGGAAAGATTTATTTATGTTTCTACCAAGAGTCACATGGATAGATTGACTACATTTGGAAAGTCCTTGCCAAGAGACACAATATTTCATGTTTCAATATATACTGACATCCTTAAAAAGGAGCTTAGCTCAAATGGAAGTCTTTGATTTAGTAAAAATTGTTAAACATGACAAGACATAGGATTAGACAAACCCCTCAGCCCGCTCAGGCGTGTAATTGCCTCCTTTGCCATCTGTGTAAAATGCCAGCCAAGGGTAGGAACTAATTTCAAGTGCCATCAGTTTTTTGGCCTCAGAGGCCACAAATGAGCAACATGACTTTTAACTTCCACGTGTACCTTTCCCTGACTTTTAACTTCCATGTATCTTTCCCTGCCCTGACCCCGCCCTTCAAACCCAGAAGGAAGAAGGGGAGAGGCAGAACTGCCCCGAGGGAGCTGGTGAGGCTGGGGTTGGGGGGCGGAGGGGGCACCGAGAGCAGGCGGTGCACACAGACAGAGGTGAGGGAAAAGCATGTACAACGGCGAGAAGAGTCACGGTGAACTGGGTCCTGTTCTGAAGCAGCCCTGACCGGCCAGGGGCACTGAAGTCCGCGCCCGATCAGATTAACACATGAACCACCCAGACAACCCACAGGGACCTTTAGCGTCCAGGACGGGGTACAGCAGGTTTTCCAAATGTCAGCTCTTGTAAATAATTTAAGAGTCGATTTAAATGCAAACTTTCTACGAGGTAATTTGTACACGCTAATAACGAAAGCTTATCTCAACATCGAGAAGTGAACGATTTGAGCCAGACGGTTTATAACGAAAAAAAAACAAAAAGAAAAACCACATTGCCCCCAGGGCCACGGCTAGCCAACTCCCACAGAACACTAAATCCTCCCTGTCACCCACCGCCCATCCCCTAAGGAATTAAATTGATTTACTCAAGAAGGAAGTCACGGAAGACAAAATCGGGCCTATGTTCAGGGTTCCCTCACCTACCACTGCTCCGATATTTAAAAGCGAGAAAATTACAGTGTTTTCATCAGGCTCTAGCTTTAAAAGACAGACTAGGTAGGTTCCTTTCAGTGAAATGAACGGTGTTATTTCCCTTAAATAGAAAGATTAAAGGCAGACATTCGTAATTATGGATCATCACGAGCCTCAATCCCACCTTTCAACGTCTTCATATCTGAAAGGGACTCCTGAAATGGTCTGACGCTGGAAGGCTTCGCCTCAGTGTTCCCGTGGGATCACTTGATATGGGAGCAATATGGCAGCACAATACTGCTGTCAGCCCCCTGGGGCGGGCCCACCGCAAGGGGATAAAAGCTGCCCTTGGTAGAGAAGCCATCGCTGAGTGATGGGTACCATGGAGTGTCGGAGGCTTGGTTGGCAGATGATTACCAAGAATGGAACTCTTGTCCTAGCCCTAACCAAGAAAATGTCTCCATCCAAAGGGTTCAGATGAAAAGGCCCCCTAAAACTAAGTACTGACTTTGAGACTCTTCTCATAGAAGAACAAGGAGAAACTACTCTGAGACTGAAATAAAATTCCAAAAAAAAAAAAAAAAAAAAAAAAATTAGGGGGCGCCTAGGTGGCTCAGTCAGTTAAGCAGCCAGCTCGTCTCAGTCATGATCTCACGGTTCATGGGTTCGAGCCCCACGTCAGGCTCTGTGCTGACAGCTCAGAGCCTGGAGCCTGCTCCAGATTCTGTGTCTCCCTCTCTCTCT
Organism: Leopardus geoffroyi; assembly: GCF_018350155.1. Lineage (NCBI taxonomy): Eukaryota > Metazoa > Chordata > Mammalia > Carnivora > Felidae > Leopardus > Leopardus geoffroyi. The sequence goes on from NC_059332.1 coordinate 125,161,164, forward strand.
ACTCCTCCCCTGCTTGCACTCTGTCTCTCTCTGTCTCAAAACTAACTACAAAAAAAAAAAAAAAAAAATTTTTTTTTTTTTTAATTTGTGGGTGGGGGGCACGTGCCTGGGTGGCTCAGTCGGTTAAGCATCCGACTTCAGTTCAGGTCATGATCTTGTGGTTTGCGTGTTCCAGCCCCGTGTCGGGCTCTGTGCTGATGGCTCAGAACCTGGAGCCTGCTTCGGATTCTGTCTCCCTCTCTCTCTGCCCCTCCCCCGCTTTCTCTGTCTCTCTCTCTCTCTCTCCCCCTCAAAAATTAAAAAAAAGTTTTTAATCACGATCTCCTTTGTGCTTCATGCCACTCCTATGGCCTCTCCAGTGATCCGTGTAATTATTATTTTTTCTACCTACTCAACCATTTCTTTCCTTTCTTTCCTTTTTTTTTTTTTAATGTCTATTTTTGAGAGAGAGTGAGTGAGTGGGTGAGGGGCAGAGAGAGAGACGGGGACAGAGGATCTAAAGCGGGCTCGGAGCTAACTGCGGAGAGCCCGATGCAAGGCTTGAACTCAGGAACCGTGACGTCATGACCTGAGCCGAATTGGCCACGTAACCGACTGAGCCACCCAGGCACCCCCCCCCCACTACTCAACCATTTCTTTACAAACTTTGTCATAATCACTGTACATAAAAACTGTACATAAATCACAGAAGATTTTATTAAAACAGAGTCTGATTCAGGTGCGGAGGTGGGCCTGAAATTCTGAACCCCTCCCGGGGGCCCACGTAATGCCCGTCCTGGACGGGCTTTGAGTTAGCACAGTACTGGACTGGACCGCTCCCTAAGGGCAGGGATCTCATCTGCTCACCTCCGTGTCTCTTACCTCCACACAGCCAGCCCTAATGAATGTTGGTTCATGGAGTGAACAATAGAACCCTCTATTCGTTTCCAAGGACCTCTTTCGTGTGATCTTAACATGTTTCCGGGAAGGAGACAATTAGACCTTGATAGCAATCCTTCCTTTCTCACGAAATTCCAAGAGGCAGAAGTAAAATTTATAATCTGACCAAAAATCTATACAATCGGAATTAAAGGGTGGTAATGACAGTCTACTAGTCATAGAGTTAGACTGCTTCACTTTGAGAAGAAACAGGGCCATCGACTGCGAGGCTCTGTGCTTTTCGTACTTTGTTAGGACATCTGCCCTGCTTCCATCTACCAAAATTCCAGAATCTAACGATCTGGCTCACAACCTGCGGCAATCACAATGAGCCAAGCTCAGAAAAGCAGCCCACATCCTGTCTGCTAATCCACACAGACAGGCCCAGACCTCCTGTGTTCTGCCGTGTGAACGGAGTTGCTCTGTGGAAATGGAAAATTGTTTTGCATCGGTTTTTCCTGGTACCTGTTGAAGACAAAGAAAAGTTTTAAATCAACCTTTAAGTGACCCTCCAAGGGGTTTACTGTAAAACCTACGGAGAACACCGAATATGTCCGGTTTTCCAGCAGCCATTTTATCAATGTGGCTCCCCTTTATTACATACTATGTCACACTATACATGGGTTAGACATTGCTGACACCCGCAGTGATTCCCCTGGGCCAAACAAATCTTACTTCTAACAATTTGAGCAAACAAAATTAGGCATAAAGTACTTCAAAATCATATATTGGTGGAACCCTGTACCCCAATTAAAACACGTGGCCAAAGAAGGAAAGAGACAGAAATGCAAATACATACATTTAGGGTTATTGCAATTCCCCCTAGACACCAGTGTTTTTTTAGTATCTCCAATGATGGGAAAGAGCCCAGATAAAGGGACCAGTTCAAATATTTATTGATCTCCTTCTAGGAGATCAACCAGGCAAGCTGGTTCTAAAGCACAAAAGATAGAGAATCCTGTCCTACAGGAGTTTACAATACATTATAGGACACAAGGTATACACGCAGCTATCTTAACCATAATGCAAGAAAGAAAAGAAAACCAGCAAGTAGGAGCCTTAGGTCGTGCCTCTGGAGGCCTGACGGGGTTCTGAGGGGTGAGAAGTACTCTGAGATGAATTTCCTGGTGATTAGGGGGTTTGGCCAATCAATGCCAGCTCCCTGGGTGAGGGGTGTGGGAAGCCCTGATCTCTAGCATTTCCATGGTGTAAATGCTCCCAATCATGGCCAATTTTAAGCTACCAACAGCTTCACAACCAGCTTGCTAAAATCCTAAAAATGTAAGAACTGGATTTCAAAGCCTGTACACACTGGCTCCAATATATCACCGAATTTGGCCAACATGGTAATTTGGTAAAAAAACAAACAAACAAAAAAAACAGTGGCTTGGTAGAAAATTAATAGCCCTTATAATCACTAATTTTTTAGTGTGAGTAATGGGGGGGAGAAGCATCTATAAGTATTAGTTTATATGGGAAAAGGATGTGCAGATATGATTGAGTTAGAGATCTTGATGTGGGAGATTATTCTGGATTATCTGGGTGTGCCCTAAATGCATTCTTATAAAATCATTTATAAACGTTGGGGGGGGGGAGGGAGGGGAGGGGTATACATTTTTTTAGTTTGGAAATTACTTTCAGTTCTCCATCTTTTTTTTTTTTTCTTTTTTATAGACTTTTTTTTTTTTTTTTTTTTTAAGAGCAGTTTTAGGTCCACAGCAAAATTGAGAGGAGGATCTCCATTGTACCTCTTGCTCCCACACATGAAAATATTTTTAGTTTTGTGTGACGTAGATCATGATGTGATGAAAAGTGCTACTTTTTGGCCAAAGTGGCGTTAATCTGAAGAGTGGTCTTTAAATGATTGACGGTACGTAGATGAATACAATCAGTATGTTCAGTTACTTCAGATTATCCCTTCTCCTCAAATCCAAATAATCCCTTTTCCCCTGGGGCATAGCTGAGTGAAAATGAATGATAAATTCAAACCTTTAACCAGACCCACAGAACAGCGGAGGAAAGAAAACTCTGAAAAGTTCTGACACCACTGAGCAGACACTCATAATGTGCCACTAGCTTTCAAGCAGCCAAATGGTTTGCTGCCATCTTGACAGGGAAGCGTGGAGTTAGGATGGAAACAACACGCCCTTTCTGGCCAGTTTTCCCCTCTAACAAAAGCCCTGTGCAAAACACGTTACACATATTTTATAGATACAGACCCTGAAGATAAAGGTGATGAAGTCACTTGCCGAAGATCCCCAAGTTATTAGGTAACAGACTTGAGATTTGAAGAAATGTTTGCCGGACGACCAAACCTTGGCCTTCCCTTCTCCCCTGATGACCCCCTACAGCCTCAGGTCTCTCACCTGGGCGACTGCAATACCCTGAGGAATGGACTGCCCCGCTTTCAGCTGTGCCCCCCTCAAAGCTGTCCTCCACATGCCCACTCACACCCTACAGACTCTAAGCCCCTGGTGCTTGATGCACGATTCTCCATCTGCTCGAACGCTCGTCATCTTCTCCATTTGCTGAACTTTTACTCACCCTTCAAAACTTCAACCAGGAGCTAGCTCAGCTCAAAAAAGCAAATATTTATTGGGCACCGTATCACTTAACTACTGCTGCCTAACAAACCACTCCAAAACTCAGTGGCTTAAGACAACAATCATTTGTGATTTCTCATCAGTCTGTGGGTTGTCTGGAGGTCAGCTAGTCTAGGCTGGACTCAGCTGGGGGTGGCTCTGCTCCAAGGAGTCTGTCCCGGTGTGCTCAAGACTGAGGAATTTCCCAGGATATGGAACTTGTTTTAAAACTGGGGCGGTCCCAAGCATATCAGGTTGGTTAGTCACCTAGGGGCTACCCCTAAGGTAGACCCTCCTGCCCCTCTCCATCCTAAGACCAGCAGGCCAGTCCAAGTTTAACTTTCTCATAGTAATGGCACCAAAGAGCCACTCCCCAAGTCTCTTCTGCATCAAAGCTGCTAACATTCCATTGGCCAAATGTGGTTGGGGCATGGCAATACACTCTACGCGTCTGAGCAAGTGGGGGTGGGGAAGAGATGCATATTTCTGAATCTCATTTACCATGGGCACCTGCTAGGCAAGTTCCTGAGGGTTAAAGACTCCTAGGCCATCATTCCTTACTGCAAGGATTAGATTGTTAGGTACCCTGCCATGTGTTTCCAAAGCACCATGTAAAGAGAGATGATGCACTTATCTTATTACATCTGAGCCATTAAAGACCGTAAACTGGGAAAACCAAGCCTTTTGTCATAACGTGCACGGTGCCTGGGATACGGTGAGGATTAAATAGGTGTTTGTTAAATTAAACTGGTCAATTACATGCCCTTCGTCACCATATTCAACTTTCTCCTGTTAAAGTACTCCAGTTTCTTTGATATTCTCCCACACAAAATGCTAGATTACATGCAGGGATCGGCAAACATTTTTGGAAAGAGCCAGACAGTAAATATTCTTTGTCAGCTCTACGATCTCTGTTGCAACTACTCAATCTGCCATCGTGACAAAAAAGTAGCCAGACAACACATAAACAAATCAGAGTGGCTGGGTATCAATAAAACTTCATTTACAAAAACAGATAGTAGCTTGTATTTGGTTCACAGACTATAGTTTGCTAACCCTGGATTAGAAAAAGAAGTATAAACTGTGCTCAGAGGTGTATACACTGCCCAAGCATAGACAACTCACACAATATTTTCCCAAACTGTGCTCCTTCGAACACCTGTATCAGAATCACCATGGTTTGGGGCGGGTGAGTGAGGGGACCAGGAGGGCTTGTTAAAAACGCAAACAAAAACCTGGGTGGCTCAGGCGGTTAAGCACCTGTCTCTTGATCTCAGCTCAGGTCATGATATCACAGTTTGTGAGTTCAAGCCCCACATCGGGCTCTGCACTGATATGGAGCCTGCTTGGAATTCTGTCTCTCCCTCTCACTGCCCCTCCCCGACTTTTCTCTCTCCCTCTCTCACTTTCTTGCAATATAAATAAATAAATCTTTAAAAAATTGTTTAAAAAATGCACATTCCTGGAGTTTATTTTGGTACACACTTCTGAAGAGGAACCTGAGAATCCATGTTTAAACAAGCTTCCAGATGAGTCTTCTACAAACTAAAAATTGAAAATCACTAGTTTCAACACCTCACTTCAATACCTAAACTACACTAAAATATCAAGTAAATATGTAAACTTCAAATCACTACTCATAGTTTCGCTGAAAATGTACAAACATCATAGATATAATACTAAACGCATACAACACAGGCTAGGATGATATACTGAAAATATTATCAGTGGATGTTACAAGCAGAATACAATATAACAGATTGTTTTAATCTTTTTTATTTTAGATTTTCTATTTTTTATAATATGTATGCTAAACATACACTGTAAATTTTTTTTTAAGCTTTTATTTTGTTAAAGTAATCTCTACACCCACCATGTGGCTTGAACTCACGACCCCAAGATCAGGAGTCACACGCTCTACCGACTGAGCCGGCCAGGCACCCCCACACTGTAAATTTTTTAACTATCTAATGTTCAATTTTCATTCAGAGTTATTTTAAACATAAAGAAAGGGAGAGAGATCAGCACAGCATTTCACAATTAGCATTTCACTATATGTGCTTCTGTTTTTTAAAAATAAAATGTTAGAGATAAATTTCCCTCCTGTTTGTTGTCTCCCACTGTAGCCATTATCCTAAATGTGGTCTGTATCATTCCCAAACATATTTTTCACACTTTTCTGGATATCAGTGGATTCAACAATAAGATATAATACTGCTTTGTCTTAAGTTTCACAAATGGTATTATACTGCCCAAGTCATTTTCTTTAAGTTTATTTATTTTGAGAGAGAGAGAGAGAGAGAGAGAGCAAGCACGATTGGGGAAGGGGCAGAGAAAAAGAGAGAGAGAGAGAAAGAGAGAGAGAGAGAGTCCCAAGCAGACTCTGTACCCTCAGTGCAGAGCCTGACGTGGGGCTTGATCTCAGGAACCATGAGATCATTACCTGAGCTAAAATCAAGAGTTGGATTCTTAACTGACTGAGCCACCCAGGCGCCCCTGCCCAAATTATTGTAAAATTCTTCTAAAATAGTTAATATTAAAAACTGTCTCACTCACTCTGCAACTAAAGGAACCATGGACGTGGTACCTCTTATAAGCCAATTTACCTGATCCTTTTCCTACCACCTTGTTCGAGTAATTAAAAGAATATTTGCCAGCAGGATATACCTAAAAAACGAGGTCTACGTTTTTATACTGGACGTGCAAATTTGCTTAAGGGCATGGCCTTTTGTGTTTCTCCCATATACTGTGTCTATTAACATTTCACTCATTGCCTAAGAATGTTTTCTTAAAAAGCCTACCAAATTTAACTTTCTGGAACTCGTGAAAGCATAAGAGACAGAATATAAAGACGGCTTTATCTTTATGTGTTTTTCTCTTTAGCTCGACAATTTTTACAGTCCTAGACACTGCCAACTCCCAACAGTCATCAAAGTCTCCAAGTAAAAAGGCTATTTAGAGAAGGGGAATCCAATTGGATAATGACTACTTCAGCTGTCCTGTACAATCACATGTGTCAGCGTCTGCAGATCACAAACTCATCCTGATGGAAAGAAATTTGGGAGACAAAAGACCGAAAGGACACTTAAGATATTCAGAGATTTGGGGCTGAAACACTTGTTCCCCTGGGTCAAAGATGGATCGTGAGGTCAAGAGAACGTTTGTTTCCATTGGACACTGCTCTGAGACACGCCATCAAAGAGAACTTCAGAGAAGGATGAAGTACTTCTACAAAACACACACTAGACCCTCTCTACTGACGGCAGCCTGGAGGAGGCTGACAGAGCTCAGCCAGCACAAATGAAGGCATGAGACAGACGTCCCTCTCAACCTCCCTTACCCCTACCCCGAGCTTGGCCACTCCGTCGTCCCCCTCAGACATGGGGAGAACGGAGACAGTGCAGCCTCAAAAGGCACCCAGGTGGGCAATGCCCTCGGTTCGCAACCCTATGCTCCAATCCCTGCACACTGGAGACTTTCTTCAGGCTGTTATGAAAATGAAATGAGAAAACGCTGACATCATCAGCACTCCGTATTTAGTAGGTTATTTGCAGCAGCAGCAGCAAAGAGGTAGCCACTGACCTTGAAGCAGACGTGGCTGGTGGACAAGCCAGGTGACACGGAGTAAGGCCGGGAGTGGGTGGCACCTGTCATGAGGGCCCGGGGAGCTGGAAGGGAGGGCCAGACTCCCCTCAGGGAAACGGTTCGCTCACATCATCTCCAAGGAAAGGACTGAGCACCATTATCTCATCTATGTCAACAAAATTCTCAAGTCACCGCACTCATGTCCTGTTCACAATCATTAGGCACGTTCCTCCTCCCACAGCGATGAGGCAATGAATGGCTCAAAGAAAAGTTTGAAATCTAACAGCTCAAAAGGAATTGAGACAAAAAGAGCCCAGGTGCAGCTCCCTACGTCATACCTAAGTAATGACAGTTCTCTCAAATGGCCAAGAAAACAAAGGAAGAGAAAACACCAAATTTCGTCAGCTCTCTCTCTCTCTCTCTCTCTCTCTCTCAAAATGGGTTCCAGGAATTTCCTAAAGTTTACTTTGCTGATAATGTTTCTAGGGGCGAAAAATGAACACAGATGAAAAATCCCAGTTACTGTATAGTTTCAGACCACGGGATTGGTTATAGTTGATAAGAAAATGCTTAGCTAAGGGGCACCTGGGTGGCTCAGTCGTTTAAGCGTCTGACTTCGGCTCAGGTCATGATCTCACGGTTTGTGAGTTTGAGTCCCACGTCGGGCTCTGTGCTGACAGCTTGGAGACTGAAGCCTGCTTCGGATTCTGTGTCTCCTCCTGTCTCTGCCCCTCCCATGTTCATGCTCTGTCTCTCTCTGTCTCTCAAAAATAAATAAACGTTAAAAATAATAATAATAATAAAAAAGAAAATGTTTAGCTAAAAGTAAGTTACATCTCAAAATAAGAAAAAGGGGGGCGCCTGGGTGGCGCAGTCGGTTAAGCGTCCGACTTCAGCCAGGTCACGATCTCGCGGTCCGTGAGTTCGAGCCCCGTGTCAGGCTCTGGGCTGATGGCTCAGAGCCTGGAGCCTGTTTCCGATTCTGTGTCTCCCTCTCTCTCTGCCCCTCCCCCGTTCATGCTCTGTCTCTCTCTATCCCCAAAATAAATAAAAAAAACGTGGAAAAAAAATTAAAAAATAAAAAATAAAAAAAAAAATAAGAAAAAGGTCTCAAATAACTTTTAATCTATCACATAGTTCAACACTACTTATTCAGCACGTAGGAAATTAACAGCAGGTTCTAGCTTGTATTTGAGATCATGTCAAATGATGTCACTTACAAAAGTGACATCACTAGGGGCGCCTGGGGGGCTCAGTCAGTGAAGGGTCCGTCTTCAGCTCAGGTCATGATCTCACAGTTCAGGAATTCGAGCCCCATGTCAGGCTCTGTGCTGACAGCTCAGAACCCGGAGCCTGCTTCGGATTCTGTATCTCCCTCTCTCTCTGCACCTCCCCTGTTCACACTGTCTCTCTCTCTCTGTCTCTCAAAAATAAATAAATGTAAAAAAAAAAAATTTTTTTTAAAAATGAGATTACAATGAAGTCCGAGGAAAGATCAAAATCTAATTTACCTAACTAGGGGATAGCCTCATGAAGTAAAACTAAAGAAATCGATAGTCTAATAAAATGTTTTGCCACGAGCCTAATAAAGATGGGAGAGATGGCTACAGGCAGAGGGGATAATCTGTGAGTATCTGTGGGTGCCCAGGGCCCAGGGCCTAGCACAGTGCCTGGGCCACAGCAAGTCCCCAGATGTTTGATGGCCCAGCATTGCTCAAAGAGACACAAGACAGGTCAGGCCCACCTGAAACTGAGTGCCTTCCTTCTCAGCTATGGCTGCACAGCAGAAGCCTCTTTGATCAGAGACTCTCATTCAATAGATCATATTTAGATGGGGTTATGGGTGTTCTGTTTGGCACATATGTTTTTAAAAAGCTTCATGGTTTATGTGAGGCATGCCCCCTACTTCCAACTAAGAACTCCTGATCTCTAAGAAAGTTTCTATCTTGTTTATAGATAAAGCTAAATTAAAGGCTAGCTCCGTTTCAATCGATAATATTTAAAAGAACGTAAGGAAGCCTGCCATTTTCCCAACTCCAATTTTTGAAAGTGTGCAAAAGGGCACCGAACACAAATGAAATCAGCCTCCTCAGAAGCATCCTGACCACAGGCTGGTGTCAACGGGGCCCAGAATATGAAAGCCTGGTGGCCAAGCAAAGGGCCAAGAGCAGACACTGCCTTCCACGGTCACTGGGGACACCAAGTCAGACACTTCGTGCTGACTGTCGAAATTACAGAAGCGTGGGGACAAAAGAGATCTTAGAGATGATGCTGCCACTTGCATTTTACAGACGAGGAAACAAGGAATCTGAGAGGCTGTCGGCTACCCCGGGACGCTAGCTCCATGGCTGTAGAAATTATCTCTAAGTAGTTTACTCTGCGCGGCCCTAAGTCTAACAGGTCCTCCATAAAATGTTTAGAAATTGTCAGGTATGGGTCCTTGGCAACGTCAGGACCCAGAGCCAGGCACAGTTTCAAACGGTGATGATGATGGTGATGATGACGATGGTGACGATGATGGTGATTCACTGGAACTACAGTGAAAGCCAACTGATGCTAAGAGATAAAGCAATTTTCCAAGATGGAGCTCCTCCAACACACTGAGGCTTGAAGCCCATCTGTCTTCACCACCGCCTGGAAAAGTGAAACATTTGTTCCAGAGAAGAGACACGCAGCACATGCGAAAAGGTCTTTCTGAGATGAACGGCAGTACACTAACCTCAAAACGTGCTGTTGTTATTAACATTTTAACACCTAGGCTGGACACAAGGCTCCAGAGAAGAGGAAATGCATTGCGTCAGATTTGCAACATTAAG